>NC_046329.1:8211060-8511060 GCF_009819535.1 Lacerta agilis | reverse complement strand
GATGGATAAGTTTGATCTTCTTGCAGTCCATGGGACTCTCAAGAGTCTCCTCCAGCACCAGAATTCAAAAGCATCAATTCTTCGGCGATTAGCCTTCTTTATGGTCCAGCTCTCACTTCCGTACATTACTACTGGGAAAACCATCTTCAAGGTTAGAAAATCTTCAAGGTTAGATTACTGCAATCATTCTACGTAGGGCTGCCTCTAAAGATGGTTAGGAAACGTCAGCCGATGCAGAATTCACCGGCCAGGTCGCTCACCGGGCGGCAAGGCAGTTTGAGAACATTTCACCGATCCTGGTCCGCCTGAACTGGCTACCAACACCTCAAGGACCGCTTCTCCCCGTATGGACAGACCTGGTTATCTCCCGCTTGGACTACTGCCATGCGCCCTATGTGGGGCTACCTTTGAATGATTTGCTGCGGTATAATGTCTTAACAGTAGAGCCATAGCTCAGCGCTAGAGCACCTGTCCTTCAGAAAGGACGCGTCCTTTCACACCAGCCCTTTATTCGTGTATTATAAAGACCGGGACCTAGTTTTGCTGCTGCCAGCCCGTGCAGGCAACAATGAGCCAGGTGGAGCAGCGACCTGGCTTTGCAATCGGGTCAGATTTCCGTGTCACTCGGGCTGCTTTGCATGCCAGGATTATCGCAGACTTGGTGGCTCCTTCCCCTCCAGTTCCCCACACCATCACTGAGAGGATGAGGACACGTCCAAATCATTCTGCCTCGCTCCATCCCAGCCCAGGAGCAACATCAATTGCTATGCAGGCCTCCCAGCACCCCAGGAAACGGCGAGGTAATTATTTCTAGCTCTTTCCAACAGCGAAGGTGTAATTACCATAGCCTCAACAGCTCAGGCTAAACGCTCGTGAAAATGGAAATATATATATATGCACCATCAACAAGCAAAGAATCGCCAGGGTTGTAATCTCTCGGCGGGTCGGACTCCAGCAACGGAAGGAGACTCTAATTGTTTTCGAGGACTGAGGCAACCAGCAGATTCCACACGGGCCGGAAAGTCGCGGCTGCATGTCAGGGTAAGCTATAACAGGGTTCCTTCCACCAGCCACACAGCAAGCGTGGCCAAGGTTCAGGGATGTAGTCAGTCACCATGTTGGTTATCCCTGCCATAAAGATTTTGGCAATTGCCAAGAACACAGCGCTGAAGCAACGTCTTCCTCCTGCTCTCAGCTCCCAGGCTGCTGTCCGTGGTCCTGAACTTCTTGCTCCTGCATTCTGACCCACAGCCAAATCACTGACCAGCCATTCCTCTAAAGCAGGGGTAGGCAAACTAGGGCCCGGGGGGCCGGATCCGGCTTAATCGCCTTCTCAATCTGGCCTGCGGACAGTCCGGGAATCAGCGTGTTTTTACATGAGTAGAATGCGTTCTTTTATTTAAAATGCATCTCTGGGTTATTTGTGGGGCATAGGAATTCATTCATTTCCCCCCCCCAAAAAAAAAATATAGTCCGGCCCCCCACAAGGTCTGAGGGACAGTGGACCGGCCCCCAAGAGCATAGGGTCACAGCTGGAAGAGGGGGGCCTTGGAACTCATCTCACCTAACCCTGATGCAGCACGATGCAGGACGGAGCTACAACGTCCCTGACAGGCTGGCCACCCGCATAGCTGTCAAGAAGAAATTCCCCTCTTTTCTTTATTTTAAATATTTTTTCATTAAATTTTACATAACAAATTTCAATTTAAACCTATCAATCGGCTTCACATTTAGGATTCTCAGAATCCCTTGACTTCCACCCACCGGTCTCTGGTTTTCATTGTCAATCCATTTTTTTCTCCAGCATACCCCCCCCCCCCCATAAATTTTTTTGTTATATCTATTATTAGCTTTCCCATTATATTTTGTCTTTTTCGAGTATTACTCTAATCCTGCCAAAGTCTTTAGCTGTTTACAGTGTTCTCTTAAATAAACTATAAAATTCTCCCATTCTTTCCCAAACTTCTTCTCGTCCTGGTCTCTGATTCTCCTGGTCAGTTTCGCCATTTTGAACTGCTAGGTTTGGCCGGAGCTGGGACAGAGCAGTAGTAATGTACCAGTAGTAATGTACGGAAGTGAGAGCTGGACCATAAAGAAGGCTGGTCGCCGCAGAATTGATGCTTTTGAATTCTGGTGCTGGAGGAGACTCTTGAGAGTCCCATGGACTGCAAGAAGATCAAACCTCTCCATTCTCAAAGAAATCAGCCCCGAGTGCTCACTAGAAGGACAGATCCTGAAGTTGAGGATCCAGTACTTTGGCCACCTCATGAGAAGAGAAGACTCCCTGGAAAAGACCCTGATGTTGGGAAAGATGGAGGGCACAAGGAGAAGGGGACGACAGAGGATGAGGTGGTTGGACAGTGTTCTCGAAGCTACTAACATGAGTTTGGCCAAACTGTGGGAGGCAGAGAAGGATAGGCATGCCTGGCGTGCTCTGGTCCATGGGGTCACGAAGAGTCGGACACGACTGAACGACTGAACAACAACGGGACAGAGCAACGGGAGCTCACCCCCTTGTGGGGATTCGAACCGCCGACCTTCTGATCGGCAAGCCCAAGAGGCTCCGTGGTTTAGACCACAGCGCCACCCGCGTCCCTTGACCAGGCCATGGTATCTAGCAAAACTGGCCGTTTCCAAATCAGCGGTGCTACACAGGAGGATTCTACAGTGCAGAAGGAACCCAGGGCTTTCTAGGAACGGAAATCCTAGAATGAGTCAGAGCCGAGTTGGGGATTTTAAAATTACTTTATTTTTAGAAAGACGTTCTGGATGCTCCTCGTCGCCAGTAGCCGAACCCTTGCAACAGCCAGGAAGACGTATCTCCGCTCACTTTCCATGCCATCTCTGTCTCCTGCCCTGCTGTGGCTCCATCTTGTTGTGTCTGACGGGATTTTGCAGCTTATTGTTTTATTTTTATTTTATTTTTTTGCACCAAGACAGCAAATTAGCGCCACGCGACGAGGAGCCTGTTGAAGCCCCGCTCGTTTTAATTACAGCGGTTTGGCCGTCCCACCGAGGGAATTACAGAAGCCCAGCGGGGGACCTTGCCAGGTGGCGCCTCTTAAAACTCTGTTGACATTTTGCGAAAGGGAACGGTTTTAAATGATGACAAATTAACAGGCAGTCTCGCCAGAGCCGGCTGCGTGCACTGTCTGCGACGAGAAGCCCCAATTCCCCCCCCCCCCAGCGGAAGACGTCGAGTCAGGACAGCCCTACCCAAGTGCCATTCAAATAAATCCCCCAAAGGGCATTTTGTCCTCAAAGTGGCAAACCAGATGCCCCGAAGTGAAGACTCGGGCACGGGAGCAACACTCTCCCCTCCTGCGGTTTCCAGCAACTGGTTGTCGTTGGCATTTGTCCGCCTCGAGAGACAATGGAGTGCGCCTCCGGGGGTGAAGTCGATGTGCACCCGAGTGACCTCTCCGGGGCGCAAGCCTGGGCAGCGTGTCTGGAGGTCCTGGGCTGCCCGAACGACAAGACACCCGCTCTCAGCCGCGCTGTTGGGGTCCAAAGGAAAGCAGACCAAGACAAGACGTTCGGCACCTGCTTGGCGGCAGGAGTTGCCGGAAGGAGGCAAATAAGGCGCCGTCCAACTGTCATAGGGACTCCGTTCCGGATTTGTGTAGGGTGAAGAAATCCCACAAGGAGCGGAGGTTTAGGGTCAGAGCTTTCCTTCTCCTAGATGGGCTCTGCAACGAACCTCCCTGTCACACTACCCTCCCCTGTTACTAAGTTTATTTATTTTTATTTTTATTTTTTTGGTCAGGTGTTCCGGGTCAGACTAATTAGCCCCCCTCCCACCTGTCCCTCGGAGGTCCGTCAATGAAGTTAACTCCCTTGTAGATACAATATGGGAGAATCTTAGTAACCGGAGTGTCTTTGTCCAGCTGCCGCGGCCGTTTCTATTCCTTGCTCTGGGCTTCAGGGCTTAAACACCTTATTGCCTGCAGCCTCAGGGTCTCTCTCTCTCTAGATCCCTCTCTGTATCAGTCTGCTAAACCCTCTTAGCAACTCAGTGGCATTCACAATGTTTCAGCCCCTCCTGAGTGAAACCCCTAAGACACAAACTAACACCCCGCAGGACAGTTTGGTCTCTTCCCTGGGTTCACCTCTTCATGAGCAGTTTATAACCCGCTGGACCCAAGAATCGGCAACGTCTGACTTATAGCAACAAAACTAGTCTTTATTTATTTTTTAAGAGCATAACGGTTTCAGTAAATCAAAAGTTTAAACGTAGTTTCATAACAGCATAAAAGGTTTTCTATTCAGTATAACATGCTAAACCTTCGACCTAGCCTAACCTACCAAGCACTATCCTGGTCTCTAACCCTCTCTCCCTCGGTCACCACTCACACCCTCTTTCTCCCCCCTTGACCAACTGCCCGTTCCCTCCTTTTAAAGGGCGAAAAGTCCCGCCTCCTGCGAGCGAACTGCAACTCAAACAGGCGGAACCTTAACTCTTCACACGCTGGGGTTTCTGACCATACCCTGCCTAAGGGCAGATCCGTTACAGGCTCCCTTCCTGAGTGGACAAGCCTCACCTGCCCCTCACTTGTAGAAACCGCCTTCTTGACCGTTGGACCCCTTCTTGGCCCTGTCTGCTCCGGCCTGTCTAATCTGCCAGAGTCCGTCTTCGCATGCAGAGGAATCCCTGGCTCATGGAGGATTCGAGAGCCATCGGCTGCCCTCACCTGGTTCAGCCAGCCAGGCAACGCGGGTGGCGCTGTGGTCTAAACCACTGAGCCTCTTGGGCTTGCCCATCAGAAGGTCGGCGGTTCGAATCCCCACGACGGGGTGAGCTCCCGTTGCTCCGTCCCGGCTCCTGCCGACCTAGCAGTTCAAAAGCACGCCAGCGCAAGTAGATAAATAGGTACCGCTGCGGCAGGAAGGTAAACGGCGTTTCCGTGCACTCTTGTTTCCGTCACGGTGTCCCGTTGCGCCAGAAGCGGTTTGGTCCTGCTGGCCATATGAGCCGGAAAGCTGTCTGCGGACAAACGCCGGCTCCCTCGGCCTGAAAGTGAGACGAACGCCGCAACCCCATAACCGCCTTTGACTGGACTTAACCGTCCAGGGGTCCTTCACCTTTACCTTTAGCTAGCCAGTCGAAGCTGTTTCCTGGGATTGTGGCCACTGTTGTCACCTGCTGACAGCTTCTAGGAGCCCCAGGTGAGTGCTGAGTGCAAGGTTGGCGGTTAGGCATTGGTTATTGTGTTGGTTACTGGAAGGGTGGTCCCCCCCCCCCCCCGAATGATGATGGTGTGCAGGGAATTCCGTTAAACGAATCCAGGGGCTCGACATGCTTTTGTCCGAACCCCCGGTAGGGGGGACAGGGCCACGCAAGAGCCCCTGGGACCTCTGGGGAGAGGGAGGCCTCTTCCCCCCAGCCTCCTTAACGCTCCCCAGGTGGCATTCTCCCGTCGCTGACCGAAAGACAGCTCTGTCCCGGCGGACAGCTAGTCCGAACCAATGCCTACGCAGCCACTCACATGATTTGCGTTTGAATAAAGTTGTGGCCTAAATGATTGCCAAAAAACCCAAACAAAATTATGTCTGAAGTGTGAATTTCTTGGGGGGGGGTGGCTTGGGGACCTCTACATGCAATCCTTCAAACACGTAAACATTATCCTGTCCCCTCAAGAGACCCGCCACGTCCTTCCTTGTTGTTATTGGGGGGGGGGCACTCCTAATGCCTGCTTGCCCGTTCCTCTAGTATTTTGCCTTTAATGCGAATCAATTAATTCTGTTCCAAGGGAGGGAGGGTTGTGCTGCGGTTTCTGATGTTGGCCACATTTGCATGGAGGGCAGCCGAGGTGTTTTGTCTCCGAGAGCCGGTCTTCTGTGTGTCTTGTGCGAAGGGTTGGCGGTGAGCGGGAGGGAAGGGGGGAGGCGGGTCGTACATTCTGCATTTTTCAAAAGTTACCTTGCCGTGGGCCAGAGTTGCCACAACAGATACAGGGAGACGGAAACACCCGAACCTTTTTTGCATTAATTAGTTTGTTTCGCCTTGTGATCCCAGGACTTTACGGCGCGAGTAATGAGGTGTGCAGGTGCTTTAAAGGCTCCTTGGAAAAACTCACACTGTGACGATCGCAGACCGGAGCGTTTTATTATTGCTACTTCAACCTTAAATAAACAGCTTCCCGATCTGCTCTGGATTAGTATAGGTTTCTCGTGTGCATATGTATATATGGTGTTTGTTTGCCTAAAATCTATACACCACTTGATTCTAGATGCCCTTTTAAATGTAGGAGGGTTATTGCTTTGTTGTTGTTCCTATTCCTACTAAGTATTTTTTAAAAATATATATATATTTATTAACTTTTTCAAAACATGAACAAAATACATAAAACAAGCCAATGCAACTATTACAGACACGTTGCAAAAATAAAAATAAAATCTGTTACAAACAAACTACAAAAATGAAAAACAAATTATTTGTTAAAAACTGCTTCTTCCCTTGACATTGTTGCTTGACTTCCTCATGTCTACCCTTCCTGCGTTTGCCTTCCCGCCGGAGCGGTACCTATTTATCTACTTGCACTTTGACGTGCTTTCGAACTGCTAGGTTGGCAGGAGCAGGGACCGAACAACGGGAGCTCACCCCGTCATTGCGGGGATTCGAACCGCCAACCTTCCGATCGGCAAGCCCTAGGCTCTGTGGTTTAACCCACAGCGCCACCCACGTCCCATGCTTACCTCTGGTTAAAGACCTCCATTGAAGGAGAGTCCATCACCTTCCGAGAGAGACCTTTCCACCATCCAACGGCTCTTATTGTCGGAACGTTATTCCCGATGTTTAGCTGGAATCTCCTTTCTTGTAACTTGGAAGTCATCGGAACCCGCCATCTGGAGCAGCGGGAAACAAGCTTGCTCCATCCTCCCTTTGAAAGCCCTTCAGATATCAGAAGATGGGCATTGTATCATCTCTCAGCCCTCTCTTCTCCAGGCTAAACTTCTCTTTCAACCTTTCTTGTAGGGCTTGGTTTCCAGAACTTTTAACATCTTGGGTGCTGTCCTCTGTACGCTTCCCAGCTTCTCCGTACCCTTCTTAAACTGGGGTACACAGAACTGGACACAGGCCTCCAGGTGGATTACAACCCCCATTGGCCATGCTGTCTGTTGGCACTGCTGGGAGTTGGGACCCCCCACCACCACACCTAGGGGAGGGGGGGGAGGGACAGACACCGCCCTTCTTTGATATACCACATTTCTTGTGAAACTCAGTGTTTGAATCCCTCAAGTGAAATAGAGCACGGTGGAACCTCGGTTTTTGGATGTAATCTGTTCCGGAAGACCATTCGACTTCCGAAACGTTCGGAAACCAAGACGCAAAGAGCTGTCTGCAATTTCAACGGAGACAATTGGGGGGGGGAACTCAGGGGAAGCCGTTCGACTTCCGAAGCGCGTTCAAAAACGAAAGCAATTACTTCTGGGTTTTCGGCGTTGGAAAACCGAAATGTTCGGCTTCCGAGATGCTCAAAATACCGAGTTTCCACTGTATCTAAATACCGTGGCAGCGACAATTTGTGGTGAAATTTTGCAGTGCCATCGCAACATTGCCAACGATCGATGGTTCTTCTGGAGCAGGGGTGGGCAAAGCTGTTGGCCCTGGGGGTCTGGCTATAGTGGTTGGGGGCACCACGAGCTTGAGGGCACCTCTCCCCCCCCCCCGGCCCGAGAAAATAAAACCCGTGGAACTGGCTCTGAAATCAGCATAACCAATATATTGCGAATTGTTAGAGGAGATGGGAGAGACTGTGTTTCTGGGACCTTGCAGATCTGCGGCCTGTCAAGGATGGAAGCCAGGTGCCCAGGGAATTTTAAGCTGCTAGTCCTCATGGTTTCAGACGGATGCTTGACATTTCCGACGGCAGAACGGAGGAAGGGAGAAGGCTGGAGGGCCCGTTCGCATCTCCCCGTGATTAGCAGAAAGCTAGACAACTTATGCGAAAGCGGAGGGGAAGAAGTGGCGGAATGAATTATGCAAAGCAAGTGAAATCATGCAGATTTTGCCTCGTTCTCATTAAATAAATTAATTTAATCAAAGTAATTGCGCCCGTTTGCTTAATAGCTTTCAGATGAGCCCCGTCGCCTTAGCAGAGCACGCCAAGAGTCCCCTCGGATCAGGCCAGGATCCCACCTAGGCCCACTTCCGGATTCTCCGCAGAGCCTGCCCCCATCAGATGCCCCCGGGAAGCCAAAAAGGCCCTCCTGAGTTCCTTGTCCCCAGCAAATGCCATTTGTGATAGACTGCTCCTGTACAAGGAGGTTCCATTTAAACCCTCCTGGTAGAGATCGAACCAGATGCGACATGTGACTGGCTGATTAGATTATCTGTCTGGAAACTGTAGAAAAGGCTCCCTTTCCTTTAGAAGCTGCAGAAATGTGAGTTGAACCCCATAAAAACAGAGCTTTTCCTCTTTGCTTTTCCCCCTTTGCAAAAGGAGCTTTGCTTGTCCCCCTTTGCAAAAAAAGCTGCAAAACCTTTAGCTGATCCTCAAAAATACAGGGCTTTTCCCTTTGCAGAAAAAGCTGCAAAACCTTTAGCTGATCCTCAAAAAAACAGGGCTTTTAGAGGAGGAAAACCAGAAAAATATTTTTTTTTTCTTGTTTCCTCCTCTAAAAACGAGGTGCGCCCTATGGTCCGGTGCGCCCTATGGAGCGGAAAAATATGGTAAGTTTGAGAACCAAGGTACCACTGTATATCATTTCCCAGAAAGCCTTTATTACTTTACATGACCGTCACACATGATAAAAGGTATCTTTCAGAAAGGGATCTTTATTTGGACTCATAACTGTGCAGACACAGCATCGTCCCCGAGTCTCGGGATTCAGCGGTGCAGGAGTTTTGAGAGCAGGGCCAGGAGTTCGGGACTGGAGGGAAGCAAGGAAGATGTCCCAACGAGCCCCCTCCGCCCTGCCCACCAAGACGCGGGAAAATGCCGGGGTTGCAAATGCTGGCCTCATCGGAGGCGGGCAGCACTAGGTGGGCTGCCGGCCTGATCCAGCAGCCTCTTCTGAATGCCCGCAGCCGGAACCCGCAGGAGGGGAGAGCTGCTCGCACTCAGGTCCTCCTCGTGACCTTCTAGAATCTAGCTCTCCACTGTGAGAACAGGAAACTGGTCCAGATGAGCCACTGGCCTGATCCAGCTGTTCTGAGGTTCTTCGCTTGCAATTGCAAAGAGGAAGAGGTGTCCCAGGGGGGTTTGTTAGTGGGCTGGGGTGTGGACCCTGGGCACATGCTCTCTGTACATGCACTGGAAGGAATTGTTCTTTTGGCCCTTTCTGTTCCAAACACACACACACACCGAGAGAGAGAGAGAGAGAGAGAGAGAGAGAGAGATGCACAGAAAGAGGCTATAAAATCTAGGTTGCCGCAGCAGAGAGGCGGTCCTCTCTGACGAAGCCCCTCAGAGCTCCGAGACCTTTCAAGAGCTCCGAGATGAGTGGGACCCTAATGGCGAGGCGCGTGGTTGAAGGAGACCTAGCCGGGCCCGTTCCCCCCGGAGAGAGATAAACGCCATAGAGTGCTCTCTCCGGCAGCCTTGAGTAATGATATCATTAGCAGGTGGAAGCTGGGAGAGCGTTGAGCTTGAGAGGCTGGAGAGAGAGAGGAGAGGGCGGGGGGATAGCTAGAGAAAAGCAGAGAGGCTCGCTCTCAACTCTTAATGCAGATTCCAGGGCTCGACAGCTTTCCCGGTGGAACTTCAGCCTGCTTCGCACACAGGCTAGGATTGCTGGCGGGTTCGGATAACAACGCCCGCCCTAATGGGATAACCGGAGAGCAGGATTTGAGCACAAGGACCCGGCAGCTTCCTTGGTTCGCAGAATCGTCGGATCGTTGAGTTGGAAGGCACGCTGAGGATCATCTAGCCCAGCCCCCTGCAAGGCAGGAATATGCAGCTGCCCCGTGCAGGAATCGAACCTGCCACCTTTGCATTAGCACCACGCCCGAAGCGATGGAGCTATCCAGGCAGGTTCCTAATCAAACGGAAATTCTTCCTTTGGAAAGCTGCTTCTTTCAATCCACTCTTTTTTCCCCCAATCAACTTTTTTCTCTCTCTCAAGAGGACTAGAACCTTGTTTCGTTTTCAAGGGAGAGGCCGGTAGCAGAGCATTTGCTTTCTACACAGAAGGCTCCAAGTTCAGTCACTGATTGTTGCTGTTGTTGTTGTTGTTGTTGTTTAAATTCATGTACCATCCTATACCTGGGGGTCTCAGGGCAGTTGACAGAATAAAATCAAGATATCGAACTACAAAATACATAGCAAAAATAAAAGCAACAACCCAGTAGTCCCCCTTTAAAAAAAAAACCCCGCACATTTTAAAAGGGCATAGGGTGTAAATCAGATCAACCAAAGGCCTGATTGAAGAGGAACGTTTTTGCCTGGCGCCTAAAGGTGTATAATGAAGGCGCTAGGCGAACTTCCTTGGGGAGAGAGTTCCACAGATGGGAAGCCACTGCAGAGAAGGCCCCGTTCTCATGTTGCCACCCTCTGGAACTCTAGAGGAGGAGGCACACGAAGGAGGGCTCAGATGATGATATTGGGGTCCGGGTATGGTTATATGGAAAGAGGCGGTCCTTGATGTATCGCGGTCCTGAGCAGTTTAAGGCTTTATAGGTCAAAAACAGCACTTTGAATCGGGGCCCGGAAACTCATCGGTAGCCAGTGCAGTCGGACCAGGATCGGTGTAATATGCTCAAACCATCTTGCCATCCGGTGAGCAACCTGGCCGCTGAATTCTGCACCGGCTGAAGTTTCCGAACCGTCTCCAGAGGCAGCCCTACGTGGAACACATTGCAGTAATCTAACCCAGAGGTTACCAGAGCATAGACGACAGTAGTTAGGCCATCCCTGTCCAGATAGGGGCATAGCTGGGCCACCAGCTGAAGATGACGGAAGGCACTCTGGGCCACTGAGGCCACCTGAGTCTCGAGCGACAGCAAAGGATACAGGACGTCCAAGCTGCGAACCTGCTCCTTCAGGGGAAGTGTAACCCCACCAAGAGCCAGCCATCTGGTCTAAGGAACCCCCCACTAACAGAGCCTCAGTCTAATCTGGATTGAGCTTCAGTCTGTTAGTTCTCATCCAGTCCATTACCGAGGCAAGAGACTGGTCCAGGATTTCCACAGCCTCCGGTGAGCAGCCTGGCCGTTGAATTCTGCTCCGGCTGAAGTTTCCGAACCGTCTCCAGAGGCAGCCCTACGTAGAATGCATTGCAGTTATAAATGGCATCTACAGGTAGGGCTGCCCGAAACCCTGGACAGCTGCTGCCAGTCAGTGTAGACAGAACTGAGCTGATCTGCCTGGGCATCAGGCTGGGCAACCAGCACGTTTCCGAGCGCAATTCAAAGTGTTGGTGCTGACCTTTAAAGCCCTAAACAGCCTCAGTCCAGTATCCCTGAAGGAGCGTCTCCACCCCCATCGTCCAGCCCGGACACTGAGGTCCAGCTCCGAGGGCCTTCTGGCGGTTCCCTCCCTGCGAGAAGACAGGTTACAGGGAACCAGGCAGAGGGCCCTCTCGGTGGTGGCACCCGCCCTCTGGAACGCCCTCCCGTTAGATGTCAAAGGAATAGACAACCACCTGACTTTTAGAAGACATTTGAAGGCAGCCCTGTTTAGGGAAGTTTTTAATGTTTGACGGACCATTGTATTTTAATATTCAGTTGGAAGCCGCCCAGAGTGCCTGGGGAAACCCAGCCAGATGGGCGGGGTATAAATAAATAAATTATTATTATTATTATTAATATTAATATTATTAAAATTATTTTAGGGAAGTTTTTAATGTGTGATATTTTTGTATCTGATTTTTGTTGGAAGCCGCCCAGAGTGGCTGGGGAAATCCAGCCAGATAGGCGGGGTACAAATAATAAATATTATCCTTATTATATTATTATTCATCGGTTCCCAATCAAACCAGAATTCTCCCCCAAAGATCTCGGCAGGGCTTAGCCTTGGCCTTGGAGTCGCTTGGCTTTGCAGAATCAAGAGACGTCCTTTCCTCTCGCGGCCTCTTCCACTCTCCTGCTCACTCCTGCACCTGCCGCGGTTGCATTACTCAACCCAGCGGTGCGCTCTCGTCTCGTAGGTGGGCCACAGTTCTGGGGGGGTGGGGGGGGGAGAGAAGTGGCCCCGCCCTCGCACGCTCAATTGCCACTTCTCGGCTCAGTGGGAAGCTGCCGGCTGCGGCCGTCTCCATTTAAATGGAGATGTGGTGTCACGTCTTCCGCTGGGCAAGGAAACGGCTCATGGAGAGTTATAGATCTGTTTGGATGTATGTATGCATTGCAAAAAGGTAATGCGTTTCCGCTTCTGAATGCTGGTAGGCGGGGGGGGGGGTGGAGAGTCAGAGAACCCCTGGGGGGCCCACAGAATCTATGCCCTCTCCATTGGCACACAGATGTGTTGGGGGCCCCAGGAATGAGAAACTTTCGTGGGGTGGGGAGGGAGGTATGCAAACCTTGGAACCACACAGGATTCCTTTTTTCCTTTTTTTTTTAAGGCTCTGATCCCACCTTCATTTTAATGTATTGTACTGAGTTTTGCACTGCACGTTTAAATTCAAACATTAAACATCGCCATCGGCATTTAGGATTCTCCGAATCCTTAGAATCCCCTCCACTCTTCCACGGTTTCCGTTTCAATCTTTTTCAACCGCCTCACATGTTTTCGCTATTTTTCTTAAATAATCCATTTTTTACAAAAATAAAATAAAATAAAATAATAATCCATTTTTTTACCTTAGTTTTTAATACATTGCAAGTGCTTCTCAAACCCTGCCAAAGTTTTTAGTTGTTTGCAGTGCTCTCTTAAGAACCATATTTTTCGTTCCATAAGAGGCACTTTTTTCCTCCTAGAAAGTAAGAGGAAATGTCTGTGCGTCTTATGGAGCGAATGCATGGTCCCTGGCGCCGAATTCCCTAGGGGCCAAAAGCAGATCGTGCTCTTTTTTTTCTTACAAAGAGAGAAGGGGGTGTTGAAAGGAAGCCGCTGGAACAGCTCTTCAGCAAATGATCAGGGAGAGAGATAAGGCTCCCTTTCCAGCCCCGCCCCCTTGCCCAGGCCTCCATTGTTGAATGCAGAGGGAGGCTGTTTGTTTCCCCACCGACATGGGACTGGCTGATTAGATTATCTGTCTGGAAACTGTAGAAATGGCTGGAGGACTAGAAGCTGCAGAACAGTGAGTTGAACCCCATAAAAACGGGGCTTTTCCTCTTTGAAAAAGAAGCTGCACCACTTTCAGCTGATCCTCAAAAAGCAGGGCTTTTCCCTTTGCAAAGAAAGCTGCACCACTTTCAGCTGATCCTCAAAAAAGCAGGGTTTTTCCCTTTGCAGAAAAAGCTGCACAACTTTCAGCTGATTCTCAAAAAAACAAGGCTTTTCCCCCTTTCCTCCTCTAAAAACTAGGTGCGTCTTATGTTCAGGTGCGTCTCATGGAGCGAAAAATACGGTGCATTGCGAATGTTTCCCCATTCCTTATTAAGGTTCCTCTCTTCCTGGTTTCTGATCTTCCCGGTCATTTTCGCCATTTCGGCAGCGTCCACCATCTCCATCAGCCACTTGTCTCTGGTCGGGAGTTCATCTTCTTTCCATTTGTGGGCCAGCCATGGTGGTTGGGGCTACACCTCGAAGTCCACCTTAATTTTTGTGCGGGTGGCGCTGTGGCCTAAACCACTGAGCCTCTTGGGCTTGCCGATCAGAAGGTCGGCGGTTCGAATCCCCGTGGCGGAGCGATCTCCTGTTGCTCCGTCCCGGCTCCTGCCGACTTAGCAGTTCCAAAGCACGCCGGCGCAAGTAGATAAATAGGTACCGCTGCGGCGGGAAGGTAAACGGCGTTTCCGTGAGCTCTGGTTTCCGTCGTGTGCCAGAAGCGGTTTAGTCCTGCGGGCCACAAGACCCAGAAAGCTGTCTGCAGTCCATAGTCGCCTTTGACTGGACTTAACCGTCCAGGGGTCCCTTACGTTTACCTTTCTACCTTATTTTTCTCTCTCCACCCCCCCCGCCACCCCTTAAATCCTCTCCCTCCCTCTCTCCTCCTTTCTCGCTCTTTTTTCCTGCCACCCCCTTAACCCCTTCTCTTCTTGCCATCTGTCTTTTCCGCCCCCCCACTTCGCCCCCTCTCTTCCAACCAACCACCTTTCCCCTCTTAATTCCCCCCCTCGTCTCCTTCCCACCCACATGAAATTAAGCCAAGCGTCATGCTTGGGGGGCCCCCCCTAGGTATACAGAACCCCCCCTCCACCCCTCGATCTACGGTGACAGAGTGTCTTGGAGGGAGGGAGAGAAGGGGGATAATATGGGGGTTCGTCCAGGAAATGCCTTTTTCGGGGACGACAGTCCTCAGGACGCAGAGGGTGGGAGGAAGCCGGGGGGGGGCATTAGACGAGATCGGCCAAAGAAGGGGGGGAGAAACGGCAGTCTCAGAAAGCAATTAGTTATGGTGTCTTAAGGAGCCCGGTGAACCCCCTTCCGAAACTGAGATACCATCGCCTGATTTTCCTGCTTTGACTAAACCCCTAATCTCCCAGATAATCTGTCTCAAAAAATGCAAGATACATATATATAGAGAGAGAGAGACAGAGAGAGCTAGAGTTGGCCTGTGAATATAACACCTGAGGGGGCGCGGGAAACGATTCTCCCTGCCCCCCCGCACACTACTTTACTAATCACCTACTGTTGCCAGTTTATTAATTTCAAGAGGTGTTTGGTTTAATCTTGTAAAAAGGTAATGGGAAGAGGTAAGATTAGGCCGACCACGTGGACGTTTCGGGCACTCGGGGCCCGGCAGAATCCGGCGGAGCTGCCTCGTAGACATCGCGTGGAATCTTGGAGCTTGAAGGGGCCCCCCGAGGGTCATCTAGTCCAACCCAAGAATCCGCAGCTGCCGAACCCGCAAATTTGGTGTTGCCTTCGCCGCTCTCTAATCAACAGAGCTGTCCGGCTATCGGCAGCATGGCAGCGGGCAGGAATTGGCAGAAGGTCCAGTGGCTCTGGGGTGCTTGAGCTTCAGGGCACCCCCCCCCCCAAAACCCACCAGCTGTAAATTTCTCCGCCATGGCGGCGTTTCGAATGTGGATTCCCCGGCTCCTAAGTGGAAATGGTACGCAGGGAAATATTTCGTTAAACAAATTCTGAACGCTGTTCTGCACGCGTCAGGGCGGTTCGCAGTCGCAGGGCAGCTGCTCTGAATGCAGAAGGCGCCAGGTTCAGCCCCCCAGCAGCATCTACAGGTAGGACTGACGGGAAGCCTGGAGAGCATCTGTTGCCAGCCAATTCTGAGATAGATAGACTCAGTATGGGGCTGTTCCCTACGCTGCTTTTTAAACCTTTGTTCGCAATGACGATGTAAGGTCGTTCAGTGGTTGCTCACGAGAAATCAGCCAAACGCAGAACTTCTAAACCTAAGTTCTTTATTGTGCAAAGTATTTACAGTGGAGCAAAAGTTCAAACGTCCATCTCATCCCTCTGCAGAGTCCAGGAATGAACCCTTCCGGTTCTTGGTCCAGCAAAAGGATCCTGAACCCCCGCCTCCCCCTTCCACGTCCTTCCTGTCTGCGAACTCGGAGCATGGGAAACTGTCCCTGTTCCCCGCTTCCCCCTTGGTGCTCAGGCTCTGCGATCTCTTCACAGCCCCTGCGCCGACTTCCTGCCTCTAACTCCCCCTCCCCACAGGAGGAATGGTCGCTTCCTCCTGAGGAGGGGGGTGACGAACTGGTGAACAAAGGGGGTGGTTCCCTGGACTGCAGGCTCTCCCGGGATGCTACCTGTCGCGGGGAGGGGGGGTTTCCTGACAGACGAGGACTAGAAACTTGGTTTGCTTTTAGAGGAAAGGCTACGAGGTTATGCATGGTGTGGGGAAGCGGATAGAGGGAAAAAGTTTTCTCCCGAGTCCGTAATAAAGGAATGGAAACAAGGCAAATCGGCTCACCCTTAAGCGTACGAGGAACAGGAGGCGGAAATGAGTGCGAAAGGGATGGTCTGTATGTTTAGCTGCAAGAGAGGAAAGGGGCAGCTCTGAATTCCTAAAACGAAAGGGGAAAAGGCACTTTGTACATGCTCAGAGATTCCCCCAAGCACATGCAGCTGTATACAAGTGCTGTGGCCTGACGTGCGGTTCCTGTTAGAGTCTGAATGGCTTTGATTTGGGTATTCTCTGAACACCGAAACTCACCTGGTTTTTGATGAAGAAGAGAAGGTTAAGGGGTATTATGACAGCCGTGTTCAAATATATAAAAGGATGTCACACAGAGGAGGGAGGGAGGTTGTTAATGTGTTAATGTGGAGGTTGCGAGCGGGGACATATTGAACATATTGCGTAGGAGCCTAGGAAGCTATGAGCATTCTCCTAAAAATAAAGTACGGTCCCAATCCTCACGATTCAGAATATACTGGGTTGGTTTTAAACAAAAACACAGGAAGAGGAGGGCAACCAAAATGGTCCAAGGCCTGGAAACGATGCCTTAGGAGGAACGGCTTAGGGAGCTGGGTATGTTTAGCCTGGAGAAGAGGAGGTTAAGGGGTGATATGATAGCCATGTTCAAATATATCAAAGGATGTCATATAGAGGAGGGAGAAAGGTTGTTTTCTGCTGCTCCAGAGAAGCGGACACGGAGCAATGGATTCAAACTACAAGTAAGAAGATTGCACCTAAACATTAGGAAGAACTTCCTGACAGTAAGAGCTGTTCAGCAGTGGGATTTGCTGCCAAGGAGTGTGGTGGAGTCTCCTTCTTTGGAGGTCTTTAAGCGGAGGCTTGACAGCCGTCCGTCAGGAATGCTTGGATGGTGTTTCCTGCTTGGCAGGGGGTTGGACTGGATGGCCCTTGGGGTCTCTTCCAACTCTAGGATTCTATGATTCTAAGATTCTATTGCTGATGAAGGAAGGGAAGGAGGATGAAAAAGGCAGAGAATTAGAATGAAATAATGGTTTTGAAGCTCAACATCAAAAAAAACTAAGATCATGGCCACTGGTCCCATCACCTCCTGGCAAATAGAAGGGGAAGAAATGGAGGCATTTTACATTCTTGGGCTCCATGATTAATTGGACTCAAGCATCCAGGTTATATGATTCTGGTGACATTCTAGGCTTTCCCGTTCCTTAACCTCTGCTTTGCCCTCCCCCTGCAGGTTCCACCAGGGCGACTACACAGTGGAGGTGAGCATCAACGACTACCTGGACATCTATTGCCCGCACTACGAGCTCCCGTTCCCCATGGACCACATGGAGAGATACATCCTGTACATGGTCAACTACGAGGGCCACGACTCCTGCGACCACCGCCAGAATGGCTTCAAGCGCTGGGAGTGCAACCGGCCCGACTCCCCCAACGGGCCGCTGAAGTTCTCCGAGAAGTTCCAGCTCTTCACCCCGTTTTCGCTGGGCTTTGAATTCCGACCGGGGCATGAGTATTACTACATATGTAAGTACCGGGGACGCCGGGTGGCGCTGCGGTCTAAAACCGCTGAGCCTCTTGGGCTTGCCGATCGGAAGGTCGGCGGTTCGAATCCCCGCGGCGGAGCGATCTCCTGTCGCTCCGTCCCGGCTCCTGCCAACCTAGCAGTTCGAAAGCACACCAGCGCAAGTAGATAAATAGGTACCACCAAGAAGGCCCTCTGCCTGGTTCCCTGTAACCTCACTTCTCGCAGGGAGGGAACTGCCAGAAGGCGCTGGGAACTGGACCTCCGTGTCTGGGCTGGACGATGGGGGTGGAGACGCTCCTTCAGGGATACTGGGCCATTTGGGCTTTCAGCGTCAGCACCAACACTTTGAATTGTGCTCGGAAACATCCTGGGAGCCAATGGAGGTCTTTCAGGACCGGTGTTATATGGTCTCGGCAGCCGCTCCCAGTCACCAGTCCAGCTGCTGCATTCTGGATTAGTTGCAGTTTCTGGTTCACCTTCCAAGGTAGCCCCACATAGAGCGCATGGCAATAGTCCAAGCAGGAGATAACCAGAGCATGCACCACTCTGGCCAGACAGTCCGCGGGCAGGGAGGGTCTCAACCTGCGTACCAGATGGAGCTGGGAGACAGTCGCCCTGGACACAGAACTGACCTGCACCTCCATGGATAGCTGTGAATGAGAGTTGAGAGCCAGTGTGGTGTAGTGGTTAAGAGCGGTGGACTTGTAATCTGGGGAACCGGGTTCGCGTCTCCGCTCCTCCGAATGCAGCTGCTGGGTGACCTTGGGCTAGTCACACTTCTCTGAAGTCTCTCAGCCCCACTCACCTCACAGAGGAGGAAGGGAAAGGAGAATGTGAGCTGCTTTGAGACTCCTTCAGGTAGTGATAAAGCGGGATATCAAATCCAAACTCTTCTTCCTCTTCTTCTTCTTCTTCTTCTTCTGGGGCTCGGAACATGCTTGTGGGCTTCCCTTGGGGGAAGTCTTGTTGGCCACCCATGCTGGACGGGCCCAATCCACCAGGCCTCTCTCCTTACGTTCCCCGAGCTCTTCCTCCGAGCTACATTTCGAAATTAAGCAAAATCGGGAGCGGCCGTAGCCAATTTAAGCAATCCTGATTACTCCGTCGATCCTAGACCAAAGCAATCTCGGGGAGCGTTTTAATTAGCCGGCGTGACTCTATTTAACCTGGTGGGGGCCACATTCCACAGATAATAATGAAAATAAACCAGTGTGTGTGTGTGTGTGTGTGTGTGTGAGAGAGAGAGAGAGAGAGAGAGAGAGAGAGAGAGAGAGAGAGACAGAGAGAGAGAGATGCCCCTTTGCAACTCATCCGTTTTCCCCCTTGCAATCACGTCCGTCGCGGCAGCTGGGGGGAAGGGGAGGATAGAGGGACAGCGGCGCTAAAGACGATTCTGTTCCCAGACCATGTTCCAGCTTGTAAATGATTTGAACTGTGGCCCTCCCGCCGGGGCCTGCAGGCCCGGCTCGGCTACCAGGGAGGAAAAATAATCAAACGCTCGAAATTAGCTTCCCGGACCACCCATTAAGAAAGCCCCTGATTTAAGAGTCTTCATTAATCTTGATTTTCTTCCCTTTTTTGTAAAGAAACAATGGCGAGAGAGAGAGGGAGGATCCTGGCTTTGCTCGGGTACGAGAGTGTGCCTGAAACCTGGCCCTGCAAAGGCTTCTGGTGGCTTGCTGTACGCTGTGGTCTAAAGCGCCGAGCCTCTTGGGGCTTGCCGATCGGAAGGTCGGCGGTTCGAATCCCTGCGGCAGGGTGAGCTGGGGGGGGGATCTGTGGCTTCTCCTGCTTGCACTGCTGGGACATCAGAGCAGCTAAGCCAATAGGAGCCAAGGAAGCTTCCCGACAGAGGCCTGCTTGACATCGCAGCATCTAAGCTAGTAACAGCCGGAGATGATGTAACAGCGCTTAACGCAGGCCTACAGTGGCACCAGCTAAGCCAATAAAGGCTGGAGGGGTTGCCGGTAGCCTGCTGTGACATCAAAGCAGCTTAGCCAATAACTGTTAAGAGAAGTGAAGACGAGGGGGCAACCCAAACCATCAAGCGATTTTCAGTTCAGGGAAGTGGCAAGGGGAGGCAGCGGTGGAGGAAGCCTCTCGGGCACCTGGGGCGGGGCGAACTGTCCATAGGGGTGGGGCACCCAGCGCCCATAGGGATGGGGTGCGCCATGGGGCTTCAGCCGCCCTACAGCTGGGGGGAGGGCAGCGGGCGGACAGCGTGGAGCCCGTGGGCACCCGAGACATGTGGCTTGGGCCCGCTGCAGGCCCCGCGGTGAGTGCCGCCCACCATTTTGTCAAACCCCCCTCGCCCAGGGTAGCCCGCACCTAACGCGCCCCCTTGCTACGCCCCCTTGCTACGCCCCTGAGTGAAGGTCTGGGGGAAATGATATGAAATTATTCCTGGCGCGGAGGAAACAGAACACGAGAACTCGTGGATTCAGGGCAGAAGAAAGGAAGTCCTTCGTCACGCAGCTCTGATTTAAACTGCGGAACTGCCTGCCACAAGAGGCGGGGATGCCACCCACTTGGATGGATTTAAAAGCAGGTTGGGCATGGCTTTCAACGGCCACGGCGCTGGACTAGTTGAGCCTCCCCTTTGGCCTGATCCAGCAGGGCTCTCGTGTGACACAGGCCTTCTGTGACATCAGAGCAGCTAAGCCAATAGCAGCCGGAGAGGCTGTGGGTCTTCCTACCGCCAGCAGAAGTGGCAGAAGCCTGTGTGTGTGTGTGTGTGTGTGTGTGTGTGTGTGTGTGTGTGTTGCAATTCCCCTCACCTTGAGAGGTCCGCGCAGGTCTCCGTTTTGCAACCGCGCAGCTTGAACCGGGCCCCCGGCGAGGAAAGAGATCGGGCCCCCTTTGCGCTGTCAGTTTCAAGGTCAGCGCCGCGGGAAACGGGGAAACTTAACATCACACGACCCTCTCCCGAGCCATCTCTTGAACCAGAAAGTTGTTCGCGTTTCCCACCCCCCCTCGCTGCAATCAATAGAGAAATGTTAAAATAATAATAACACTATTAATTAAAATCCACGACCCCAAGGCACTTCATGATAGCAAGCCCTCTGTCTCTCTCCCTCGGTCCGGAATCGGGCAGACGGAATTTATCTTTCTCAATATTTTTCTCCTCTCCTCCTCTAAAGCATCTGTTTTTCAACTTCCTTAATTTGCTCCTTTTATCTATATTAAATTACCATTTTCTCTCGTCGCACGCAGCCCTCCCGCCCCCCCTTCTCCCTGTGTAAAATGTCACTTGCAAAATAACTACATTTACTACGACACGCTCTCTCTCTCTCTCTCTTTTTAATGTCGTTAGGGAAAGATTACACAGGAGTAAACAGTGAAACTCATCACGGCGAAAGCCGGTTAGAATTCATGTCATGTGGAACATTACAAATTACGCTTCTTTGAGGGCCCTGTATTTAGCGGACATGAAAGAACAGAGCCCTACCTCCTTCCACAGCTTGCAAATTGGAATTCTATTAACCTTCCAGGAATCTAGATGAGCGTCCCGGCTTTGCTGTGCGGTTCTAGGTCAAGGTTAAACAACACTTTTGGGGGCCACAAGAGGGTCGCTTTTCGGCTTTGGAGATGTTCGTTGCAGAGGGTCTGGGGGGAGGGGGTTAAGAGGGAGAGTCCTACCCAGAATTGGGGGTCCGGGGAGGGTGGTACCCAGTGCCGGATTTAAACTAAACAAGCAATAGCTCCGGGCCCCGCTCTCTTGGTGGCCCCCCCAAAAAAAATTAAAGGGAAAAAGAACCCAAGTGTACATTTCCAGAACCCTCGGTCCATGGGGAACGGGAGGTCGTAGTGAGGGCAATAGATGTCCAGGAAGTCGTTGATGCTCACCTCCACTGGATGCTTGAGTCTAGTTAATGCATGAAAGGGTTAATGCCATAGAGTAAGCTGTCTTGCCAGGCTTAGCCTTGTGTCACTTCCCTTCACCTTGGGAAGAAATGGGCAATCAAGTCTTTTGTGGTGCTCAGTCTGCACTCTCTTGCCCCCCCCCCCAAAAAAAAATAAAGGGGGGAAAACTGGGTGTACATTTCTTCTCTGGTCGGGACTTCATCTTCTTTCAGTCTCTGGGCCAGTAACATCTGCACAGCTGTGGCCTCATACGTAAATAGTATTTTCTGCTCCCTTGGGATTTTGGTACCTAGAATTCCTAAAAGGGAGACACTTTACTACACTTTCCACATGCCAGCCCTTTAGATACTTGACTATCCTATCTCCTCTCAGATTCCAAATCTATGCAGCTCCTCAGCCTGTGGATTTTTGTCCTTGTACAGTCAGTTAGCTCCTTCACACTCCACCCAGGCAAGCGATTCCATCCATCAGGGTCCAAGGGCACACCTCTCTTTTTTTAAAAAAAAATATTATTTAATTAATTTTCCATATTATTTTATTAATATTTTAAATTAATTATTACATTCCTCAGTAATAATATTATTAATTATCCATCTCGCCTTTTGCTTAGAATAGATAGCCTCTATGCCTCTTAACAAATGTCATTCCAAAGTTCATCTGCTCTAGGGCCTTTCAACATAAAGGCCCATGAAACATTGTCGAAAGCTTTTTCCGCATCAATAAACATCAACGCTGCCTGTTTATCGTTTCTCACTTTCAAATACTCAATGATATTTATTATATTTCTAGTATTTTCTTTCATTTGCCGACCTGGGAGGAATTGTGTTTGAGCTTGGTGGATTATTTCTAACCGTAGACCTTCCATTCTCCTTGCTAAAATATTTGCAAATATTTTATAATCACAATTTAATAATGAAATTGGTCTATGATTTTTCACTTCTAATGTATCTACACCCCCTGGATCTCCTTGGAGGAACAAAGGGAGGGCATAAATATCATGCAATAAATTTAGGTTAGGCTGAGAGACAGTGACTGGTCCCCAGGATTTGAAGAGGGTCCCGAGGGCCAGATAAAGCGACTTGGAGGCCTGCATCCGGCCCCTGAGCCCGGGTTCTCCCACCAAGGACTCTGATGCGGTTAAAAACAAAAACCACCGCCATTCCTTTTGGCGGCAGGAACTCTGCACACGCTCAGAGGCACTCTGAGTTCATCGACAAAATAAAAGCTGAGAATGGGAGACGGTTTCCTTAACAAGGAAGACACGGGCGTGTGTTCGTAAAAATTGCCAGTACATGTCCGGGGAGATCTTGATTCAATCGTGTTGGCCGACCCCCCCGCCAGCCCCCAGTCTAACTGCAATGTTTAATCAGTTTGGCCAATGTAACAGTGCCGGGGTCGGGGGCGCCAGTCTGGAATTCGGTTTGGAAATTAAGCCAGAAATTCCGAAGGAATAAAGGAATGCAACAGGGAAAATCCATTTATCCTTTTTCTTTTCTCTCTCGTTTTAATGGTTATGCAGACTAAGGACCCGTGAGTTATTTGTGTTGGAAATGTGCGCTTGGCCCTCTCGCCGGCTCCTCGCACCCAGAGCGGTTTCCAAAAGGAAGCCCGCCCTCAATTTAAATAAATCCAGCATATGGATAATCCTATTGCATGCTAATAATAGAGGAGTTTCAGTGCTCCGAGCGCCAGGCCTCCTGCAGTCTGAATGGTCAGGTTGCAGCAACGGGGACTTTTTAGTCCAGAGAAAAGGCAAGCGAGAGGCGATGCAAGGGAAGTTTTGGTAAAACGCAAGATGGGATGGGGGGAGGAAGCGAGCAGAGAGCTCCCCCCCCCCCCCGTGTCTCTCGCAATACTAGAACTCGGGGAACATCCGATGATGTTGAGGGTTGGAAGATTCAGGGCAGGTAAAAAAGAAGGTGACTTCTTCACGTGGCGCAGAGTTAAACGGTGGAACTCACTGCCACAGGAGGCAGCAAAGGCCGTCAACTTGAATTTCTTTAAAAGAGGATTAGACTATTCGCAGAATAGGAGGAGGTGAGCAATGGCTATTAGCCATGACCAGAGGCAGAAAAGTTGTTGAGCTTTTTGTTTGTTTGCAAAATCGTCGAGCTTTTCTTTTTTAAAAAAAAAAAAATATTTTATTATTTTCACATTAAACAACAGAAACACAATGCACACACAAATACACAACAAAGCAAACATAATAAACACATTAAGCAAAAATGACAAAAAATAAAAGAAAACTTATACATACCTACATACACAGGAACAATAAACTATCATTATTTAATTCTAGTTTCTATCTTCTTTAGGGGGGGGACTTCCCCCGTTCCCTCAACTGCGTTCAATATTAATATACTTTAGTAACTTTGTATCTATTTTTAACATCTACCACTCTTCTTAATAGTCTTCAAGATATTAATTAATCAAATATAATTCATTACTTAAACTACATATCCTAAAACATTCCTAAACATTCAAATCGTTCATAACAATATTTCTTGTATACTATTTTTATCTAACATCAACTAGCTAAAGCCAATTCAACAAGCTAATTCTGCTCAAATATCCAATTTTTCACGATTTTTTAGATAGTCCTTAAATTTCTTCCAATCCTGTTGCACCTTCTCCTCCCTAAAATTGTCGAGCTTTTCTGCCCCAAATTTTGCAAATTCGCGAAAGCAAAAGGAGTTTTTTGAGCCCAAAGCGACGCTGCCAAAATGAGTTGCCATACGTCCGGATTTTCCCGGACATTTTTATTTTAAAAAGCGATTTCAGTCCGGACACTGCTTCCAACAGCAGTATTCCGGATATGTCTGGGGAATTCCAGACATATGGCAACCCTAACGAAAAACAAGAACTTTTTTTGGGGGCGTGGAAGCGAAGTCCTTTGCGCACACAAGCTTTCCAACCTCCAAAACAGCCCAATGTGTTCGAAAAGTTGCCTGCAGGTCTGAGAGAAAGGGTTTGGTGGAGAACGGGTTCGGGGGTTTTATTTGTGGACTACAATGGAGTATCATATGCCTGTTGTCTTTGTCCATGGAGTTTTCTTGGCAGGGATACTGGAGCGGCTTGCCAGTTCCTTCTCCAGGTGGAGGAGACTCTTGAGAGTCCCATGGAATGCAAGAAGATCAAACCTATCCATTCTCAAATAAATCAGCCCTGAGTGCTCACTGGAAGGACAGATCCTGAAGTTGAGGCTCCAGTACTTTGGCCACCTCATGAGAAGAGAAGACTCCCTAGAAAAGACCCTGATGTTCGGAAAGATGGAGGGCAGAAGGAGAAGGGGACGACAGAGGATGAGATGGTTGGACAGCGTTCTCGAAGCTACTAACATGAGTTTGGCCAAACTGCGGGAGGCAGTGAAGGATAGGCGTGCCTGGCGTGCTCTGGTCCATGGGGTCACGAAGAGGCGGACACGACTGAACGGCTGAACAACAACAACATGGAGTATCATAGAATCCTAGAGTTGGAAGAGACCCCAAGGGCCATCCAGTCCAACCCGCTGCCAAGCAGGAAACACCATCAAAGCATTCCTGACAGATGGCTGTCAAGCCTCCGCTTAAAGACCTCCAAAGAAGGAGACTCCACCACACTCCTTGGCAGCAAATCCCACTGCCGAACAGCTCTCACTGTCAGGAAGTTCTTCCTAATGTTTAGGTGGAATCTTCTTTCTTGTAGTTTGAATCCATTGCCCCGCGTCTGCTTCTCTGGAGCAGCAGAAAACAACCTTTCTCCCTCCTCAATATGACATCCTTTTATATATTTGAACATGGCTATCCTATCCCCCCTTAACCTTCTCTTCTCCAGGCTAAACATACCCAGCTCCCTAAGCCGTTCCTCATAAGGCATCGTTTCCAGGCCTTGGACCATTTTGGTTGCCCTCCTCTGGACACGTTCTAGCTTGTCAGTATCCTTCTTGGGCTGTGGTGCCCAGAACTGGACACAGTATTCCAGGTGAGGTCTGGCCAGAGTGGAATACAGTGGTACTATTACCTCCCTTGATCTAGACGCTATACTCCTATTGATGCAGCCCATTTTGATTATCCTGGGAGAGGGTTCCAGCCAGCCAGCCAGCCAGCCAGCCAGCTATAAATCAGGAATCTCTGCCATTTTTCCTTCCCCCTTTTTAAAAAAGGTTTCTCCGCTTGTCCCCCTTTTGCACTCGGGCCTCGCTCCGGGAGACAGGTGCCTCCCCTCTCTCCCCATGGCGGGATATGCAGATGGAGGGGGCGTGGCTATGCAAACTAGGGCTTTCTCCACTCTTCAATGGCTCCCCATTGAGGAGCGCTCTTCTCTCGACCTTACAAAAGGTGACATCAGCGTGCCATTGTCGGGTTTTCTTGTCCCGGAGACAATATCGCTCCTCTGAGCGCCCCCCCCCCTGGGGTTGGGAGTGTGTAGATGAGAAGCGACGGGAAGAGAGGGAGGCGGGCAGGGGAATTAAAATGAAGCTCTCGACATCGTTGCCATCAATATCTCAGCAAGCCTCTGGGAACAATATTGAAATCCCCTGGGAACAGAACTGCCGTGGAATGTCAGCTCCGCAGAAGCCGGCCCTCTGTTCAGAAATGAGCTCCTTCCCTGACATCTTTTAAGGACGCAGCTATTTTCATTTATTCAGAATACTCTCCCCCCCCCCCCCCGCCGTCATCCCCCTGAGGAGATCGGGCCGACACGCATTTAATTATTTATTTTTTTAGAACGGTTTTTAAAACCCAAGCAAACGAAGCGTTAGCGCCACGGGCAGAATTTCCCGGAGATCTTAAGAACTTTTTTTAAAAAAAAAGTACCCTGAACCGGGCGCTGTTGCGTTGCCGCATGAATCCCCATTCTGCACCTGCGAGAAACCGGTGTGCACTTTGGAACTCCCTGCCACTTGACCTTGGCCGGGAACCTTCGCTGAACTCTTTTTGCACGTGCTGAAAACATTTTTGTTTGGACAAGACGCTTGAGTGTTTTTAGTTTACCGCTGGTTTTAATTCTTCGACTATAAACTCTCTCTCTCTCTCTCTCTCTTTTGTTTTGATTTCTTCCTTTGCTTTTACAATCAAGTGTTTTGTAATTTTAAAAAAACAAACAAAACAAGGAACCCCCATGCGAGTCTCCGAGACATAAAATGGACGCATCTCCTCTCCTTTTACTCGTGGTTGCGTTTTCTGGCCAGGGTATCAACTTCTGGTGGGTTTTGCCGGAGCTCGGCTGTGCAGGACGGATCGAGATCCTTTTGCTAAACCTCGAATCCTGATTTATTTATTTTTTTAGTTTTTGGATTCGTAATAACGTCGCTCAGAGACCTTGGGCAGCGGACAGGGTGCTGGCACCCCGAGGGGTCCCAAAACAGAGGGGGGGGGGGACCCCTAACAATTCCTCTGGCCTTGCCATGCCCCGGGGCATTGTGGGGGGAAAATGGCTGCCCAGCATTCCTCGGAAGGGAGCCCGCCATTTGCGCCTGGCCTTCTCAAACCAGGGAGCCAGCCCTTAAAAAAAGAGAATAAAAACAGGGTGCAAAATGGTGTTCACACCCATATTTTGGCCGCTGCCGTTTCTATTTTCTCAGAATTCCTCATCACGAGGGAGGGAACATTTCTCCCCATCCTTTTCTGGCCGCAAAGTGGGTCCGCAAGCTTTTTTTAAAAAATGGGGGCCTGCCATTCCTCACCCCACCCCACCCCAAACTGCCCCAGATGGACACAGCATCTGAGGGGATTTGGGGGGGGGGGACGAAAATGCCAAGTAGATTTCCCACAGCATTCCCTCTTTCTCCAGCTCCACTGCAAAAAAATAAAGTCCCAAAAGTAGCAAAAAGCTCAGATATCAGATATGAAAACAAATAAGACTTTAGCTAATGCATATCAAAAACACGCACCCGTTTTTTTTTTATTTAAAATTTTGCTCCATTAAAAACAAACAAACCCACCAATAATGACCCAGTGGATACTGCTTGTGTTGAAAAAACAGCTGTGCGGTTTCTGACAGAATCGTAATTTTTATTATTATTATTATTGCTTCCTGGCTACTTTTTTGCATCAAATGTCTCACACTGTTTCCCCCCTTCCAAACATACGGGATTTTAGTGGGGAAATGGCATGTGATTCCTGCATTTTCCTGGTTCAGAAAACCCACACACCACTCTTTTGTTCATTCCTGGACAAAGATATGGGTTGTGACTACAGAAGAAACGGTTTAGAAAGTTGAAGAAATTGTCCAGAAAGCACAAAACCTACATGTTGTTTGCTTTGGTGAAAATATTGTCCTTTAAAAAAAAAAATGAGAAACCCCAATCATTAGATCTCCATCCAAGCACTTAATGTGTGTATCTGTAAATAGAAAAAGATTGCAAAAATCCAAACGTTATCCAAGCCTCGCAGAAAATATATCCTTTCCAAAGGCCCCCCCTTCCTGGGATTTTCCAGCTCACTTGTTTTCGTCCTTCTGGTTGCAAGAGGTGGAGAAGTCTCTCTATTTGATCAAATCAAATCTTCATTGTTACCAACAAGGACCAGCATTTAAGAAGCGAAAACATTTTTGGTTAGACAAGCCTGCCCAAATGTTAAGCCGATGTGAGTTTTAATCTCTTTTTTTATTTTCATTTTTAGCTTATTGTTATTTCAACCTCGAGAATTGTCGTTTTACCCTTTTTCGTAAACCGCTTTGGAGTTTGTCTGTATTTTTACAATCCGGAGGAGCGTACTCCCGCGTCGCGCAGGGTTGGGTCCCTTCCAACTCTGCGATTTTACGATCCTAGATAAGTTTTATGAAATGAAGCAAATGAAACCCAGAACCACGTCAAACACGTTACCCAATGAAATTAAGCAAAGCAGGATGGAACGAAATAAATTAGGCATTATCGAGTCCCGTCGCGAACTCCAAGAAGGAAACTTTCGAGATAGGTGAGGTCAGTTCCTGGTGGGTTTTGCTAATGCGGCTCTTCATGATATAACTACAGGTGAAACTCGAAAAAATAGAATATCGTGGAAAAGTCCATTTATGTAAGCAATTGTTTTCATTAGCTACTGGAGTTTAATATATGAGATAGACTCATGACATGCAAAGCGAGATATGTCAAGCCTTTATTTGTTATAATTGTCATGATTTTGGCGTACAGCTGATGAGAACCCCAAAGTTGAAATTGTTAATTTGGGGCTCTCATCAGCTGGACGCCATAATCATCACGATTATAACAAATAAAGGCTTGACGTATCTCGCTTTGCATGTCATGAGTCTATCTCATATATTAGTTTCAAATTTTTAAGTTGAATTACCGAAAGAAATGAACCTTTGCACGATATTCTAATTTTTCGAGTTTCACCTGTAATTTTTAAAATCTGATTCTTCATTTCTTTAATGCATCTCCATTCAGAAGCAGCATTAAGGATAGGGCAGGAGATGCAGAAGAATGGAGGCCAACGCCGGCGCCTGGATCTACAGTTCCCCCGGACAAGCAGTGCTCTTAAATCGGTGTCTGAACGTGGTGTTAACACGAATTTTCGGTGACCCTTCCGAAGAAAGGGAAGCCTCGGCCTTTTCTTCTAACAGGATGTCCCCCGCCTGGCTCCCGAGTCGGGGCTGTCAAGGCTGATCTGTTTCAGGGACAGACGGAAAATCCACCTTGTCAAATCACGGCGTCCCTAAAAGCGCTTTTCACACGCACCTTTCCCCCCACCCTCAGCCGAACTGCCCATCCTAATCTGGGCCAATTTCATGCCTTGGAGAGTTCCCACCCACCACCCCTGAGCTTTTAATTGCAAACTTTTTGCCCTTTCTCTCGAAACGACACAGCCTCGCCCTCCTCCTCCTCCTCTTCCTCCTCCCTTCGCCGGCCTCTCCCGACTTATCTGCAGAGCGTATCATTCGGCTTGTCAGGTTTTTATTGGGGGAAATCCGAACATGTCCAAGGATGTTCGGCACTGAAAAGCGTCCCGCTTGGGGGTCGGACAACTTTTGACATCAGTTTGATCAAAGATGCGGTATTAAAAGCAGCAGCTTTTGTCCGTGGGGTTCCCCCCCCCACACACACACACAACATACACACCCAATCGCCCGGCTAAAGGAACAGAGGAAGCACATTGGAGATTGTTAAGCTTCTTAGCATCTGCGGGTCAAACGGCAATCGGCGCGAGGTCCTTCCCATGGGGGGGGCCACATCTGATAGGCCGCTGTGAGAACAGGACTCTGGACTCAGCCTTGACCCAGCAGCCGAGCTGTTCCGGTACTCCTATGTGTGGGAATGTTGAGGATAGTAGGAAAGGATATATTGGCAGTGCCAGATTTACATATAAGCTAAGCATGCTATAGCTTTGTTTTTGTTGTTCAGTTGTTCAGTCGTGTCCGACTCTTCGTGACCCCGTGGACCAGAGCACGCCAGGCACGCCTATCCCTCACTGCCTCTCGCAGTTTGGCCAAACTCATGTTGGTCGCTTCGAGAACCCTGTCCCACCATCTCATCCTCTGTCGTCCCCTTCTCCTTGTGCCCTCCATCTTTCCCAACACCAGGGTCTTTTCTAGGGAGTCTTCTCTTCTCATGAGGTGGCCAAAGTACTGGAGCCTCAGCTTCAGGATCTGTCCTTCTAGTGAGCACTCAGGGCTGATTTCTTTAAGAATGGATAGGTTTGATCTTTTTGCAGTCCATGGGACTCTCAAGAGTCTCCTCCAGCACCACAATTCAAAAGCATCAATTCTTCGGCGATCAGCCTTCTTTATGGTCCAGCTCTCACTTCCATCCATCACTACTGGGAAAACCATAGCTTTAACTATACGGACCTTTGTCGGCAAGGTGATGTCTTTGCTTTATAAGATGCTGTCTAGGTTTGTCATTGTTTTCTCCCAAGAAGGGAGAATTTAAAGGGGGAGGGGAACTGGGTGTAGATTTCCACAATATGAGATAAAAAACAAATAAAATAAAACCTCCATCCAGCAACAGTGTTTTGTGTTGTCATGATGTAAGTCATGGGCCCTGCCTACTAGCCTGCTCCCTAAAATACCCCTGGTTTTCTCCTTTCTATATATAGGGTGCCTACATTCTGCATGCGCTAATGGCTTTAGATACCTTTTAGGTCCATAAATTACCATATAGCATAAAATTCAGCACAAAAAACAGCGACAATTTGTTGTTGACAAAGGACAGCTGGACATGTAAAAGGCCCCATTACCTTCAGTAGCTTAGGGCCACATCAAACCTAAATCCGGCCCTGGGTGGGTGGGATTCGAACCCCGGTCTCCGAGGCCTTAGTCTGACACTCTAACCACTACATCACGCCAATACACGTTGACAATTAATGAGTCTCCTCGCAGTCACACTAAACGATTGAGTTCTTGTAAAGTACATGCAGTGTGGATATTATGTGGATGCGGTTGGTGCTGTGGTCTAAACCACTGAGCCTCTTGGGCTTGCCGATCAGAAGGTCAGCGGTTCGAATCCCCGCAATGGAGTGAGCTCCCATTGCTCTGTCCCAGCTCCTGCCAACCTAGCAGTTCGAAAGCACGCCAGTGCAAGTAGATAAATTGGTACCACTCTGGCGGGAAGGTAAACTGCGTTTCCGTGCGCTCTGGTTTCCGTCACGGTGTCCTGTTGCGCCAGAAGCGGTTTAGTCCTGCTGGCCACATGACCCAGAAAGCTGTCAGTGGACAAACACCGGCTCCCTCAGCCTGAAAGCAAAGATGAGCACCGCAACCCCACAGTCGCCTTTGACCAGACTTAACCGTCCAGGTGTCCTTTACCTTTACCCTCATGGCACCTGCCGAAGTGCCAATTCCACCAATCAGGGATACCGGGGTTCAGGAGTCCCCTAAGTTATTCAGAGCTTTGAACGTCAATACAAGGACCTTGAACGCAACTCGGTAGTAGATGCTGTCTGGCTCATGCCTTTTCCCCTAACCAGGGCGTCTGAACCAGGTCCGAGGGCGGTCCCACAAAGTGTACATTACAGTAGCCCAACCTCAAAGTTACCAACACGTGGATTGTAATGGCAAGGCTGTCTCTGTCCAGGGATGGCTGTACCTGGTGAGGCAGGCCGAGCCGCTAAAAGGGAACCTGCTGGAAATGGCAAACTTGGGTCCGTGGATTCCAAGAGGCTGGCTCTTGAGTAGGGCCTCAGTTGGAGACAGCCCTACACGGGTTATTTGAGCAAAATGGGGAAAAAGCGGAGGGTCGAAACAACCGACCCCCGTTGCACTGTGTGCGTTCGTGGTGCAAAATTCAGGAAGGAAGCCAAACCCCGAGAACGTTGGTGTCATTTTGGGGCATTCAGACTCTCCACGTGGTTCCCTCGTGTGAAGGCAGTTAGATCTCTAGCCCACTATCTGAGTGATCTGCTGGATCCTACGCTGAGAAGGGCCTTTACACTGGCTCGATTTCATGCTATTCCCACAGCATTCCTACAGGGAATCTTCGACTCTGCCCATGCAACAATGGAAAGATAGAGGACTTTATTCACTTCTTCCTCTACTGCCCACTATATGCCTCAATAAGATCCAGGCTTCTCCCTCTAATCCCGCCGACTATCGCCAGGGATGTTGACCGCATGAAATATCTACTGGTGGACGCCAACCCCTTGGTTTCACGTGGAGTGGCCATCTACATCTTACAGGCCCTGAAACTCAGGACCACCTTTTTGGCCAACTTCCCTTAGCCTTAGTCTTATGTATATTCCCAACATGGAGACTGTCGTCATGCCTGCTAGTGCTTTTTATTTTTACTTTTTATTTTATTTTATTTGTTTTAACCTGTTCGATTTTACTTCCAATTGCTTTTAACTGTTGCATTCTCTGTATAATCGTGTCAGGCTACTGCCTGGTCTTTTACTATGTGCTATGGCCATAGGGCTAATGCAATAAATAAATTGAATTGAGTGATTTTGGGGCATTAGGGTTCTGAAACGGAGCAGGGATTCGTGAATCGGGGCTTCAGAGATAACCCTATAAATCTGCCCTCCGGCATTTTGGAAATGTGTAAAATTGAAACTTTACGTAGGACACGTATGGGTTTTTTTTGGTGACGGCGTTCTTTCTTTCTCCCCCCCTCCGCCCCTTTTGTCTCTTACAGCGGCGACGCCACCGAACCTGGTTGACAAACCCTGCTTAAAGCTGAAGGTTTACGTGCGGCCGACAAGTAAGTGACGTCTGAGGAGACCGGAAAGATCCTCCGCAGATTCCAGTGTGCAAATCCGGCGAATCCCAGGGTGCAAATCTGCACAGAAACACGTGTGCTCTCTCACACATACCCGTCTGGGATTCGCGATTCAGGCATCGGGTCTCTGCGAATCCCAGCCAGGGCAGGTTTCGTGGCTCAGAAACCATGTCGAAATACATGATGAAACTCGCCCTTGGAGAGAAAACACTTTTCAGAGCGCATGTTTTTTTAGGGGGTGGGGTGAGGGGGTTGGGGGACGCACTTAAGAAATGCAGGGTTTCGCCTATTATTTTATTATTTTCTTTATACAGTGGTACCCCGGGTTACGTACGCGATCCGTTCCGGCCCACGAGCCGCCTTTTCGCTCTGTGGCTCAAAAGGGGGCTGCAGAAGCGGCAGTCCGACGACGGAGTGCACGTGCGCGAAATGTCGCGCAGGCGCACTCCGCCGTTGGGCCGTGCGCTGCTGCTCCTGGGGCGATGTAGCGAGCAGTGGCGGCGCATGGGAGCGACAAGCGGCAGCCCCTCCCGCCACTCCCCACGCACCGCCAGTCCCCCCGGGAGCAGCAGCGCTGCACGGACGGGGTGCTCGCTCGGACGGGCGCTGCTGCTCCTGGGGTGGAGGAGGGAGCGGCAGCGTGTGGGAGTGGCGGGAGGGACCGCCGCTTGTCACCCCCCCTCCCCTGTCACCCGGGGCGTACCGCACCTACCGCCCCCCCTAGTGACGCCCCTGCGTTTGGGAACCAAGGCGTTTGAGAACCAAGGCATTTGGGAACCAAGGCGTTTGAGAACCAAGGTAGCACTGTATGTTCATAGTAATGGCAGCGATCCAAACCTTTTCCAGGGAAACGGGAAGGACAAACTTTTCCTTCCGCACGTTTCCCCCCTTGAGATCAAATCAGCGAAAGGCCTATTAGACCCCGACTCCATCTCCACCGACCTTCATCCCACTCTTTCTAAACCCACTTCAACCGATGGCTTTCTTGGCGGTGGGTGAAATGCCAGGCTGGGGGGGCGGGTTGCTTTTGGCCCCAGCAAATGGCACCCGAGCGGCACTCAGATCTCCGGCAAATTATCTCCGGTTCTGCTTTGGGGCTGGAAGAAAGGGGAAATGAAATAAATCTAGATTGATGCCTGCTCGGTACATAACCCCACAGGGCTGCTTTTGTTTTCGCAGAGGGGAGAAAAAAGAGAGCAAATTATTTTAGGGGTTTGTTTCCCCCCCCTTCCCTCTTTTCTTTTTCGTAAAAAGCCAGCCTCCAGCTCTCCGTACAGGGGTGGTTCTCCCCACCCCACACCACTTCCCTCGAATCAAATAGGCACAGCTGTTATGGAGAAAAAAGAAAACACAAATTAATAATTTTCTCCTCCTGTTAACGTATAATTAGTATTTGGCCACAGCTCTTCCCAGGGAGCAGGTAAAGAAAGGAGTCAGAAATGTCAGAGTCTGAAGGGATATTGTAGGGGTTTGGGTTTTTGTTTTTTCCTTTCCTTGTTTCATGTGTGTGTGATTTGAGGCAGCTTTTAAAGAAAACAAGAACGCTTTGCTAATGAAAGAATAAATGGCTTCTTTTAAAAAATACTTTAAAAACAAAACAAAAACGGGTGATTATGGGCTGTTAGGCACGTCAGTTTCTCATTTCTTTCCCCACCCATAAATTTAAGTCGCCACATCAGTTTGTGAATATTTTTTTTCCTGCTATAAAAACCCATCATTTTCCTGCAAATTTATCCTAATCTACATCTAAAGGTAAAGGGACCCCTGACCGTTAGGTCCAGTCGCGGACGACTCTGGGGTTGCGGCGCTCATCTCGCTTTACTGGCCGAGGGAGCCGGCGTCCAGCTTCCGGGTCATGTAGCCAGCAGGACTAAGCCGCTTCTGGCGAACCAGAGCAGCGCACGGAAACGCCGTTTACCTTCCCGCCGGAGCGGTACCTATTTATCTACTTGCACTTTTGACGTGCTTTCGAACTGCTAGGTTGGCAGGAGCAGGGACCGAACAACGGGAGCTCGCCCCGTCATCGCGGGGATTCGAACCGACGACCTTCTGATCGGCAAGCCCAAGAGTGGTTTAGACCACAGCGCCACCCGCGTCCCGCTAATCTACATCTAATTGCACGCAATTTCACTAATTGGCACATTTTTGCAAAGCGGTTTTCTGGCGGCTGCGCTGACTGGGGCTGATGAGAACTAAAGTCCAAAAAATCCGGAGGGCACCAGGCTCGGAGAGGCTGGGATATGGGGTCACTGCTATAGGGTACCAAATGTCCTATGGGACCTAACCAATCTGGGCATAAGCTGCATTGATCTCTTAGGGACATACCTTGGTGTAGATCTGCTTAGGAACTCACTGTATCGCTGCTGCCTGGAACCCATTTACGAAGGAATACATCCCATTGGAAGTTAGTAATAGTAATTGTTTATTATTATTATTATTATTATTATTATTATTATTATTACCCTGCCCATCTGGCTGGCTTTGCACAGCCACTCTGGGCGGCTCCCAACAGAATATTTAAAACAGGATAAAACATCAAACATTAAAAACTTCCCTAAACGGAGCTGCCTTCAGGTGTCTTCTAAAAGTCAGATAGTTGTTTATTTCCTTGACATCTGAAGGGAGGGCGCCACCACCGAGAAGACCCTCCGCCTTCAGATGTCTTCTAAAAGTCAGATAGTTGTTTATTTCCTTGACATCTGAAGGGAGGGCGCCACCACCGAGATGGCCCTCCACCATCAGATGTCTTCTAAAAGTCAGGTAGTTGTTTATTTCCTTGACATCTGAAGGGGGGCGCCACCACCAAGAAGGCCCTCTGCCTGGTTCCCTGTAACCTCCCTTCTCGCAGGGAGGGAACCGCCAGAAGACCCTCGGAGACGCTCCTTCGGGTATACTGGACCGAGGCCATTTAGGGCTTTCAAGGTCAGCACCAACACTTTGAATTGTGCTCAGAAATGTCCTGGGAGCCAATGGAAGTCTTTCAGGACCGGTGTTATGTGGTCCCGGCGTCTTCTAAAAGTCAGGTCCTTGACATCTGATGGGAGGGCATTCCACAGGGCAGGTGCCACCACCGAGAAGACCCTCCTGAGAAGGATGGTGAGGATGTCAGCAAGCTGGAAGGTGTCCAAGGAGTGTGACCAAGAATGCTGGAATACCGTGTCCAGTTCTGGGCACCACAGTTCAAGAAGGATACTGACAAGCTGGAACGTGTCCAGAGGAGGGCAACCAAAATGGTCCAAGGCCTGGAAACGATGCCTTAGGAGGAACGGCTTAGGGAGCTGGGTATGTTTAGCCTGGAGAAGAGAAGGTTAAGGGGTGATAGGATAGCCATGTTCAAATATATAAAAGGATGTCATATAGAGGAGGGAGAAAGGTTGTTTTCTGCTGCTCCAGAGGAGCGGACACGGGGCAATGGATTCAAACAACAAGGAAGAAGACTCCACCTAAACGTTAGGAAGAACTTCCTGACAGTAAGAGCTGTTGGACAGTGGGATTTGCTGCCAAGGAGTGTGGTGGAGTCTCCTTCTTTGGAGGTCTTTAAGCAGAGGCTTGACAGCCATCTGTCAGGAATGCTTTGATGGTGTTGGCAGGGGGTTGGACTGGATGGCCCTTGGGGTCTCTTCCAACTCTAGGATTCTATGATTCTATAAAGGCATCTGGAAACCAAGCCTCATGAGGAACGGTCGAAAGAGCTGAGTGTGTTTAGCCTGGAAAAGGGGAGACTGTGAGGAGATATGATAGCCAACTTATGATATCTTAAGGGCTGTCACAGGGAAGATGGACCAAGCTTGGTTTCTCCTGCTCTGGAGGGGCAGGACTCGAACCAAGAGCTTCAAGTTGCAAAAAGGAAATTCCAACTAAACATCAGGAAGAACTTTCCGACAGTAAGAGCTGTTTGACAGGGGAATGGAGGCGGCAGGCTCTTAATACCTTGGATGTTTCTAAGCAGAGGCTGGATGGCCATCTGTCACGGCTGGGATTCCTGCATTGCAGGGGGTTGGACTAGATGACCGTTGGGGGTCCCTTCTTCCAACTCTACAATTCTGCCATCCTGTGCTCTACCAAATGAGCTATTTATGCTCCCTGCATATCCTTCCCTCTTCGGTGATTACGGCAAGCATTTTGCTCGTAATAATCCTGGACGGGGAAGGGGGGGCAGCGGCGGAGCTGAATGCAGAACACAAAGGGGAATTGGCATCTGCGGATATTGTTGTTCCTTCCCTCTCTTTCTTCCCTCCCCTCCTCCCCTGGCTATGATCCTGCAAAAAACCACCCTTAATCCCGTCATAAACTTTAAAAGACGAGACAAGCCGGGGGAACGGCGTTCGGAAACGGCTTTCGCAGTAATTTAGCCGACGCGCTCCTGCGCCGCCGGCTGATTAGGGGCCTTTTGCAGGCGGGATTATGGGACGGGCGAGAAGCGGCTGCCCTTTGACCCCCCTCGACCGCAGGCAGGGCCAAGAAACCAAACACGCGAGGCCCTTACACACACGCCACCAGCCCCCAAGAGGCGTCCTTGGCGCTGGAAGAGGTTGGCAGAGCTCCGCGGGCTGGCTGGGGTCCATTGAGCAAAAAAATAAAAAAATAAAATTGCCTCCCGTTTATTTTGAAATGGACTCTTGCCTTGGAGAGGCAGCCAGAGGGCGGCTTGCGAGCTTGTTGGCACGTTGCCCTTTCCCCTCTGGGTCCCGACCCTCTTCCTTTCTGCACACGAGAGGAAGCTGGCGACCTTGGCGGCTGGGCTGGGGCCAGGAGGAGGAGAAACGGCGAGGTGCACATGGTCGCAGAAATGCAGCGTCCAGCAAAGAGCTGCTGGATGAGGCCAAAGGTAGCCGGATGCCCGGAGCGCAACAGGATTTTTCCCCTCTTGCGGGAATCTCTCCAGCAAGTCGCATTCGGAAGCATCGCTGCCTCCCAAAAGCACCGAGCAAAAGGAAGTCCTTCTTTGCATGGCACATCGCGTGGCAATCTCCCTCCCCCCCTCCCACTGAATAATGACACATGAGACATGGTATCAAATTAATGGGCGTAAAGGCCACGACTTTATTGGTTATGGATGTTCAGCGGTATTGGCTTAGGCATTGGATCCTAGCCACTATATCTGATGCTCATCAAGTTGAGCTGCCCCTGTGATCACCGTTGGGGCGTGCCTTAGGCCCTAACCTCCCTAGGCTTCGGACAGGGCCGCCACCCCCCCCCCAGAAACCTTTAACGGAATACCCTTCCAATGAGGGGCAGGTGATGGCACTACCTCCCCTTTTTACCTCTATTGATGTTATCCAGTGCCTAACCGACAAACCAAAGTTGTGGCGAATTGCTACGAGAATTGATGCTTTTGAATTATGGTGCTGGAGGAGACTCTTGAGAGTCCCATGGACTGCAAGAAGATCAAACCTATCCATTCTCAAAGAAATCAGCCCTGAGTGCTCACTGGAAGGACAGATCCTGAAGTTGAGGCTCCAGTACTTTGGCCACCTCATGAGAAGAGAAGACTCCCTGGAAAAGACCCTGATGTTGGGAAAGATGGAGGGCGCAAGGAGAAGGGGACGACAGAGGATGAGATGGTTGGACAGTGTTCTCGAAGCGACTAACATGAGTTTGGCCAAACTGCGAGAGGCAGTGAAGGATAGGCGTGCCTGGCGTGCTCTGGTCCATGGGGTCACGAAGAGTCGGACACGACTGAACAACAACAACAACATTTATACCCCACATGTCTGTCTGTGTTGCCCCAGCGGCTCTGGGCAGCTTCCAACATATATAAAAGCATAGCAAAATATTAAAACAACAACTTCCCTATAAAGGATTGCCTTCGGACGGCTCCGGGGTCGACTGAACAACAACAACAAAGGCGGAAAAACCTGATTTGGCTAGCCCAAATGGGGGAAAGTCCTACCAGGCCCCCCCCCAGCCAACTGGGGCGACCAACCGCAGTCCATAGCAAGGTCAATAGCTAACCTAAAGGGTGGGTGGGCGGGAGAACCGATGCAGCTGGGGGCCACGAAGGAGAGGGGGGAAGGATTCCCGCCGTCTCCCAGTTAAAGGGTCGCTGGCCCCTCCCCTCAGCCGACCTGATTGGTCGGCCTTCGGGGAGAAGCAGCGGGAATGTGGCCAATCACGCAGGGGCTGTGTATCATCCCCTGCGCGCGTGTTCGGATCGTGACGCCCGCAACGCCACCTCCTGCCCACGAGAGGAAGCTGGCGACCTTGGCGGCTGGGCTGGGGCCAGGAGGAGGAGAAACGGCGAGGTGCTGATGGTTGCAGAAATGCAGCGTCCAGCAAAGAGCTGCTGGATGAGGCCAAAGGTAGCAGGATGCCCTGAACGCAACAGGATATTTCCCTCCTTCTGGGGGAATCTCTCCAGCAAGTAGCACCGAGCAAAAAAGGAAGTCCTTCTTTGCATGGCGCATTGTTAAACGATGGAATTTCCTCCCACATCAGGCAGGGAGCGCCACAAACAGTGATCTGAGGCCCTTCTTCATGTGCCTCCTTAATAATAATAATAATAATAATAATAATAATAATAATAATAATAATAATAATAATAATAATATTGTTTTTTGTATATTATACCCTCCGTCTTGGGTTGAATCCCTTTCCAATTTAATGTATTGTTGACTTCCTTCCACCTCATTATGGTTTTCTCTGTTGAAGTTTTGATCCTCCTGATTTCTGATTTCCCCGGTTAATCTTGCCATCTCTGCGTAGTCCGATAATCTCATCTGCCAGTTCACCCTGGTAGGTATATTGCCATCTTTCCAACTCTGGGCAAGCGACATCCTTGCAGCTGTTACGTAGCGGACATAAACAGTCTTTTTCAGCTCAATCAGTATCTTTGCAGCTACAATTCCTAACAAAAAGCCTTCTGGTTTTGTTTTGTTTTTTTTAACAAAGATGATTTTAAACATTTTTTTTCAACTCATTATATATCATCTCCCAGAATCATGGGCGTACCAAGGAGGGGCAGGGGGGCTGCTGCCCCCCCCCCAGAAGCAAAAAAAAAAATTAAATGGTTATCGGCAGCCTAAAAGGAAAGAAAAGCTCTCCTCCTGAATAAAAGCTCGACGACTGGTCTTTCTCCCCCTCCCAAAATCTCAATAACAATTGAGCTCTTGCCCTCTTGCCAAGGCACAGTTGGCCACTGTGTGTGTGTGTGTGTGTGTGTGTGTGTGTGTTTTGCGCCGGCTGTTTCCCCCCCTCCCTCATGCCAACAAAGAGCTGGCGTGCCTATCAGAGACCGGATCCTAGCCTGCACCCTGCTTGGTCAAATGGGGATGCAGGCTGAGACCCGGGCAGCGTCAGGGGGCGAATCTGAGGGCTGACCATGGTCTTAGCCTGGGTTCTCATCCTTCCTCGTCTGCCTGCTTTTTGTATCCACGCTACATAGTGCTGGCAAGAGAGGAACGGTTTCTGAATTTGCCTGGATTCATCGTTGCAAGGGAGCTTGGGAAACTTGAGTTCCCTTGCATGGTGAGTAGTTCCTTTGCGAGGGCTGAGGATCCTGGGAAACTGAGTTTTTCAGCCATTTGGGGCTTTCTGTTTGGGGGGGGGAGTTTTTTCTGTTTTTTGAAGCTGTTTTTGTTTTTGAACCTGAACGACCATAGCTCCCCCCCCCCCAGTTTTGATCCTGGGTACGCCCCTGCCCAGAATGCCTTTACACTTCCACCACATATGTCGAAAAGTGCCTTCCTTCTCTTTACATTTCCAACCAACACTTGAACTTGTCCCGTACATTTCCGCTTACTTGCTGGGAGTTTACAATATCAGCTGTACATCATTTGCTCCCTCTTTCCCTTCTTATACCCCCTTCTTTTCTTTCCTCGCAGACGATTCTCTCTACGAGTCCCCGGAGCCGATATTCACCAGCAATAACTCCTGCCACAGCTTCCGGGTCCCGGAGACTTTCTTCGTGGTGGTGGTGATCCCGGTTTTCTGGACTATCCTGACTTCCTAGCCCTGCTAGGTGAGGACAGAAGAGGAAGAAAACTGGAGCTCTTTTCAGCAGCCGCTGGGGGGGGAAAAACGAGGGGGGAGGATTGAAAGAAAGAGAGAGAGAGGGCGTGAACGAAGTATGAAGAGAGGACTAGCGGCGATGACTTTGTTCAGTTTTGTGTGGGGAGGGAAGGGTGTGTAGTCAACGGATCTCTGAACTGCGGTCTCGGCCACAAACGAGCTTGTGGATCAGGGCCACCTAAGACAGCCAGGTGGACAGACCCCTGCCTCCGTTTCCCAGGTCAAGCCACTGTTACGGTTCACAACCAGACCCCCCGGTACACCCCATCAGATCTGGGGCGGCGGAAGGATCAGTGAGATAGAGAGGGCAAGAGACCGGTTTTGGAAAGCCTGCGGCGGGAGGCAAGCAGGCTCTGTGCTTCCAAGACGCTCCGCGGGCCGTTTTCGTCTGGCCGGGATACAACCCCGTTGCGGGATTCCTGTTTTCCCCACCCCTTACCCCACGGGGTTTTTGCTTTTCAAAATTTCTAGACCAAATATAGTCTCCTTCCTTGTACACACCTCTCCGTTACTTCCCCCCTCCCCAGCTTCATTTTTTTGTGTGCCGGTCTTTTTTTTCTGCAACTGGAACCGAAAGAGACATTGCATTGAGGAGCGAGGGGGCAGGTGTCTCACCTGTTGGCCTTCTGTTTGCCCCCCTTCCTCTCTGCGTTCCCTCGGACAAAGGCGGGCAGCCCGTTCGGCCGCGGCGGCCAGATTTCCCGACTCGCAAAATGCACATACACCAGGCAGCTAGGACTGGGGTCCTGAGAGCCAAAGGAGAACCTCAGCCACCAACGCCACAAACCACACAGAGGACTAGAGTCCTGCTCTGCCCAAACCAGCCTATCCTTTAGACACCCCCCCCCCCCCCCGCTTTCTGTTAACTATTGTTGGTGCAGCGGACCCACTGCCGTCTGGACACAGCAGGTGAAACCAACGCCTCGCATGTTGCATACGACGTCGCCGGTCTGCGGTGAAGGAGATGTTCTGCCCGTCACTCCAAAGAGGAGGACTCTGGACCTGACACGATGGCTGGGCAAGGGGTATGGGAACGGTTTCTAGCGGCCGAGGGAGGGTTGCTTTTAAACCCCGCGAGGAGTCGGGGAAAGGCAGGGAGGAGACCAGCGCATGACACAAATGCGTGAGCGATGGAGGTTGATCTTACCTGTGTGTCCATCCCCACGCCACCCCAAACAGGTGTGCCATGGAGCAATAGACACTGGGGTCACAGAGAGCCCAACTCTTAAGCGACAGAGTGTTTGGGGTTGGCAGCCCTGCTTCCTGCTGTGCGCTCGCCTACATCATCCGGCGAAAATTGCCCATGGCCCTCCGGTCAAAATCCCCCGGATGGAGGTCCACACTCCAAACACCCAACAGTGGGCATCCAATGTGGATTTGAGTAATAGTCCCCTCACCTTTACCTTTAATCTACCTTCGGGAGAGCCAGTGTGGTGTAGTGGTTAAGAGCGGTGGACTCGTAATCTGGGGAACCGGGTTCGCGTCTCCTCTCTTCCACATGCAGCTGCTGGGTGACCTTGGGCTAGTCACACTTCTCTGAAGTCTCTCAGCCCCACTCGTCTCACAGAGTGTTTGTTGTGCGGGGAGGAAGGGGAAGGAGAATGTTAGCCGCTTTGAGACTCCTTCGGGTAGTGATAAAGCGGGATATCAAATCCAAACTCTTCTTCTTCTTCTTCTTCTTCTTCTTCTTCTTCTTCTTCTTCTTCTTTGGGGGGGGGGGTGGGGGTGGGATGTTCTGCCCATAAAATGCCTGCCAGCGTGCCCACCCGTCTTTCCCTGCAATCGCCCATCCGCTCTGCCCATCATTTCGCCAGCCTGGAAATTCAGCCTGAGGAGGTGGAAATTCCCAGCACTGTGGATTTTGGGCTCCTCATCTCGCCGAGGGGCAGCCACTTTGGGGGTTGGCAGTGGGGTGTGTGTGTGTGTGTGATAGGACCACAGGCCAATTGCCGGGTGGGGTGGCTACGCAAGCCAAGTTTGACCCCCGGGCTCTCCTCGCTTGACCCCAGCTGTGGCATACATGAGAATACCGCGAGGATCCCAAAATGACCCCTGTTTGCGTTGCTGCTGTCGGGAAGTCAGGAAGGGACGGGTCTGTTTTCGATCCCCAAAAAGGTGTCTTTTCATCCGAATTCTTGGTTCCCTCCTCCCTCCCTACCCCCCGAAAAAAAAGAAACAGGATTCTCCACCCCATCGCGGAACTGTAGCATGGTGAATACTACATCTCTCGAGACTGCCACCCCGGTGCTTAAACATCTTTCGATGGATATCTTTTGTTTCCTTCCCGTTCTCGCCAGGCGGTGGTGGAGGAGGAGGGACGGAGACGATCCTGCAACATAGCAAATACGGAAAACACACCCCACCCAACTCTGTTCTGTCTTTCTCTGAGCCAAGGGACTTGTTTGGAACACCTGTTCTATTCCTGTACATATTGCCACCAGGCGAAATACTGTGATTATGAATTATTATGAATTATTATTATTATTATTTTTAATGCCTCTTTGCCGAGAATGAATGGTTTTGATGGACAGGGTTTCTTTTGGGTTATTATTTTAAGTTTTAATTTCCTTGGGGTGGGTGGGGGGAAACGTTGTTGGTTGTTGTTTTTTTATTTTTAAAAATAGAAACCTAAAATTCTTTCCTTTTTTTTTAAGAGGAAAAAAAAACCTGCAATAATCTCTCGACGATCAAAAAATGTTTTTCAAATGACCTGCTCCCGCCTTCGCTTCTTCCTCATTCAGTCCTTTGTAAACCACGCCGAGTTGCGTTTCTGGGAAACAAATCGACACACACACACACACACACACACACACACAAAATGCATTTCTGAAAATGGGTTCTTGTTTGAACCGCCGTGTTCTCCTTTCAAAAAATAAATAGCGGAAGGAGGCCAGATTTTTGATGCAGCAAGAGAAAGCGTTTCGCTGGTTTTCCTCCAGACGTCCCCCAAAGAGGCTTCGTAGTTTTAAGGCGAAACCGCAGGATGGAAAAGAGCGGATCGGGGCCAAGCAACATATACAGGTGAAACTCGAAAAATCAGAATATCGTGGAAAAGTCCATTTATGTAAGCAATTGTTTTCATTAGCTACTGGAGTTTAATATATGAGATAGACTCGTGACATGCAAAGCGAGATACGTCAAGCCTTCGTTTGTTATAATTGTGATGATTATGGCGCACAGCTGATGAGAACCCCAAAGTTGAGATTGTTAATTTGGGGTTCTCATCAGCCGGATGCCATAATCATCAATATTATAACAAATAAAGGCTTGACACATCTCGCTTTGCATGTCGTGAGTCTATCTCATATATTAGTTTCACCTTTTAAGTTGAATTGCTGAAAGAAATGAACCTTTCCACGATATTCTAATTTTCCGAGTTTCACCTGTACTCCAGTTGACGCCATTGAAACTAACAGACCTTTTCTTAAAAGTTTTTATTTATTAAGATTTCCCCATAATACGGCAAAGTTACAACTACAGAAGATGCACATCGAATCTTCTGCTTTTACTCATTGAAAATGAACAGAGCTGAAGTTAAGATATCTCTTGTTGGTTTCAGTAGATCTACACCCCCCCCCCAAAGGAACCGTCAGTTCCAATTTCTCGCAGGCAAGGAAAATGGGAAGGTGCCTTAACGCTGAGTCAGCCCACACGGACTGGCAGCAGCTGTCCAGAGTTTCAGGCAAGGGGCTACAGCCTTCCCCGTCAAAGTTCAACAAGTGTCTAGTCCTCATGACTCTGGGGAAAAAAAGAGGTGCTTTCAAACAGGGAGGAAATTGGGTTTGATGAGGAACGGAAGAAGCTGAGTCAGAACAATGGGCTCTCGGGTTCATTACTGCCCGCACGGACTGGCAGCAACTCCCCCCAATCTCAGGCAGGGAGGGGTCTCTTCCAGGTGCTCCCGAGAGATTGAAACAGGGACGGCTCTGCATGCCAAGTAGGTGCTCTGGCCCTTCCCCGATGCGGGCCTGGTGAAAGAAAGCCCTCCTTCGCACAACGCACAGTTCACTTGTGGAACTCCTTCCCACAGGATACAATGGCGGCCATCCAACCTGGCTGGCTTTGAAAGGGGATGAGACGAGATCGTGGAGGGGGGGGAGAGGGCTGTCGGCGGCCAGCAGCCCCAATGGGCGTGCCCTCTTTCTGGAAACCACACCACGAGGGGAGAGAGTTGATCTTTCGTTCGGGTCCGGCTTCCCGGTTTCCCTTTCGGCCACGGTGAGAACAGGTTGCCGGACCTGAGGGGGCCGTCGGCCTGATACGGCAGCCTCTGTCAGCCCAACACAAGCCCAGGAAAATGAGAGGGAGGCGTCCGTGGTAGGCCTGGGGGGTCAATCTCATCTGTGATTCCTTGAAAGAGAGAAAAAGACCTAGGGTGTTGAAAAGGAAATCCCAGCAAACAAGAGAATGTCGGACTCCTTAGAAGGCCGGCAGTTCTCGAATCGAAGCGGCATTTCTGCGGAAAGTCCCCCGTCCCCCCTGGTTTTTCATTCAAGGAATTAGGAACCGGGGTCAAATCCTGGCTGCATTCCTGTGCCCCCAACACAGCCTCGACTGCTTGGCCAGATCATGGCAACCTTCCCTGACTTGGCATCCTGTGGATTATTATTTTTTGCGCTACGACTCCCGCCAGCTCCCCCCCCCAGAAGCGCCCGGCTGTGTTGGGAGTTGTAGCTCAGAATGTCTAGAGGAGCAGAGACGGCGCTGCGTAATGGTTAGCACGTTGGGGGGGGAAGGGGTTTGCGAGAGACCAGGGTTCGAATCCCCCCACTCGGCCAGGAAGCTCGCTGGGTGCAGTCGCCATCTGCCGGCCTGAACCTACCTCACAGGGTCGTTGCGAGGATAAAATGGGGAGGGGAACAATGTCACCCACCTTGAGCTTCTCCTTGGAGGGAAAAGGCGCTGCTTAAATGTAATACAGGAGAAAGCAACAGCGTGCCAGCCACTTCCACCGGGGTCGGGCTGAGCTGCCGTCTCGCAGCCTGGCCTTTGACCTTTGGTTTTATATATATATATAAGGTAAAGGGACCCCTGACCATTAGGTCCAGTCGCGGACGACTCTGGGGTTGCGGCGCTCATCTCGCTTTACTGGCCGAGGGAGCCGGCGTCCAGCTTCCGGGTCATGTGGCCAGCATGACTAAGCCGCTTCTGGCAAACCAGAGCAGCGCACGGAAACGCCGTTTACCTTCCCGCCGGAGCGGGACCTATTTATCTACTTGCACTTTTGACGTGCTTTCTAACTGGTAGGTTGGCAGGAGCAGGGACTGAGCAACGGGAGCTCACCCCGTCATTGTGGGGATTCGAACCGCCGACCTTCCGATCGGCAAGCCCTAGGCTCTGTGGTTTAACCCACAGCGCCACCCGCGTCCCTTATATATACTTATATATATATATATATATAGAATTATATATATCATACTAATGCAAATGTGTACGTTGTGTAAGATGGACCATGCTGGAGAACAAAGGGAAATCTGAAAGCAATCATTCCATTTTTTTTAAATCAAACCCGTCTTTACTTTTTTTATTTTTTAATCATTTCAAAAGTTTTCTTTGTCGTCATGGTGGCAGAAACCAGCCATTCCTTTTTCCCGTCTGGGAAGAGATGGGGATGAAGGGAGAAGGAGGGAGAGTTTCTTAAATCATTTCCTCTTTTGCGCTCTCTCTCTTTCTCGCTCAACTCGACTTCTCCCGGTCTCATCCACCATGCCACCTTCCATCCCAGACATTGTGCTGATGGTTAAAAACAAAACAATTCTCCCCACCCTCACCCCAAAACCCTTCTCACACACACAAAAAAAGAGAGAAAAGAAATCCCCATGACCTTATTTGGATTCTGTATTTTTTTATAATAAAAACTTGAAAAAATGACAGACGTCGTTCTCGGGACGCTTTGTTTCGGAAAACTGCGCCTTTGCAAAAACACAGCGCCGGATTTCTCTGGGTCGTCTAACCAGGTTTCAGTTCTGTGGCTCTCTCCCCTTCAGCTCCGGTTTTGTGGGCGTGGGGGAGAGAAATCTGATCCACTTTGCATTAATTTGGCATTATATATATTATATATGGCACAAGGACAAGGGGGCAACAGAGGATGAGATGGTTGGACAGTGTTCTCGAAGCGACTAGCATGAGTTTGGCCAAACTGCGAGAGGCAGTGAAGGATAGGCGTGCCTAGCGTGCTCTGGTCCAGGGGGTCACGAAGAGTCGGACACGACTGAACGACTGAACAAATATATATATATATACACACACACAGGTGAAACTCGAAAAATTAGAATATCGTGGAAAAGTCCATTTATGTAAGCAATTGTTTTCATTAGCTACTGGAGTTTAATATATGAGATAGACTCACGACATGCAAATCGAGATAGGTCAAGCCTTTGCTTGTTATAATTGTGATGATTATGGTGCACAGCTGATGAAAACCCCCAAACTGAGATTGTTAATTTGGGGTTCTCATCAGCTGTATGCCATAACCATCACAGTTATAACAAATAAAGGCTTGACATATCTCGCTTTGCATGTCATATATTAGTTTCACCTTTTAAGTTGAATTACTGAAAGAAACGAACCTTTGCACGATAATTCTAATTTTTCGAGTTTCACCTGTATATGATGGTTTAAAAACCAAACGCAACATTTTGAAGTGCTTCGCCAATAGAACGAAGCAACGGGCTCATTGTTAAAACCAGAAAAAAGCAACATTCCCCCAAAAAAATTAAAAAACAGAAATAAGCTAGAAGCCAGATTACAACACATATCGGTGTTCTACGCATCTGGAGAGGCTTGCCTAAACAAAAATGTTTTTAGCAGGGACACACACACACACACACACAAAAAGGTACAGTGAAGTTGCCTGTCGGGCGTCAATAGGCGGGGAGTTCCAAAGACCAGGCGCTGCCACTCTAAAAGATTGATTTCTCACAAATGGGAGAAATCTTTAGGTGGGAGGGACTCTAAGCAGAAGAGATGTCCCAAACATTGAAATAAGTAAAGGTAAAGGGATGCCTGACCATTAGGTCCAGTCGTGTCCGACTCTGGGGTTGCGGCGCTCATCTCGCTTTATTGGCGGAGGGAGCCGGCGTACAGCTTCTGGGTCATGTGGCCAGCATGACAAAGCCGCTTCTGGCGAACCAGAGCAGCGCACGGAATTGAAATACTGAAATACCGGGCCCAAATTCACAAATTTATTTCAAATGTCAGGTTCTGCACCTAGGCAGGAAAAACCAGATGCACAAATATTGGATGGGGGTGGGTGGAGAAGAGGAGAAGAAGAGTTTGGATTTGATATCCCGCTTTATCACTACCCGAAGGAGTCTCAAAGCGGCTAAGATTCTCCTTTTCCCTTCCTCCCCCACAACAAACACTCTGTGAGGTGAGTGGGGCTGAGAGACTTCAGAGAAGTGTGACTAGCCCAAGGTCACCCAGCAGCTGCATGTGCAGGAGCGGGGAATCGAACCCAGTTCACCAGATTACAAGTCCACACTGGCTTAGTAGCAGAACATGTGAAAAGGATCTAGGGGTTTTGGTGGGCCACCAGCTTAACATGAGTCGAGAGTGTGATGCAGCAGCGGAAAAGGCTAATGCTATTCTGGGCTGCATCAACAGAAGTCTAGTGTCCGGATCAAGGGAAGTCCTAGTCCCACTCTATTCTGTCCGGGTCAGGCCACACCTGGAATACTGTGTCCAGTTCTGGGCAGCACAATTTAAGAAGGATATTGACAAGTTGGAAGGTGGGCAGAGGAGGGCGACCGGGATGATCAAGGGTCTGGAAACCAAGCCTGATGAAGAATGGTTGAAGGAGCTGGGTATATTTAGCCTGGAAAAGAGACGGAGAGGAGACACGATAGCAATCTTCAAATACCTAGCTGAGATTCCTGCATTGCAGGGGGTAGGACTTGATGGCACTTGGGGATCCCATCCAACGCCGCGATTCTATGAGTCTATGAAGATGCTCACCAGCTCAATGAATCTTAGGGATGGGGTTGGAGTTCACATCTGAAATTGGTTTAGCGTTGATGTTTAGACTCAACAGTAATGCAAGATTCTGGTCCTCAAGGTTCAGAGCAGAGGGTTGATTTGAACTGGAACATTCCTCTAGGAAATGTGTCCAGTTCTGGGCACCACAGTTCAAGAAGGATACTGACAAGCTGGAACGTGTCCAGAGGAGGGCAACCAAAATGGTCAAAGGCATGGAAACGATGCCTTATGAGGAACGGCTTAGGGAGCTGGGTATGTTTAGCCTGGAGAAGAGAAGGTTAAGGGGTGATAGGATAGCCATGTTCAAATATATAAAAGGATGTCATCTAGAGGAGGGAGAAAGGTTGTTTTCTGCTGCTACAGGGAAGCGGACAAGGGGCAATGGATTCAAACTACAAGAAAGAAGATTCCACCTAAACATTAGGAAGAACTTCCTGACAGTAAGAGCTGTTGGACAGTGGGATTTGCTGCCAAGGAGTGTGGTGGAGTCTCCTTCTTTGGAGGTCTTGAAGCGGAGGCTTGACAGCCATCTGTCAGGAATGCTTTGATGGTGTTTCCTGCTTGGCAGGGGGTTGGACTGGATGGCCCTTGGGGTCTCTTCCAACTCTAGGATTCTATGAAAGACTCCCAAAGCCTGAAAGCTACGGGGCCCAATGGTCCAACGTTGCTTCTGTGTTTTCTGGTCTTTGCTTATGAGGACCATCCCATAAACTTATTGGAAGAGGAGCAGGCCGGGCTCCACAATGCCCTCCTCTGAAAAAAACCACTGACGATGGTTTTTTTGGGTCGTCTCCGGCCCCCAATGCCTTCCTCCTCTCCTTTGTGCCTTATTCTTAATGAGGCTTAAGGAATTTTAATAGTCGTCTTGAAACAGCTCCAAACCTCTTGCGGGGTCTCAGTCCCCCCCCCGAAACGGGGGCGACGGGGAGGAGGGGGAAACAATCAAACGCAGCGATTAGGATTGTGCTACAGTTGGCAAGAGTTAAAGACTTGAGTTGCACAGAGCAGGCCCGTCGTCTGCCAAATCCTTCCTGGTGGAATTCCAGTGTGCTTTTGGTTTTTTTCCCCCTTTTTTAAAAAAAGAAAACCACAGGGAAAGGCTGCCTTTTCAGTCCTCCAACACCGCTACCCGCCCCCCCTCCCAAAGTGCTTTTCAAAAAATATATTTTAAAAATGTTTACATGAGCGCGCACACGACCCGACTTGGTTTCCATCATTTGAATGGGGGGTGGGGTGGGATATGGGCCTAATTAGCAGAGCTGGAGACAATGAGCCGTTCATTAACGTGGCATCGCGCGGTTGAGCTGGGTCTCCGAAGTTTGGCCACATCGGCTAATTTCACTTGGCTCTTTAAAAAGAAGAACCGTAAGAATTAGGGAAGGTGGCATGCCAAGAATTGCAAGAGTGTGTGTGTGTGTGTGTGTGTGTGAGAGAGAGAGAGAGAGAGAGAGAGAGAGAGAGAGAGAGGGAGGGAGGGAGGGAGGGAGGGAGAAACTGCAGTAGATGGGGATAAATTCAGCTCAGTTTGCAAACTTGCACTTCCTGAAACCAGAGACAGGAGAAATTGCCCATCCCAGTTTCTCCCTGCAAATTGAATCAATAAACGATGCAAATTTCAGGGTCTCACTTTAGGAACCGGTGGCTTCAAGTTACAAGAGTTGAGATTCCGACTAAACACACATAAAATCTTTCTAGCAATAAGAGCTATATTCCGCTCTGGTCAGACCTCAGCTGGAATACTGTGTCCAGTTCTGGGCACCCCAGTTCAAGAAGGATACGGACAAGCTGGAACGTGTCCAGAGGAAGGGCAACCAAAATGGTCCAAGGCCTGGAAACGATGCCTTAGGAGGAACGGCTTAGGGAGCTGGGTATGTTTAGCCTGGAGAAGAGAAGGTTAAGGGGTGATATGATGGCCATGTTCAAATATATAAAAGGATGTCATATAGAGGAGGGAGAAAGGTTGTTTTCTGCTGCTCCAGAGAAGCGGACACGGGGCAATGGATTCAAACTACAAGAAAGAAGATTCCACCTAAACATTAGGAAGAACTTCCTGACAGTGAGAGCTGTTGGAAAGTGGAATTTGCTACCAAGGAGTGTGGTGGAGTCTCCTTCTTTGGCGGTCTTGAAGTGGAGGCTTGACAGCCATCTGTCAGGAATGCTTTGATGGTGTTTTCTGCTTGGCAGGGGGTTGGACTGGATGGCCCTTTGGGTCCCTTCCAACTCTAGGATTCTGTGATTCCATGAAAGAGCTCGTGGGCTCCCAGTTAGGGAACGCTCAAGGGGCAAAACACCCCTTCCCCCTTCTTGAGCCGAGAGTTTGCCGCTATGAGATTTTTTTTTTTGTCCCTGCAGGCTGCGAGATCTTGTCTCTGCCCCCCCCCCCCGCCAGCAATTAGGCTCGTGGCCAAGATCTCGTGGCCCTCCCTCCCTTATCATTTAATAACTTGCTGTCAGCTGGGGGAAACTTCTTGAAATTCTTCCCGGCCGGCGCATCTCTCCGTCGATTTCGGAGTTCTGAATTCCCCGCTCGGGTTTCCTGGAGGGGGCTGCTTCCGTCGTTCTGTCGCACCCAGCCACCCCCCCCCCCCCGCAACTCATTTCCATTCTGAATTTTTGCACAAGGCAAAGGCAACCTCAGCTGTGCTGCCCTCATTGCGGTGTTCCTACCTGGAGAAGGTTGGGAGAGACGAAGATGCCAGTTTCATTTCAGCTGCGATTTCTGCATTGCAGGGACTTGGGCTACGTAATCCTTCCAGCTCCACAAGTCTAGGATTCTAAGGACAGCAAAACGAGCTAAATCATTGATTGATTGATTGATTGATTGATTGATAGATTATTGGCTCCCCTGCTTTCCTGCTAGGAGCTCAAGCTGGAGTTCATGATGCACCCCAGGGCCGGTGCGTCCATTTAGGCGAACTAGGCAATTGCCTAGGGCGCCAAAATGGAGGGGGCGCTGGCCAGCCTGCCCCGCTGCCCCCCTGCAAGCGGCAGAGTGGCGGGGGAGGGGGGGACCAGCCCGAAACCAGGCTTCTCTGTCCCCTCCCTTCTCTGTCCCCTCTGGTTGCCCTCCTCTGGACACGTTCCAGCTTGTCCGTATCCTTCTTGAACTGTGGTGCCCAGAACTGGACACAGTATTCCAGGTGAGGTCTGACCAGAGCGGAGTACAGTGGTACTATTACTTCCCTTGATCGAGATGCTATACTCCTATTGATGCAGCCCAGAATTGCATTGGCTTTTTTAGCTGCTGCATCACACTGTTGACTCATGTCAAGTTTGTGGTCTACCAAAACCACAAACGGAGCTGGAACAGACTCCCGCAAGAGGTGGCCGGCCCTGAAGGAAGGGAATAAATCGGCAAAAAAGCGGTTTCCGATTAAACCTTAGAGGCCACATGATGCTAGTTCCGCATTCGTAAGAAATGGACTTTTTAGTGTGTCGCCAGTCACACTTTGGAACTCCCCGCCTATTGACGCCCGGCGGCAAAGCTTTTCTCTGTTCCATGGGTAGGCAAACTAAGATCTAGCCCAATTGCCTTCTCAATCCGGCCCATGGACAGTCCGGGAATCAGCGTGTTTTTACATGAGTAGAATGTGTCCCTTTATTTAAAATGCATCTCTGGGTTATTTGTGGGGCCTGCCTGGTGTTTTTACATAAGTAGAATGTGTGCTTTCATTTAAAATGCATCTCTGTCCGGGATACTGACATGTATTTGAAACTGGTTCTGAGCTCATCATTGTTTTTAATTACAGCAGTTACCTTCGTTCTCAAACTTATACGTTCCGGAAGTCCGTTCCAAAACCAAAGCGTTCCCAAACCAAGGCACGCTTTCCCATAGAAAGGAATGCAAAACGGATTAATCCGTTCCAGACTTTTAAAAACAACCCCTAAAACAGCAATTTAAGAACATGAGTTTTACTATCTAACGAGACTCTTGATCCATAAAATGAAAGCAATCATCAATGTAAAAGGTAAAGGTAAAGGGACCCCTGACCGTTAGGTCCAGTCGCGGACGACTCTGGGGTTGCGGCGCTCATCTCGCTTTACTGGCCGAGGGAGCCGGCGTACAGCTTCCGGGTCATGTGGCCAGCATGACTGAGCCGCTTCTGGCGAACCAGAGCAGCGCACGGAAACGCCATTTACCTTCCCGTTGGAGCGGTAGCTATTTATCTACTTGCACTTTGACGTGCTTTCGAACTGCTAGGTTGGCAGGAGCAGGGACCGAGCAACGGGAGCTCACCCCGTCATTGCGGGGATTCGAACCGCCGACCTTCTGATCAGCAAGCCCTAGGCTCTGCGGTTTAACCCACAGCGTCCCCCCGTGTCCCTTTATCATCAATGTACTGTACTATAAAATAAATAAGACTTGTATTGTATTGTAGATGATGATAATAATAATAATAATAATAATAATAATAATAATAATAATAATAATAAATTTCTTACCTGCACTGATGATAGGAAAAAAAGTCACAGAAACAAAAACACAGAATAAATAGCAAACACAAAAGCGCCAAACTTAATCCATTTGACTTCCAAAATGTTTGAAAACCAAGGCGCAGCTTCTGATTGGTGCAGGAAATAGTAGCCGACAGCCGCACCAGACGTTCGGCTTCCGAAAAACGTTTGAAAACCGGAACACTTACTTCCAGGTTTTCGGCGTTTGGGAACCAAGGCGTTTGGGAACTGAGGTACCCCTGTATTTGTAAAAATAATTTTAAAACAGCTCTCTTTAGTTGTGAGTTTTTCAACGGTTGTTTTATCGCTTGATACCTTTTCGTAAGCTGCTCTGCGGCTCATCAAGCAGGGTGTGCGAAACAAATAAGCAAACAAATGAAACGGGGCACGAGATCGAATCATGGCCGTTCAAGTTTTCAGGGGGTTGAGCTGGATGGCCCTTTGGCCCCCTCCTAACTCCACAATTCTACGAAACACAAGGAAGAGAAAGTCCAGAACGTTTAGCGGAAAGTTGTCTCTAAGGAGACGGGAGCGCCTTCCCCTCTTTTTCACTTTCTTAATTCATTAAATGAGCAATTAAAATGGCATGAAAAGCCCACTTTGGGGATGATCCTTAACCCCTGCGAAGTCAACACCTGCCAATTTTTTTGGGGGGGGGTGCCCCTCTTTAAAATTTTCAACTCCTTTCCAGGTAATTCATTCCCCCCCCCCAAAGAAAATTCATCCCACCCCCTTTTAAGGACAACAACAATGATTAAAATTTTGGGATTAGCTGTCAAAGAAAGCTGGGATTAAACTCTTTACGCAGCGGAGGGAGCTTAGCGGCCGTCACGAGAGTCGGCGGATGATGGATTGTCGTACGGGAGAGCTGGGCGTCGGCGGGGCCTGGCGTTCCGACATGAAAGGCGCTATTGTCTCGTCAAAGAGATGATCCGGATTGGGGAGGACATGAGAAGCTTCACAAAGCAAAATAATATACAATATACTCGCCCGTGGCGCTCCTTCGAGAACGGAGAGGAGAAGGGACTAAGAATATGCAGGAGAGGAGCCAGGGACGACAACAACAACAACAACAACAACACAACAACAACACAACAACAACACATTACTTATACCCCGCCCATCTGGCTGGGTTTCCCCACCTACTCTGGGCGGCTCCCAACAGAATATTAAAAACATGGTAAAACTTCAAACGTTAAAAACTTCCCTAAACAGGGCTGCCTTCAGATGTCTTCTAAAAGTCAGATAGTTGTTTATTTCCTTGACATCTGAAGGGAGGGTGCAACCACCAAGAAGGCCCTCTGCCTGGTTCCCTGTAACCTCACTTCTCGCAGGGAGGGAACCGCCAGAAGACCCTCAGAGATGGACCCCAGTGTCTGGGCTGAACGATGGGGGTGGAGACGCTCCTTCAGGGATACTGGGCCATTTAGGTCTTTCAAGGTCAGCACCAACACTTTGAATTGTGCTCAGAAATGTCCTGGGAGCCAATGCAGGTCTTTCAGGACCGGTGTTATATGGTATCGGCAGCCGCTCCCAGTCCCCAGTCTAGCTGCCGCATTCTGGATTAGTTGTAGTTTCCGGGTCACCTTCAAAGGGAGCCCCACGGAGAGCGCATGGCAGTAGTCCAAGCGGGAGATAACCAGAGCATGCACCACTCTGGCCAGACAGTCTGCGGGCAGGGAGGGTCTCATCCTGCGTACCAGATGGAGCTGGGAGACAGCCGCCCTGGACACAGAACTGACCTGCGCCTCCATGGACAGCCGTGAGTCCAAAATGACTCCCAGGCTGCACACCCGGTCCTTCAGGGGTGCAGTTACCTCATTCATAGACCTAAAGAACGAGAAAGGACCCCCTGGGTCATCTAGTCCAACCCCCTGCGATGCTAAAGGACCCCAGGAAGAAGAAGAAGAAGAAGAAGAAGAAGAAGAAGAAGAAGAAGAAGAAGAAGAAGAAGAAGAGTTTGGATTTGATATCCCGCTTTATCACTACCCGAAGGAGTCTCAAAGCGGCTCACATTCTCCTTTCCCTTCCTCCCCCACAACAAACCCTCTGTGAGGTGAGTGGGGCTGAGAGACTTCAGAGAAGTGCGACTAGCCCAAGGTCACCCAGCAGCTGCATGTGGAGGAGAGGAGACACGAACCCGGTTCACCAGATTACGAGTCTACCACTCTTAACCACTACACCACACTGGCTCAGAGCCCAGAGAGTGGTGGTTGGGTCAACGATGAATAGTCGGAGGGAGAAGAGGGAGCAGACAGGGGGAAAGTAGGTGTTGGAAGCTGATGTGATGGCCTGGGCTTGGACTCAGAACCGGAGGAGACTCAGTCCGCATTGGATCCTCTGCTGCAGGCATCAGTTGAACATAGTCTGGGGGCCTGTTCCTCAAGAGCCCCAGTCTGCTCAGGTCCCCCTGCAACAAGCACCAGCTGGGCCAAGTCAGGGGCCTGATCCTGTCCTGGCTCCAGGTGCCGAGGATACCTCATTGCCGTCAGCTGGGCCATCAGAGCCTGAGGCAGCCCCTGGGTCTGTTGTTGTTGTTGTTCAGTCGTTCAGTTGTTTCCGACTCTTGGTGACCCCATGGACCAGAGCACGCCAGGCACCCCTATCCTTCACTGCCTCCCGCAGTTTGGTCAGACTCATGTTGGCAGCTTCGAGAACACTGTCCAACCATCTCATCCTCTGTCGTCCCCTTCTCCTTGCGCCCTCCATCTTTCCCAACATCAGGGTCTTTTCCAGGGAGTCTTCTCTTCTCATGAAGTCTTGGAGCCTCAGCTTCAGGATCTGTCCTTCCAGTGAGCACTCAGGGCTGATTTCTTTAAGGATGGATAAGTTTGATCTTCTTGCAGTCCATGGGACTCTCAAGAGTCTCCTCCAGCACCATAATTCAAAAGCATCAATTCTTCGGCGATCAGCCTTCTTTATGGTCCAGCTCTCACTTCCGTACATTACTACTGGGAAAACCATAGCTAGACCCCCCTGGATCTAGTAACCCTCAAATCCGGCCATTGTGTGTGTGTGTGTGTGTGTAAGAGAGAGAGAGAAAGAAAGAAAGAAAGAAAGAAAGAAAGAAAGAAAGAAAGAAAGGTTACAAGACTCTTTCTACCTCCAGAGATGCTGGTCTGTTGCCCTTCCTGTTGCAGCAAACCACAGCCCTGGAGGTTTCCCACCTGTCTTTAATAAAGCAAAATTGAAAAATTTTTGAACGGACTAATCCATCACACAGATTCATGGCGTGGGGGGGGGGAGAGAGGGGGGGGGAAACCTCTTGCTTTCATCTGCCTGTGAAACGTGGCTGTAGAAGAAAGGTGGAAGGCAACACAGCAGCGAGTGGAGGAGAGGAATTGACAGAGACAATACGGCGGAATTTGTCTATGGGGAATTAGGAAGCCCCACCCCACACCCCACCCCTTTGGCTCAAATACTCAGGGGCTGTGAAAGGAGAGGAGTTGGCGATTCAGGGCAGGGTGGGCAGATCCGGAGAGCAACCAATGCAGGCAGGGTTGACCCAGGATTGCGACCGTGGCTTGATAGCCTGGGACAGAACAATGTGCTGCTGTCACCGCAAGTTCCTTGGGGTTTTCCATCCCCAAACGCATTATATGCAGTGCTGTCAAGTATCCCGTTTCCCCCGGGATTCTCCCTTATTTCAAGCAGTTTCCCGCTGCTCTCCCTTATTTTTTATTTCCCGTTTTTAATGGAAGCAGCTCCTCCCCTGCTGGCCAGGGACTGGGTGGGAAGACCTCGCCTACTTGGAGAGAAAAGCCTCAGCCCTCAAAGCAAGTGGGAGCCGTTTCCCCGTGCTTACAGGGGGGTGTATTCCTCCCCCTGCATCAGCCCCTATCCGTTGCCGCCGAGCCCCTCAGCCAGCCAATCGGGTTAGCTGGCGGGCGGAGCCTGGCTGCCTTTGAGCAGCTGCTGCTTCCTGTCCTGTTTGGATGGGATCAGACAAGAAGACGATGGGGCTCCATCGCACGGAGCACATGGCTGCCCTCCTCTTTGCTGGCTGCCCTCCTCTTTGCTCCGCTCCGAGCCCGCTTGGAGTTTACATTGCTGCTCCGCCCACTTTTGCTTCTGGCTCCGCCCACCACTGACATGGGACCGCTGATCCCTTATTTTCAAATCTGAAACTTGACAGCTATGATCAGATGAACCTTGGTGGATGAAGCCAATGGCTGATCTGGTTCAGTGTTCTGTTTCCACAGCAGACACTGTTCCAGCTTGTCCGTATCCTTCTTGAACTGGGGTGCCCAGAACTGGACACAGTATTCCAGGTGAGGTCTGACCAGAGCGGAATATAGCGGTACTATTTCCTCCCTTGAGGTAAATTCTATTGTGTGTACTGTATAATCCCTCCTTCTACCTGGCCAATCCCCCCCCCCCGACAACACCTCCCCAGCCGGGATTGGCCGGCTGCTAGAATCATAGAATCATAGAATCCTAGAGTTGGAAGAGACCACAAGGACCATCCAGTCCAACCCCCTGCCAAGCAGGAAACACCATCAAAGCATTCCTGACAGATGGCTGTCAAGCCTCCGCTTAAAGACCTCCAAAGAAGGAGACTCCACCACACTCCTTGGCAGCAAATCCCACTGTCCAACAGCTCTCACTGTCAGGAAGTTCTTCCTAACGTTTAGGTGGAACCTTCTTTCTTGTAGTTTGAATCCATTGCCCCGTGTCCGCTTCTCTGGAGCAGCAGAAAACAACCTTTCACCCTCCTCTATGTGACATCCTTTAATATATTTGAACATGGCTATCAGATCACCCCTTAACCTTCTCTTCTCCAGGCTAAACATACCCAGCTCCCTAAGCCGTTCCTCCTAAGGCATCGTTTCCAGGCCTTGGACCATTTTGGTTGCCCTCTTCTGGACACGTTCCAGCTTGTCCGTATCCTTCTTGAACTGTGGTGCCCAGAACTGGACACAGTATTCCAGGTGAGGTCTGACCAGAGCGGAATACAGTGGTACTATTACTTCCCTTGATCTAGATGCTATACTCCTATTGATGCAGCCCAGAATTGCATTGGCTTTTTTAGCTGCTGCATGTAGGTGGAGTCCACAGGTATCCCAACCTGGGGAAGGCGATGCCAAGCCCAACTGCCAGGAGCTGCACCTGTGATCCAATGGGTCTACTCGCGACCGCGCAAAAGGCGCACCCCATTTGATGTGGGGGGGACGGACGCTCATTTTATTTTGCTTTGTTTTCGCAGTGATCCGGACGTTCCGGTGGAAGGGGCAAAGGGACGGGATTGATCTTGAACGCTTCGCTTGGCGTCGTAGAATTGGAGGAGTTGGAGTGGACCCCCAACGGTCATCTAGCCCAACCCCCTCCCCCTCCAACAAGGCAGGAATCCTGCTAGAATTGTAACCCACGGTCTCACAAACACAGAGAAAACACACAAGGTACAATAAGGACTGTGCAGCTGCGTTTATCTAATTGTTCCCGGACCACGAGGGAAGTCCGGCTGGCTGGCAGGCAGGCCAGGCCAGGAAGATGGAAAGGAAGAAATGGCAGTGGTAATTGACTCATTAACGGACCCTGTCTCAGTTCATTGCTAATTGCCATGATTAGTTTTCCACAGACTGGCTGTTAGGCACTTATCCGGAGCTGCTTTGTTTTCCCCCTGCTTATGATTGAAAATCAATAAAGGAGAAAATTGCAAAATACATATTGGGGGGTGGGTGGGCTGGAGCCTCGGGGGGGGGAGAACAGGGGGGGAGCCATGCCCTTACGTTTTATTGCGCTCAGACTTCAGATTTATCAATGGCTCGAAGGTCGCAATACTTCTGTAAATGTGCACCCAGAAAGCTTACTGTGTTTCGACAGAAGCTTTATGTGTTTGCTGTGGTTTTTCTATCGCACCTTTTCTCTCCAAGGAGCTCGAGGGTCTAGGCCCCCTTCAATTGATCCCCACAACAACCTTGCGAGGTAGGTGAAGCCGACAGCGCTGGATTCACCTATAGGCTAAACAAGCTATAGCTTTGTTGTCGTTCAGTCGTGTCCGCCTCTTCGTGACCCCATGGACCAGAGCACGCCAGGCACCCCTATCCTCCACTGCCTCCCGCAGTTTGGCCAAACTCATGCCAGTCGCTTCGAGAACACTGTCCAACCATCTCATCCTCTGTCGTCCCCTTCTCCTTGTGCCCTCCATCTTTCCCAACATCAGGGTCTTTTCTAGGGAGTCTTCTCTTCTCAAGAAGTGGCCAAAGTACTGGAGCCTCAGCTTCAGGATCTGTCCTTCCATTGAGCACTCAGGGCTGATTTCTTTAAGGATGGATAAGTTCGATCTTTTTGCAGTCCATGGGACTCTCAAGAGTCTCCTCCAGCACCAGAATTCAAAAGCATCAATTCTTCGGCGATCAGCCTTCTTTATGGTCCAGCTCTCACTTCCGTACATTACGACTGGGAAAACCATAGCTTTAACTATACGGACCTTTGTCGGCAAGGTGATGTCTCTGCTTTTTAAGATGCTATAGCTTAGGGCCCCACTATCTTGGGGCCCCCAAAAAAAATTAAAGGGGGGAAAAAACACTGGATGTACATTTCCAAAATATAAGATAAAAAACAAATAAAATAAAACCGACATACAGCAACAGTGTTTTGTGTTGTGTAGGTTCCTGTGATGTAAGTCATGGCCCCCGCCTGCTAGCCTGCTCCCTAAAATATCCCTGGTTTGCTCCTTTCTATATATAGGGTGCCTTCATTCTACATGGACTGCTTGCATGACAACCTGCGCAAATGGCTTGAGATACCTATTAGGTCCGTAAATTACTATATAGCACATATTCAACACCAAAAAACAGCGGGAATCTGTTGTTGACAAAGGACAGCTGGGCATATAAAGGGCCCCATTACCTTCAGTAGTTTAGGGCCTCGTCAAACTTAATTCCGGCTTTTTGTGGCGGGTGGTGCCCAAGGTGAGCTTCGGCGGCCGAGTGGGGAGGGTACAGGATTCGAACCCTGGCCTCTCCCATGTTCTGATCCAATGCGCAAACCACATTGGTTGTTGGAGCACTGGCGGGGGACGACGACGACCTCAGGCCCTGGGTCAGAACGCAGCCCCTGGGTATATTTTGCCCATCCCCGAAATCAAATAATGCCTCTTCCTTGCCTGGATGGCAGCTCAAGAGAAAATGAGTGAGCCCTGTGCAGAAACTATGAATGGGCAAAATTTGCATCGATTGCTCCACCTACTTTTGCCTCTGGCCCCGCCCACAACCTAAGCCTCAGTTTCTTCCAAAAACTTTCCTCTTTATAAAATATTTCAATATTTTTTTTAAAAAAACACACTTTTAAAATTGTCTATCGTCTCCTCCTTTTGATCGCGGATTCGTCCAGTCGAGAGAGAGCATTTTTTCAGAGACCTCTCCAAAAACAGTGGCACACGTTGGACTCTTTTAAGCATGGAGAGATGGCCTTTGGCGGACAAACCTCGCGCTTTCTTTTTCTTTTCTGTTTTTCCTAAGAGGGTTTTTTTTATCCTCCCCCCCCTTTCCCCACCCAATCAAGTCAGTGATGAGATCGGTGGGTTTGTTAGGGTGTTGGGGGACGGAGGGAGGAAAGAGAGAGAGAGAGAAAGAAAGAAAGAAAGAAAGAAAGAAAGAGAGAGGATGTTGGGGGTGGGTGGGAGAGAGAATATTGCTTCCTTTCTGTTCGCCCTCCTCCCTTCCAAAACAACTCGCAGCAGCAGCATCAATGGCTCTTTCCCTCTGTAGTGAGATAAATAGATGTTTGATATTCAATCAGTCGTGTTGAGGGGGCAAAATGGTCTTTTTGGCTGCCTGGGAAGCCAAAAAAAACAATTGGGAAAGGAGAAAGAGGGGGGGTAGAAGCAAAAGGCCGCGTATTAGCATATGTTCACAGCAGTTGTAGAGGGCAAGGAAGACACGGGGGAAAGTGTGTGTTTGTGTGTGTGTGTGTAAAATCCTGCCTGTGTCTGAAGAGGACATTTTATTATCTTCACCACATACCCGAGCGAGCGCTAGTTTCTCTCGCAGGTTCTTCCAGAAAGCGTTTCCTCCTCCTCCTCTGGGGTCGGCAGGCCGAGAAAGAGAGATGGACGTCGCATCTAGGGGGCAGGTTATAGGGAGAGATGTAGAGCCTAGTGGGTAGAGCTCTTGCTGATACACTGCCAACGTTTCTCAGAAGAAAATGCAGTGGTGTCTCTGGTTACGTGCTTGATTCGTTCCGGAGGTCCGTTCTTAACCTGAAACTTGTTCTTAACGTGAAGCACCACTTTAGATAATGGGGCCTCCCGCTGCCGCTGCGCCACCAGAGCACGGTTTCTGTTCTTACCCTGAAGCAAAGTTCTTAACCTGAAGCGTTATTTCTGGGTTAGCGGAGTCTGTAACCTGAACTGTATGTAACCCGAGGTACACAACACAAAACACTGTTGCTTGTATGTCGGTTTCATTTTATTTGTTATCTTACATTCTGGAAATGTACATCCAGTCTTTTTTCCTTTAAATTTTTGGCCACCCCCAAAGAGAGTGCTATAGCTTGTTTAGCTTATATGTAAATCCGGCACTGTTGGAGATGTGGGGCTGGAGGCCACATTGCTTCCGGTTAGCTGCAAGCTGGTAAGAATGGGATTCTGGCGCACTTTACAGGACTCTGTTTCTCCGTGGCCCAATGGCCTCCCTTTCTCTCCTCTCTTCCTCTTTCTGCGCACTATTCTGGGATAGATAATACTTTATTCGGCTATAAACAGGCAGCCCTGTTTAGGGAAGTTTTTAAACTGTGATATTTTAAATGTATTTTAATGTTTGGTGGAAGCCGCCCAGAGTGGCTGGGGAGACCCAGCCAGATGGGCGGGGTACAAATAAATTATTATTATTATTATTATTATTATTATTATTATTATTATTATTATTATTATTATTATTATACCACAAGGAAAAACAAATCAATAAATAAAAACAGCATTTTACATTTTGAAATATCAACTAAAATATTTCAACGCACAATCTCCTTCGCATTACTTACAATCTCTAGATGGTACCGTATTATGGCCTTAAAGATAAGGATGGAGCATAGAGTTTACTAGTTTTTTAATAGTCGTGAAGCATTCCATGAAGTCTTTTATATGAAAGAACTGAAATCAGGAATCTGGCAACCTGTAATGTTCTATAAGAGTCAATGTCCTGGAGTAGATAAGACTATTCTGGGAGTTTTCCTGACTGTCCGGAGCAGATTTTGGGGGGATGCTGGGAGGAGAGAAAGCCCCTAACACAACTGTTAAGGCTGGAAACCAGAGAGAGGAGAGTCATGCCTCCACTCCATGCGCTTTTCCCAGAGGCGCCCCCCCCCCCCCCCCCGTCTCACCTGTCTTGTTTCAGCAGTTAAGAACCGTCTCGTGTCCATCGCGATCATTTTCTGGTCTGCGTGGCTTATGGCTCAAAATTATTGTCTTTCCGGCACGCAGCGAATACTTTCCTCTATCAACAGGCTTTCTAAATGGAGGGTTTTTTGTTTTTTTTAATTTGAAATCCCAGTCAGTACCTGCTCAGGATTTGAAACTGTTTCTACGCATGCAATTCTCTCTCGTTCCCCCCCCCACACACACACCCCCAAAAAATCCTGTTTTGTTTTTTTTTAAAGAAATTTTATTGGTTTTCCACAATAAACAACAAATACATCATACAAATACAATTGAAAAACACAACCCATACATTAAAAAAGAAGGAATAAACATTGAAAAGAAAGAAAACTTATACCTGACACACCAACACTAAACATAATATGCTTATTGATAAATTCTAGTTTCAAATCTTATATGAGGGCTTCCCCCGTTCTCTCAACTGCGTTCAATACTAATTTAGTAACTTCGTCATTATATATATCTTACTACATTACAAACATAAACAAAAAAATCATTCCATTTTATATCTTTTAACTTCTAAATGTCAAAATATAACTTCTTAATGCAAAACCATTTCCAATATTTCAAAAGAATTAACAAAATATAACAACTTAATGCAAATCTTAACTTCTTATATCCTTAAGCTGTTGCTTAATTCATACCTTATAAAATATTAATCTAACACTAAATTCTAAGAAAAAAGGGGGAAAAAATTGGGATATTTCTTCTATTCCAAATCCATTCTTGCTCTCCTGTTTTTATGCATGTAATTGTTTCCGTATGTTATTCTGGCTGGGTGGGTTTACAGGCAATAAACCCACCCTGTGCTTCTCATACCAGGAGACATTCCCAGTCCTGCCTGGAGATCCCAGAGGGATCCATGGCTGTTAAACCTTTCCCCATTTTTTGGCGGGAAATTCCCTTATTATAGCATTCGGAAACCAGGGCTGGCGCGTCCATTAAGGTGAACTAGGCAATTGCCTGGGGCGCCAAAATGGAGGGGGCACTGGCCAGGCTTGGGCGGGGCGCGGGGGGGGGCTAGCAGCAGCTTCTCCGCTGTAGCAGAGAGGTGCTGCTTTCCCCCTACACCACCACCCCCCAGCTCCCGCTAAAGCAGGCTTTGGCGGGGGCGGCCGGCGGGGCGGGCGAGCAGCAGCTTCTCCGCTACAGCGGAGAAACTGCTGCTTGCCTCTCCACCACCCCCCAGCTCCCGCTAAAGCAGGCTTTGGCATGGGGGGGGGCGTGGGGTGCCAGAAGGTGGTCTCGCCTAGGGCACAAGAAGCCCTAGCACCGGTCCTGTGGGAAACAGCAGGGAGGGTTGACAGCTATGGAGGGATCGAACCCAAGACTTTCACCATGCAAAGCTAGCAGACCCTCCAAGTGCCGCAGTTTTCCAGGGACAGCCCCGGAATTACAGAAGCCGTCCCGGTTTCCGATTTGATCCCGGAATGTCCCGCTTTCCCCTTTTTCCTCCCCTCCGCGTCTCAGATAACTATTAAAAGTGATCTGTGGGTGTTTATAGGTGCAAAAAAGGGGAGCTCTGTTTCTGCTGGAACTAAGATTCCTGCGCCAAAATGCGGCTGGGTTTCCTAGGAACTCGAGAATGGGTGGTGAGAGTTGGAGTGGATCTGTTGGGGCTTTTGGTTTTAGCTGGGAAAGCCTCGAAACCAGTTTAGCACTTGGAGTGGTGTCCAGCGACGCTCCCTGCTGCGTTTTCCTGCTTCTCCGGTGCTTTTGCAGAGTTGTCCAAACTTCAAACCTCTTCTTGCGCAACGGTATGTGTGCCCTGTGCCTCAGAGCCTGCCAGCATTAAATTCCACAAAGTCTGGCTTGTTTCAAGTCAAGCAAGCTTTATTTACAGGCATATAGAATCCTAGAATCCTAGAGTTGGAAGAGACCACAAGGTCCATCCAGTCCAACCCCCTGCCAAGCAGGAAACACCATCAAAGCATTCCTGACAGATGGCTGTCAAGCCTCCGCTTAAAGACCTCCAAAGAAGGAGACTCCACCACACTCCTTGGCAGCAAATTCCACTGTCCAACAGCTCTTACTGTCAGGAAGTTCTTCCTAATGTTCAGGTGGAATCTTCTTTCTTGTAGTTTGAATCCATTGCCCCGCGTCCGCTTCCCTGGAGCAGCAAAAAACAACCTTTCTCCCACCTCTATATGACATCCTTTGATATATTTGAACATGGCTATCCTATCACCCCTTAACCTTCTCTTCTCCAGGCTAAACATACCCAGCTCCCTAAGCCGTTCCTCATAAGGCATCGTTTCCAGGCCTTTGACCATTTTGGTTGCCCTCCTCTGGACACGTTATGGAGCCTTATTTGCCCCTACGGGTTCCCATTGTTGCGCCCGGTGAGAAAACATAGAAGCAGAAAAGACCTGAGGCTTCTGGCTTCAGAGAGAGAAAGATTTAATTTCTGCATGCAGAGGTACTTCGGTGTTTAGATAGCCAAGCAAGTACAAAAGTTAGTCAGTTTACCAGCAGTTCTTATACAGTTCTCTGGCTCTCTTCCCACCCCAGAAAACTTCCTCTTGTCCATATAAGGAACATTTCCTGTTGTACATTTCCTGTTATACATATAAGGCAAAGGACATATAAGGCAAAAGAACATTTAGCCCAGTGTTGGTTCCTGCGCACTTCCAGCAAGGCCATCCTATCTCTTGACCTAGACAACAGTTCCTCTCAATGAAGGACAGCTACAGTACTCTCTGCGTAAGGTCTACTGTTATCTCCAGACACTTAGTAAGGCAAAGCTTGCCAGAGAGAAGTACAATGCAGATCAAAGTTCACAGCTTTACAGAGCAGTTTCATACAGAAAAGCTTAACAGGGGCACTTTTATACTTAATACATTCACTGGACTAACAATACATTCAGGTAAATATATAGGTTAGCTAATTAACCCCTTCCATTCCCTCCTCTTCTTCGGACCGCTGGAATTCTTTCTCCAGCGCGTCCCTGGGAAATGACTGATATTCTCTAGCAAGGGCAATGAGCTAAAGAATCCATGACACAACTTTATATGCATGCATTGCATTAAACCGAAAATACAAAGGCAAAATAACAATGGGGGACACAATATCAACAGATACAACAAATACAACTAAGGATCTTTTACTTCAAATATTCCTAACACTAATTACAGAAACTGTTCAACTGGTCACATTATCTGGTAACTGGTCAACACAAATTAAGGCAATATGATCACTCAGTCCTCCCATTCAGTGTTCTTTTCCTTCCCTTTCTTCTATTGGCATGCGCTTTGGCAGCAGGTTTGTTGCTTCTTGGCCTTTGTTGCTTCCTTGGATCTTCAGCTTCAAGGGATGTTTCAGCACACTGAGGCAGGTCCTGTCTCTACATGAGGAGGCGGACACCAGCCACTTTCACCACTGGCAGTGTTGTCATAAAGACTGTTTAGGATCTTTGCCACTTAGGTTTCAGAGTCGCTGCATAGGGATAAAACTGGCTTAGCAAAGCTACATGGCATTAGGGCACCTGCTAAAAGAATAGGAGATAGTTACAGAGATTATATCTGCCCTTGGAGGGTGGTGTCTTGGGCCCCTCCAGCCTTTCTTTTGCCTCACAGATTAACCTCACAGGTATCGATATTGATCACACCTCAGTCCTCCTCCCTGTTGGAGGTAAGCTAGAATAACCCAATCAAATAAGGACAGCCTCCCATACACTCACAAGATATTACTGACCATGCCGGATCACTATCTCCTCGAAATACAATATTCTTCCGCAATAATTATCCCATAGCTCCTTGGTCTACTTCTTTGGCCCAGAATAATAATTTAGTTCATTTTTCCAATCCATACAAACACTCTAAACTTAGAATACACACAAATATAAACAAATACACAATACAATCATACACACTATCATCATTAGCATCACCACAATTTCAGACCAATTTAGCATAAACTCTGCTAATGTCAGGGAACAGAAAGATACAATTTTTCCCAAATAAGATCCACTTCTTCAACATCACCTTCCAGACACACTACTAGAGCCATTGCAATTCTCACTATCTGGACATCCTTCAGAACATTCTCCTAGCAACTAATCCTCTCCAATATAACATTGTACAAATGATCTAGGGTGTTTGGGTATAGCTATTCTCTTCTTACTGTTCTCTCTTTCCTAATGTTCCATTTCTCCATCCCAATTATATTACCAGTTCCAACAGCCATATCAGAGACTAACTTTCCCTCCTCTTCTGTTTCCTGCATCCAAGCACCAGCCATTGATCCTTAGTACCTAATTTTCTACTTACCACCTCACCAAGCCTATCAGGACCTAGTGTCCAAGAATTAACTTACCACCAACCTATTTTTTTTGACCCTCAGGAGGACTTAGGGTGGAAACAGGGCAGTAGGGAACAAATTCTAACAGAGTTGGGTTGTCAGACAGAATAGAACTTGGCCTATTTATCTCGCTTCAGAGCCATCGTTAGGTCACTCTCATCATCTCACACATGGCGGCCAGCTTAGCAAAATTGCTAACTCCTCACAACGGTGTTTCATTAGGACAATGGAGTTGAACCCTTGATGTGCTCATTCAAATAGTGACAATTTTCAGGCTTCTTTTAGGTAACAACGAATTATGGACAGGGCAATAGGAAAAACTCCTGTCTTTTTAAAACAATCTTTGAAGGGCTTACTATATATACCACCTCTGAAGCAGAGCCATCTTCAGGCCTCTCTCATTGTCTCACGCTTCCATGGCAACAACCTGGCGGTCCTCTCCATAGTTTGGACAATGGATTCACCCCCCTAGATGTCCTCTGCAACCTTGGCATGGAGGGTGGTGTATTGCCTTCAACATTGTTTCCTGCTGGGCAGGGGGTTGGACTAGATGACCCTTGGGGTCCCTTCCAACTCTATGATTCTATGATTCTGTGATATGTATACCTTCACTTTATCATCAATTTTTCTTCCAATCATTCCAAAATTTCTGCCCCCTTTTCCTCCTGAGGTTCAAACTTCCTCCAAATCCTAACTTACACTGTCAGGGCTACACTGTCAGTTGCTAACCATGAGCCCCTTCCCATTCTACTTCAACATTCTCTTCTCCTTCATTACACATCCCACAAACCTACATCTACATTCCCAAATAACTTTCTGCCAAGAAGCCATTTCTTCTGTTTCAAAACCTTCCCTGAAAAACTTAAAACCTGGGATATAAAATAAAACTTTTCCCTCTAATCAACTTCTGTTGGAAACAATCAAACTGCTCAGAAGACATAATCTTCTTCCCCCCCTTGTGGGTGGCAAATTCCCTTCCTTTGCAAGATTCACTGCTGCAAAGAGAAAAATCCTTGCTGTTTAAACTAAGGCTTCTCTCTGTTTCTGTCCATCTCCCCACTCTCATTGCTTTACCAAAGGTCAATTAAGAAACAAAATAAGACTGTACCAGCTTTAAAAACAATCTAACAAACATTCCTGATTGCAAGAGCAGCCCTCCTTTCAATGCTTCAGACACACTTTTACATTCACCTTAACATTGCAGAGAAATACTTTTACAGCCCATTCTATTGAAGGCACATGCCTTGGCACACAAACAATTTCCAAAACACACTCACCTAACCCTGGGATTCAAACAAATTCCTTGAAGGGACAGCAAAACAAAACAACAAATACAAATTGTGCAGCCACATATACAAGGAAAAAAAACAGACTTCGTTGGCAATGCAGCAAGAAATGAAACAATTTTGGGAACACAGAGTTTGGGAACACACATTTTAGGGCTGCTTTCTGCCCTACCTTTCCATAATGAATGCAAGCCTCAAGCAGGGACCAACACACACACACACACAGGCACTACAGATACAGACAAACTCACAAAAATCACACTGCACAATCACTGCAAACACAGATCTCATACAACACACACATAGTGAAGGAAAAATCATAAAATTATTACAAGTCATAAATTTTTACACAGCAACAAAAATTCCAATTCCCCATCTCAGCAAGCTCTAGTTCAACCTGGGACAGTGGGACACTCCTTCCACCTAACCAGACTTTTTTCATGCACACACTCTCCGCTTCGCTAGGGACACTGAGTTCCTGCGTCTCATTCACTCAATACATCTACTGGAGCGTCCCCACACACCATTCCCATACACAGAGTAAAATCACAGAAAAATTCTTAACCCCCTTCTCTCTCTGAAAAATTCTTAACCCCCTTCTCTCTCCTCAGAGAGGGCACCCCCCTTCTTTTCCCCCTTCCTGGCGGCCCTCCACGGCTCACGGCCAGGCTTCTGGCGGCAACTCTATTTGCACACTGCCAGGCTCCGGTGGCAACTCTATTTGCACACTACCGGATTTTAGCGGCGGCCCTCTACGACACACTGCCGCTGCAGGATCGATCGCATCCTGCGCTTCCCCTTCCCTGGGAAGCTGCTCCCCCTGTGGAGCTTACCTGTCCTCTGCAGATCTTACTTCCCTTCCCCCCTTGCGGCCGCTTTCTCTTTCTCCCGTCGCCACGGTGCAGTTTGGCTCTCCCCCTGGGGTAAGCCAGTCCCTTCCCACAAACAGGCAGGAAGCGCGCTTGGGGCCAGCAAACGCCAGACCAGGAGAGCCTTTTCGCTGTGCGGCGACGCCTCGGACTCCCTGTTTTCTCAATCCCGGGGAACAGCGAAGGGTTCCCGGCCAACGCACCACGTTATGGAGCCTTATTTGCCCCTACGGGTTCCCATTGTTGCGCCCGGTGAGAAAACATAGAAGCAGAAAAGACCTGAGGCTTCTGGCTTCAGAGAGAGAAAGATTTAATTTCTGCATGCAGAGGTACTTCGGTGTTTAGATAGCCAAGCAAGTACAAAAGTTAGTCAGTTTACCAGCAGTTCTTATACAGTTCTCTGGCTCTCTTCCCACCCCAGAAAACTTCCTCTTGTCCATATAAGGAACATTTCCTGTTGTACATTTCCTGTTATACATATAAGGCAAAGGACATATAAGGCAAAAGAACATTTAGCCCAGTGTTGGTTCCTGCGCACTTCCAGCAAGGCCATCCTATCTCTTGACCTAGACAACAGTTCCTCTCAATGAAGGACAGCTACAGTACTCTCTGCGTAAGGTCTACTGTTATCTCCAGACACTTAGTAAGGCAAAGCTTGCCAGAGAGAAGTACAATGCAGATCAAAGTTCACAGCTTTACAGAGCAGTTTCATACAGAAAAGCTTAACAGGGGCACTTTTATACTTAATACATTCACTGGACTAACAATACATTCAGGTAAATATATAGGTTAGCTAATTAACCCCTTCCAGTTCCAGCTTGTCAGTATCCTTCTTGAACTGTGGTGCCCAGAACTGGACACAGTATTCCAGGTGAGGTCTGACCAGAGCGGAATATAGTGGTACTATTACTTCCCTTGATCTAGACGCTATACTCCTATTGATGCAGCCCATATAAATCACGGACATTCTTTCCGGGGCTCACGGAGGACATCTCCGCTCCGCTCCGGTCAAAACCGAAAGTAGGACTGACAATAAACAGTACGTCACAAATCACATAGACAACGCATACAGCAGATACCCCCGATGTTGTGACACGTCTTCCCTGTGGGAGGGGCGTCCTGTTGAGCTTATTTAACCCTGGAAGCTCCAAACCTCACATGCCGAGCTTCTCAGGTAGACTGGGGAGATGGGGTGGGAACAATAGGCTGGATTACCTATTTCCTCCCAAGGTAAGGGAAGTAACATAGCTAAACCAGGCAGGACAGCTCACTCTGTGGTATTTTTATTATTATTATTATTTTAATTTTTTATTTTCTACAATAAACAACAAATACATCAAACAAATAGGCAGAAACAATTGACAAAGAATAAAAAGAAAAACACATCAAACACATTGAAACAACATAAGAAATAACAAAAGAAAACTTATACATACCTAAAACAGGAACAGTAAAAGAAAAAACATTGTTTAATTCTAGTTTCAAATCTTCTTTGGGGGGCTTCCCCCGTACTCTCAGCTGCGTTCAATATTAATATACTTTGGTAACTTTATAACTATTTTCTTAACATTCACCACTATTCTTAATACACTTTAAAATACTAACTAATCATATATAACTCTTTACTTAAACAACATACCCTTAAGCATTTCTAAATATTCAAAACCGTTCATAACATTACTTCTTGTATACTATTTTCATCTAACATCAACTAGCTAAAGCCAATTAAACAAACCGATTCTGCTTCAAATATCTAACTTTTCACGATTTTTTAAATAATCCTTAAATTTCTTCCAATCCTGTTGCACCTTCTCCTCCCTCTGGTCTCGGAGTCTCGCGGTCAGCTCGGCGAGTTCCATAAAGTCCATCAGCTTCATCTGCCATTCTTCCACTGTCGGGAGTAGCTCACTCTGTGGTATTAACCCCTTCGTGCATTAATTAGACTTGAACATGTTGGTTACAAGGTTGGTTATCCCTCACAATACATCCTTCTGACTCTACAATTCTATTATTTTGGGGGGAGAGAGTGGGTCATTTTTCCAGCACAGGAACCCAAGCAGAAAAGCCCACCCATGCTCAAAACATTCCTTGGGGCAGGCAGCGGGGAGAGTCCATCGTTTTATCACCGATCCTGGGAATCCAAGGAGATGGTTGTGTGTGTGTGTGTGTGTGTGTGTGTTTTGCAGGGAAATAAACTGAGCATCTGTGACTCCCGCCTTTGCCTTGGCCGCTAAAAGCACAGATTTGCCCCCCAGGCCCACCAAGGAAATAAAATTAATGAAGCACTTTGCAGGACATAACAGCAAACCTTATTGATCCGACAAAAGCCTTTGTCTCTTTCAAGCAGCATTCAGGCTTCTCAATTAGTTAATTACCGATATGTCAGCAGTGCTGGGAGCTTTTAAAGGGGGAGCTTTTAAACGGCGGGGGTGGTCTCCACAACGAAGAAGGTTGGGATCCACACACACTTATTTCCTTGCAAATCCACGTTTTTAAAAAAACGCTTCTGTTTTTAAATACTCTGCCATGTTTCCTCTCTGTGTTGTTGTTGTTGTTGTTGTTGTTGTTGTTGTTGTTGTTGTGTTGTGTTTGTTGTTGTTGTTGTGTCTATGCCACCCATCTGACTGGGTCACCCCAGTGGCTACCAACAATTATAAGCCTAAAAGTGAAACATCCTGTAAAGATCGGGCAGTAGAAATGCAAAACACTATTAGTAGCAGTGTTCTTGCAATTATTACAGCTTTCAAACAGCTTAGTTCTCGAACATTTTGGCCCCCAAACACCACAAACCCGGAACTGAGTGTTTCCAGTTGGCGAACTAATTTTGGAAGCCGAACGTCCGACGGGGCTTCCGGTTGGCCGCAGGATCCAATTGTGCAGGAGCAGGGATTCGAACCGCCGACCTTCTGATCAGTAGGCCCAAGGGGCTGTGGTTTTAGACCAGTGTTCCCCAACCTTGGGCCTCCAGCTGTTTTTTGGCCTACAACTCCCCTCATCCCTGACCACTGGCCTTGCTAGCTAGGGATGATGGAAGGTGTAGTCCAAAAACAGCCGGAAGCCCAAGGTTGGGGGAACACTGGTTTAGACCACACGGTTTCGGAAAATGTGGATGGAGGAATGTTTTTCTCCCTCTCTCGGAACATTGGAACTCGTGGGCATCCGGCAAAGTGGAACCTTCCAAGGTTCTTCGCTCCGTTAAACTGCGGAACTCACTGGTCCAAGAGGCATGGATTGGCTAAAATTCATGGAGGAAGGGAATGCCGCCCGCATCTCTCATAACATGGATCATCTGGTCCAACCCCAGGCAATGCAGGAATACACAGCTGTCAATAATAATAATAATACTTTATTTGTGTGTGTGTGTATTAAATTTTATAAAACAAAAATATATTTATTAAATTTTATAAAACAAAAACAGCTACAACATAATCAAACATAAACACAACAATACAATACAATAATTTATTATATATACCCAGCCGATCTGGCTGGGTTTCCCAAGCCACTCTGGGTGGCTTCCAACAAATATTTTAAAAATACAAACAAACATTAAAACACCAGTCATTAAAAACATCCCTAAACAGGGCTGCCTTGAGATGTCTTCTAAAAGTCACAGGTAGGTAGCCGTGTTGGTCTGCCATAGTCAAAACAAAATCAAAAAATAAAAAATAAAATAAAAATTCCTTCCTGTAGCATCTTAGAAACCAACTGAGTTTGTTCTTGGTATGAGCTTTCATGTGCATGCACACTTCTTCAGATACACTGAAACAGAAGTCACCAGACCCTTATATATAGTGAGAGAGTGGGGAGGGGTATTACTTATCTCCTTGACATCTGACGGGAGGGCGTTCCACAGGGAGGGCGCCACCACCGAGAAGGCCCTCTGCCTGGTTCCTTGCAACCTCACTTCTCGCAGGGAGGGAACCGCCAGAAGGCCCTCGGCGCTGGACCTCAGTGTCTGGGCTGAACGATGGGGGTGGAGACGCTCCTTCAGGGATACTGGGCTGTTTAGGGTTTTCAAGGTCAGCACCAACACTTTGAATTGTGCTCGGAAACGTACTGGGAGCCAATGGAAGTCTTTCAGGACCGGTGTTATGTAGTCTCGGCGGCCGCTCCCAGTCACCAGTCTAGCTGCCACATTCTGGATTAGTTGTGGTTTCCAGGTCACTTTCCAAGGTAGCCCCACGGAGAGCGCATTGCAGTAGTCCAAGCGGGAGATAACCAGAGTATGCACCACTCTGGCCAGACAGTCAAATTTGGGGATCAAACCTGCCACCCAAGGAACACCCCCCCCCCCCGCAATGCACTGCTGTCTGGAACCCCGAAGGCTGCAAGGGAAAGGGTGCGACAGGTGGGACCAGGTAGTCCAAGCAGGAGATAACCAGAGCATGCACCACTCTGGCGAGACAGTCTGCAGGCAGGGAGGGTCTCATCCTGCGTACCAGATGGAGCTGGGAGACAGCCGCCCTGGACACAGAACTGACCTGCGCCTCCATGGACTCCCAGGCTGCACACCTGGTCCTTCGGGGACACGGTTACCTCATTCATAGACCTAAAGAGCGGGAAAGGACACCCCTGGGTCATCTAGTCCAACCCCCTAAAGGACGCCACCTGAGTTGGAAGCAGAGGAATGGTGGCACTCCATTGTCTGGCCAGACAGTCCAATTCGGGGATCAAACCTGCCACCCAAGGAAGCCGGATATTGGAAAGACTCGGTATTCAGATCCAGACTCAGGGACTTTGCCCTGACTGCCACTTGTTAGCCGTTTGATCTGTGGTGAGGGATTTGGGCAGGATGCGACTGGGAGAGATTCTTCAAACTATTTTCTCCCTCAAATTGGCTCGGGGGCTCTCTGCGGCGAGCTCCCTGGACTCCGAAGAACAACTGTTTCCATCCAGCTTTAATTACGAATTAAACTAAAGCTCTGTCCTTATTAGGGCCTAGCCGATATTTCTCTTTCTTTCTTTCTTTTGGAGGGGGGAGGGTTTGGAATAAGGTAAGGAATTCAAAATGCAACTCTCCAAGCTCAGGATGATAATTTGCTCAGAGACCGGCTCCGGTCTCCTGACCGTGGTGTGAAGAAAACTGTGGAGACTCGGAAGCAGAGGGCTGGAGGGGAGGTGGAATTATCCTGGTAATAACTTAATTACTTTTTGTTCCTGGAAGTAGTCTTAAAGTCCGGGCTATTCGCCGATATCGGCGATAGCAGGCACGCAGCGTGACCTGTGGGATCGGAGAGGCGTGCGGCTGAGAATTCGTGGCTTGCTTTTTGCGGGGAGGAGTTTCTAGTCCTCATGAAGGCACATTGCACGAGATGAAGCCGCGTTCTTCACCCAGCCACCTCCGCCTTCCGTCTTCCTCAGGCATAGGCAAAATCCGGCCCTCCAGATGTTTTGGGACCACAACTCCCATCATCCCTAGCTAACAGGACCAGTGGTCAGGGATGATGGGAATTGTAGTCCCAAACATCTGGAGGGCCGGATTTTGCCTATGCCTGGTCTTCCTGGTCATTTCAAAGGGATTCCTTTTGCCTGTCGCAAGTCCTCTCCATCATTCAGTTCTTGCAAGGGAAAGTTCCAATCATCTCTTTTCTGGTATTCAAACTTATTAATATTTCCCCCCAAATTTATTTTGTTACACACACACACACACACACCAGCTTCTTTCCTCCAAGGAGATCAGCGCGGCACAAGTAATTCTTTTTCCTCTCCCCCTCCTCCCATTTTATCCCCACAACAACCCTGTGAGGAAGGCCAGGCTAAGAGGCGGTCTCTCAAGGTCACCCACCCAGCGAGCTTCGTGGCTGAGTGGGGATTCGAACCCTGGTCTTTCCCAAGTCCCATTCTGGCACTCAAACCCTCACACCACCACTGGCACGCTGCTGGTGAAAATAAGGTCGAAAAATACTGGAATTTGCAAAAAAATAAATAAATTAAATAATGTGCGTCTTAGAGCCAGTGTACTGTAGCGTATGCATTTTATGAAATGAATGAATCAATGAATGAATGATTTGGAAGGGGGGGAACATGCACATCGCCTTGAGCCCCTTATGGGAGGGGAACGTGGAGTGCAAATGCAACAGTTAATTACAACAAGTAAATAATCTATTAAAGGTAAAGGGACCCCTAACCATCAGGTCCAGTCGCGGACGACTCTGGGGTTGTGGCGCTCATCTCGCTTTATTGGCCGAGGGAGCCGGCGTCCAGCTTCCGGGTCATGTGGCCAGCATGACTAAGCCGCTTCTGGCGAACCAGAGCAGCGCACGGAAACGCCGTTTACCTTTCCGCCGGATCGGTACCTATTTATCTACTTGCACTTTTGACGTGCTTTCGAACTGCTGGGTTGGCAGGAGCTGGGACCGAGCAACGGGAGCTCACCCCGTGGCGGGGTTTCGAACCGGCGACCTTCTGATCGGCAAGCCCTAGGCTCTGTGGTTTAACCCACAGCGCCACCCGCGTCCCGTAAATAATATATTAGGTAAAGGTATATGACACCTGGACGGTTAAGTCCAGTCAAAGGCGACTATGGGGTTGTGGCGCTCATCTCGCTTTCAGGCCGAGGGAGCCGGCGTTTGTCCACAGACAGATTTCCGGATCATGTGGCCAGCAGGACTAAACCGCTTCTGGCGCAACGAGACACCGTGACGGAAACCAGAGCGCACAGAAACGCTGTTTACCTTCCCGCTGCAGTGGTACCTATTTATCTACTTTGACGTGCTTTTGAACTACTAGGTTGGCAGGAGCTGGCAAGCCCGAGAGGCTCAGTGGTTTAGACCACAGCGCCACCCGCATCCCTATAATCTATTAGAAAGAGGTGTTCAGTAAAACACCCATGTCTTTTGGCGAATCATCACCTTGTTGATGTCGGAATGTGACAAACTGAACTTGTTGCCGGACAGAAACAGATGAACAAAATTTTTGACGGATAGGTGAATATTTCTCTGCCGGTTTTCATTCAAATGAATCCCAAAGCAGCTTACAAACAAGAAATAACCGGAACAGAACGGAACAAATAATCAGACACGATTTGTGACAAAAGCTGGTGCGTATCATCATTTTGCGGTGGGAAATGTAACTCGGTGCGAGATGTTTGGAAGTGGGGTTTCCGACAGACAAGATAAATATTGCTAAAGAAAAGTTATCGCCCGTTGTCCGGAGTTAATGTCACATAATACGTTTGATGACACCAATGTTGTCATAAGAATTGGTCTCCTATATGACCTTGGCATCTCCGGCCGTAATCGCAATTTGGTGGAAAACAGCCTCAAATCTTACACTTAACGCTTGGAACCACTCACTCTGGGAAAATAGCTATAAAGGAGGAAAATGAGGCATAATTTGAGTTTTCAACAAGGGCTAGAACTCCCAGGCACTTTTTACATGATTTGGCCTTCCTTTATTATACATATAAGTCAGATAATGTCAATATTTCTCTATTTTGACCCCCCCCAGTGTACCCCTTTTTTACATGCAGGTTTTATAGCCCTGTCCTTCATTTTTCATTCTTTCATCCATTGCCGTAACTGTCCTCCGTAACTGGTTGATATGCGTTATTTTTTAAAAAAAAAAAAATTCTACCAGCAACGACGACGAGATGGAGGAAAAAACTGTGTTCCTAAATATGTTAAAACCGGGATCTGAGCAAAAAAAAAAATTTATGTATGCTACGACGGGGGTGAGACTTCTGCTGGCACAGGTCTGGAAACAGAAAAACAATGCCAACTGTGCAGCTCTGGCAACAACAAAAATCACGGAATGTATGGAAATTGCAAAAACGACAATGGAAGTCAGACGACAGGGCGATGAAACATTCAGTAACGAATGGGGAAAGTTTGTAGAATATTTAGACAAGGTGTGTAAAACGTAAAAAAACGACGAATATCTCGTAGCGTGGAAGAACAGATAAGGTATAATGGAAAAATTAAGAGGACAGACAATATTAAAGAGAAGTGAAGGCGCAGGAATGGACAAGCGGGATAATTGTAAAAATTGTAGAGAAAAATAAATTAAAATGAGAGGAATGAATTAAAGAATGATGTAAGGAAGACATAATATGGAAGAAGGGAAGTCAATGTGTTTGTAATGTATATGGTATATGTTTATGTTCAATGAAAATCAATAAAAATATTTAAAAAGGGGAGGGGGGATCTGCAAGGATGTTGCTTGCCCAGAGTTGGAAAGATGGCAAGATATCTACCAGGGTGAACTGGCAGATGAGATTATCGGACTGCGCAGAGATGGCAAGATTAACCAGGGAATTCAGAAATCAGGAGGATCAAAACTTCAACAGAGAAAACAGATGAAACATTTAGAAATGAATGGGGAAGGTTTATAGAATATGTAGACAAGGTGTGTAGATCGTAAAAGAATGACGTTGATCTCATAGGGTGAAAGAACAGTTACGACAGAATGAATAAAATCAAGATGACAGATAATATTTTTGTTAAAAAGTTAGAGAAAAATAAATTAAAATGAGAGGAATGAATTAAATGTGCAAAACATAAAGAATGATGTAAGGAAGACATGATATGGAAGAAGGGAAGTCAATGTGTTTGTAATGTGTGTGGTATATGTTTATGTTCAATGAAAATCAATAAAAATCTTTTTTTTTTTTTAAAGGGATCTGAGACCTTGAAATCTGGGTTCCTGGTGCCGTGATGTTAAATGGCCGTCCTTGTTGCACACGGCTAGATCCATTTGAACATGGGCACCTCCAGCATGTACACATGTGTGCATGTCTGAAAGCGCACAGCACAAAGGCACATGCCTCCCCCTGTTCTCCCCCGGCACCTGCGAGCCCCCCAGCCTCTTTGTCAATTCACTTCACTCCCAGGCGCAAATGGGTTTAAACTACCTTAAGTGTTTCAGCGGGGAAGAGCCTCTGGCTGCGTAACGATGTATTACCGCAGCATTAAGAGTGAGGGATCAATTGTAATCCCTTGGTTCAAAAATAGGATTATTTAAAATAAAACATGCCAAAACACACACACGCACACACACACGCCTCTCCTCCCGACAACAACCAGGGTTACAGGAACACCTTCTTACGGACATAGGAATAACCTGTCGGATCGGTGTCAACGGAAGCCCATCCGGCCAGCGAATTGAGGTAGACTGCCTCTGGGACTGGAGGTTCCACTAACTCGGCGACTAGAGCGTAGAGTCACGGAATCGCGGAGTTGGGAGGAGTTCCGGCCTCCTGCGATGCAGGGATCTCGGCTGAAGCTTCGACAACAGATGGCCATCTTGACCTCGGGGTCGTAGGTCCGAGCCCCACATGGGACAAAAGATTCCTGCCTCCTCCAAGGGGGTTGGACTAGTTGACCCTCGGGGGTCCCCTTCTAACTCTGCAATTCTGTGATTCTAAGAGGCTGCTGGATCAGGCCAAAGGGAGACCATCAACTTCAGCAGCCAACCAGAAGTCCCGATGGGAAGCCCACGAGCAGGATCCGAACAAAGGAGCCCTCTTCCCTCCTGCGGTTTCCAGCCCCTGGGATTCAGGGCCATTGCTGTCCCCAGAGCATTGGCCCGTAAAAAGCGACAAAAATCAACAATGCACAAATACAAAATTGAGGGGCGAAAGAACAATCTAGACTTAAGTGCGTAGATACATAGTCAAACAAGAGTTCGCCGACAACGAAGTTTCTGGCAATGGTTTTGCCGCCCTCCAAGGAGCCCGGCTTAACTACAGTTCAGAGGAGAGGGGGAGAGGACGTACAGCTGTCCCCTTACTCCAGAGGAGGCTGGCAGCAGCAAAAGGCAAATGTTGGGAAGGAAAGGGCAATGGCAGCTGCTCTCTCCCTCAGCCTCCTGGAAGTACCAATTGCGGATGCCGTGAGAAAAGGATGCTGGCCTGATTCAGCAGCCAGGCTCTTCTGGTGCCCTTGCGGAACCTCCAGGCCCAGTGGCAGTCTATCTGGATTCCTAGGTACTTAAGGGCATTTAGCCACTGTGAGGAGACGATGCCGGCTAAATGAGCCTCCTTCGCCCTGATGCGGCAAATTCTTCCTATGTTCATGTTTTTTCCACTTTGGGTTGTGGGGTGAAGAAGAAGTCTCACTGCCCCCTCTCTTCTAACCCTGCCTGTTGTCGGGAGAAGAAGAAGAACCACTACACCAAACTGGAGGAGGGGTGTGTGTGTGCGTGTGTGTTGTTTGGGCATGTTTCATCTGAAACGTTCCTGTTTAAATAATCCTTGTGGAGCCTCCAGGTCCAGAGGCAGTCTATAAATGCAATCTCCAACGCCTCGAAATACTCCATCAACAGTGTCTCTGAAAATTTTTACACATCGCTTGGGAAGACAGGCGAACTAATGCCAGTGTACCGGAAGAAGCAAAGATCGCCAGTGTCGAAGTGATGATTCTTCAACATCAACTTCGTTGGACTGGTCATGTTGTGCGGATGCCTGATTATTGTCTTCCAAAGCAACTCCTCTATTCAGAACTTAAAAATGGGAAGCGTAATGCTGGCGGTCAACAAAAGAGGTTCAAAGACTCTCTCAAGGCAAATCTTAAAAAATGTAGTATAAACGCCAACAACTGGGGAACACTGGCCTGCGACTTCTCCAGTTGGAGAACAGCCTTTATCAAAGGTGTCATGGGCTTTGAAGACACTTGAACTCAGGACACGAGGGAGAAATGTGCAAAGAGGAAGGCACGCTTGGCAAATCCACACTGGGATCAACTCCTACCCGGAAACCTATGTCCCCACTGTGGAAGGATGTGTGGATCCAGAATTGGCCTCCGCAGTCGCTTACGGACTCACTGTTAAGATCGTTCCAGTTACAGGTAGGTAGCCGGGTTGGTCTGCCACAGTCAAAACAAAATAAAATAAAAAATTCCTTCCAGTAGCACCTTGTTGTTGTTCAGTCGTTCAGTCGTGTCCGACTCTTCGTGACCCCATGGACCAGAGCATGCCAGGCACCCCTATCCTCCACTGCCTACCGCAGTTTGGCCAAACTCATGCCAGTCGCTTCCAGAACACTGTCCAACCATCTCATCCTCTGTCATCCCCTTCTCCTTGTGCCCTCCATCTTTCCCAACATCAGGGTCTTTTCCAGGGAGTCTTCCCTTCTCATGAGGTGGCCAAAGTACTGGAGCCTCAACTTCAGGATCTGTCCTTCTAGTGAGCACTCAGGGCTGATTTCTTTAAGAATGGATAGCACCTTAGAGACCAACTAAGTTTGTTCTTGGTATGACCTTTCGTGTGCATGCACACCTAAGACCGTGTTCATGGAAGACAATCTTACTCGGCTATGAAGGATCGCCAAAGATGAAGAAGAAGATCATGACCCCGAAGTTTGATGGGGTACTTGGCCACTGTGAGGACAGGATTCTGGACCCGATGGGGCTTGCTTGGACCCGATCCAGCAGCTAGGCTTTCCTTGCCTTCGTAGGAAGTCCGTCGCTGCTAAGGCAACACCGACACATAAGAAGAAGAAGAAGAAGAAGAAGAAGAAGAAGAAGAAGAAGAAGAAGAAGAAGAAGAAGAGTTTGGATTTGATATCCCGCTTTATCACTACCCGAAGGAGTCTCAAAGCGGCTCTCATTCTCCTTTCCCTTCCTTCCCCACAACAAACACTCTGTGAGGTGAGTGGGGCTGAGGGACTTCAGAGAAGTGTGACTAGCCCAAGGTCACCAAGCAGCTGCATGTGGAAGAGCGGAGACGCGAACCCGGTTCACCAGATTACAAGTCTACCCCTCTTAACCACTACACCACACTGGCTCACCAGCCTGAGCTCAGCAGCTCCAGCCTTTCCAAACTGGGGGCAAAGAAACACCCCCCCACACACACACACACACACGCACCCCGATTCTCGGGTGCTTGACCCGCTGAACGCTCAAACCTCTCGCGGAAGAGAGGGTCTGGAGCCGCCTCCGCAGAGGTGGGTTTCCTTGTGCGCAAAGTTCCGAGTTAATAAACAGAAATTGACATTGAGGCTTTGAGAAAGAAGGGGAAAGTCAGCGAGGTGTAGGAGAGAGAGAGACATGCAGGCCGAAGAGGCAGCGAATTAAGAGATCGAGTGAAGCTGAAATGGGATTTGGGGCAGATGTAGAATATCATAACAGGATTTCTTCTCCCGCAAATGAGGGCCCCCTGCCTCTCCGTATCAGTGATCTCGGTATTAGCTGTTCCATTTGATTTCATCTCCCGGTGCATATTTCCATTATCCGGATCCTAAAAAGTCATCTCCACCAATCAATACCAGAGGGAAGGGAATAGGGGAGAGGGGGGTGGTTATTTCCTGATTGATCGGCAGATGGAATAATGCCGGGCAAGTCAAGCTGGTTATATTTCCCCCCCAAAAAACTGGAGGGGCCTGTGGGCAATTCTGCCTCCTGGCTTCTTTCTCTGTCCTCAATTTTTTATGCTGGGTTGGCCAATGTCCCATCAAGTCCAGCATTCTGTTCTCACACGGGCCAGCCTGTGGGAAAACCTGCAAGCAGGATTCGAACACGAGAGAAAAACTATTACTGTATTATTATTATTATTATTATTATTATTATTATTATTATTATTATTATTATTAGTCCCCCCTTTTGGGGGGGTTCCAGGAAATGAGACTTCCCTATCCCATAATATGCCCCTCCTTCAGCCCGCCAATCTCAACCCCATAATGGGATGGCTGAGTCAAGAAAACGGGGTGAGAGGAGGCCTCAAAGAAAGTGAGGCGAGGGGGTCTCAAATCCCCTCCCTTATTATTATTATTAGTAGTAGTAGTAGTAGTATTAATTATATTTATTATTATGGTGGGGGGAATGTACCCCACTTTCTGGGGGGGATGTTGTTGTTGTTGTTGTTCACTCGTTAAGTCGTGTCCGACTCTTCGTGACCCCATGGACCAGAGCACGCCAGGCACTCCTATCCTTCACTGCCTCCCGCAGTTTGGCCAAACTCATGCCAGTCGCTTCGAGAACACTGTCCAACCATCTCATCCTCGGTCGCCCCCTTCTCCTTGCGCCCTCCATCTTTCCCAGCATCAGGGTCTTTTCCAGGGAGTCTTCTCTTCTCATGAGGTGGCCAAAGTACTGGAGCCTCAGCTTCAGGATCTGTCCTTCCAGTGAGCACTCAGGGCTGATTTCTTTAAGAATGGATAGGTTTGATCTTCTTGCAGTCCATGGGACTCTCAAGAGTCTCCTCCAGCACCAGAATTCAAAAGCATCCATTCTTCGGCGATCAGCCTTCTTGATGGTCCAGCTCTCACTTCCGTACATTACTACTGGGAAAACCATAGCTTTAACTATACGGACCTTTGTCGGCAAGGTGATGTCTCTGCTTTTTAAGATGCTGTCTAGGTTTGTCGTTGCTTTCCTCCCAAGAAGCAGGCGTCTTCTAATTTTGTGACTGCTGTCCCCATCTGCAGTGATCATGGAGCCCAAGAAAGTAAAATCTCTCCCTGCATCCATTTCTTCCCCTTCTATTTGCCAGGAGGTGATGGGACCAGTGGCCATGATCTTCGTTTTTTTGATGTTGAGCTTCAGACCATATTTTGCGCTCTCCTCTTTCACCCTCATTAAAAGGTTCTTCAGTTCCTCCTCACTTTCTGCCATCCAGGTTGTGTCATCAGCATATCTGAGGTTGTTGATATTTCTTCCGGCAATCTTAATTCCGGCATGGGATTCATCCAGTCCAGCCTTTCTGGGGGGAATGCATACCCCTAAACATTTTGCGAACCTTTGTACTTTTGCCCATTTACTGTATTTATTTTCCCCGATTTGAGCTATAAAATGATGGTTTTCTTGAGTCAAAATGAGAGTACACCTAAACATTTTTAAAGGGGGGGGGAGCACTGCTTCTGTCACTCACACCAGCGACTTTTTCCATAAGGTACCCCACAATGTCAGAAAACAGGGACTGAAAAAGGGCTAGAAAATTGGAACGGTTAATTGGAACGGATTCCTCAAGTGTCATGCAAGCAACTGGGTCGAATTCTGCCTCCGTGCATTGCCTTCTGCCTCTGCGAGTCATGTGGACTAGAAACCCGCCTTTGGTTTTATTTATTTTTAATGTGGAGCTGGGCATCTAGGCAAGGGCAGGGGCCTAGGATGTCCCGTAAGGAGACGGACCCCACCCCAGCCCAGCCTCGGCAGCAGAGACTGTGCCGGAGGCGAGGGCTCTCCGAAGGAGCACACATTTTAGTATTCTTGTCGAGAGGGCAGCTCTCTGTGTTTTTTTATTTTCCTCGCTTTGCAACCATTAGGAGCGCTCGGTCCGCCGACAGAAAAAGATGCCCCAGGACCCCCGAACGATAAGGATGATTATTCAGTCATGAAAGGAGAAAATGGATTTGCACAAAATCACCGTTCTGGCAAAGCGACAAAGACCAGGGGTGCCTTCTCGCCGCAGATTAAAACATGCAATTGAGCCGAACTCCTTGTGGCGTCTCGGGATTCATTCCCCACTTAATTTTCTTGCCTGAGTCCCATTTCACATCGTAGCACATCGCCGGCATTGTCCTCCGGGGGTCAAATCAAACTAGGGGCGGGGTGGGGGTGGGCGTATTCCTGCTTTGCCCTTGCCCACGACCCTGCGAGGTAGGCTAGGGGGAGAGCAGGGGGACTTTGCCAGGAGGCTGTTCGATGAGATCTGATCTGGAGGGCTGGTAGGGCCTGTTGTTTGGTTCTGTGGGGTGCGGGGGTGCACATCGCCTGTTGTTGTTGTTGTTGTTGTTGTTCAGTCGTTCAGTCGTGTCCGACTCTTCGTGACCCCATGGACCAGAGCACGCCAGGCACGCCTATCCTCCACTGCCTCCCGCAGTTTGGCCAAACTCATGCCAGTTGCTTCGAGAACACTGTCCAACCATCTCATCCTCTGTCGTCCCCTTCTCCTTGCGCCCTCCATCTTTCCCAACATCAGGGTCTTTTCCAGGGAGTCTTCTCTTCTCATGAGGTGGCCAAAGTACTGGAGCCTCAACTTCAGGATCTGTCCTTCCAGTGAGCACTCAGAGGGCTGATTTCTTTAAGGATGGATAGGTTTGATCTTCTTGCAGTCCATGGGACTCTCAAGAGTCCCTCCAGCACCATAATTCAAAAGCATCAATTCTTCGGCGATCAGCCTTCTTGATGGTCCAGCTCTCACTTCCGTACATTACTACTGGGAAAACCATAGCTTTAACTATACGGACCTTTGTCGGCAAGGTGATGTCTCTGCTTTTTAAGATGCTGTCTAGGTTTGTCATTGCTTTTCTCCCAAGAAGCAGGCGTCTTCTAATTTCGTGACTGCTGTCACCATCTGCAGTGATCATGGAACCCAAGAAAGTAAAATCTCTCACTGCCTCCTGCACCTTAGCTGTTCTTAAAGGTAAAGGAAAAGGGACCCCTGACCGTTAGGTCCAGTCGCAGACGACTCTGGGGTTGTGGCGCTCATCTCGCTTTACTGGCCGAGGGAGCCGGTGAACAGCTTCCGGGTCATGTGGCCGGCATGACTAAGCCGCTTCTGGCGAACCAGAGCAGCGCACGGAAACGCCATTTACCTTCCCGCCGGAGCGGTACCTATTTATCTATTTGCACTTTGACATGTTTTCGAACTGCTAGGTGGGCAGGAGCAGGGACCGAGCAACGGGAGCTCACCCCGTCATTGCGGGGATTCGAACCGCCGACCTTCTGATCGGCAAGCTGTTCTTACGCTCCTACAAATGACTTGCCATGAAACCTGGTGGGGTATTGCTTTGCTTTGTCTGTTTTTCGGTCAGGGTCATGTTTTAATTTTTGGAGCCGTTTAACTTCGCTGCTGTCGATATGAATTATTTTGCATCTTTATTTTTAGACCTCGTGATTTGTTTGTTTTGTGAACATATACCGCTTAGACTACTGCAATGCGCTCTCCGTGGGGCTACCTTTGAAGGTGACCCGGAAACTACAACTAATCCAGAATGCGGCAGCTAGACTGGTGACTGGGAGCGGCCGCCGGGACCATATAACACCAGTCCTGAAAGACCTACATTGGCTCCCAGGACGTTTCTGAGCACAATTCAAAGTGTGGGTGCTGACCTTGAAAGCCCTAAATGGCCCAGTAGACCTGAAGGAGTGTCTCCACCCCCATCGTCTAGCCTGGACACTGAGGTCCAGCTCCGGGGGTCTTCTGGCGGTTCCCTCCCTGCGAGAAGCGAGGTTACAGGGAACCAGGCAGAGGGCCTTCTCGGTGGTGGCGCCCGCCTATGGAACGCCCTCCCATCTCATGTCAAAGAGGTAAACAACTACCTTACATTCAGAACACATGTGAAGGCAGTCCTGTTCGGGGAAGTTTTTAATGTGTGATATTTTCATGTATTTTAATCTCTGTTGGAAGCCGCCCGGAGAGGCTGGGGAAACCCAGCCAGATGGGCGGGGTACAAAAAATAACAAATTATTATTATTATTATCTTTGCAATCATGTAAATCTTTTTGTGCTGGAAGCCACCTCGAGTACGACAGCGTAGAAATAAACCGCAAGTTGAGAAGAAGAAGAAGAAGAAGAAGAAGAAGAAGAAGAAGAAGAAGAAGAAGAAGAAGAGTTTGGATTTGATATCCCGCTTTTCACTACCCGAAGGAGTCTCAAAGCGGCTAACGTTCTCCTTTTCCCTTCCTCTCCCCACAACAAACACTCTGTGAGGTGAGTGGGGCTGAGAGACTTCAGAGAAGTGTGACTAGCCCAAGGTCACCCAGCAGCTGCATGTGGAGGAGAGGAGACACGAACCCGCTTCACCAGATTACGAGTCTACCGCTCTTAACCACTACACCACACTGGATTATGACGGCGTTGACCTCTTGCATGGTGGACCCATCTGATGTTCCTTATCCCTGTTTTAAAATTTAAAAACCTGCCGACTCCTAGTTGTAGCTGCCGACTTCAACGCACCGCGCCTGTATGCAGCTGAGGTCCGTGACCATTTGTGATACCAGCCGGTCTGGCATAGAGGATGCTAAAGGAGTGGTCCCTGTGCGGTTTGGTCTATTTTTCATTTTTCCCACACACACACACACACCCTATCTTGCACTGAAGACAAAAGGTTGAGGAAGCAGAGCTGGCTATAGGCAGGGATAGAGGCATCCCTAGTTAAAATGATTTATTGTTTGAAGATCACAGGGAGGAGGTGTTTTTTTAATAAAATATGTAGGGTTACTAATGCTAACAGCATCGGGGAAAGTGAAAGGCCCGGTTGTATATTATTTTGGAGACAGCCAGCCAGGCTGGAGGTCTGCGGTTGGAGAGCACAAAGTTTGTTTATGTCTTTGGGGCAACTCCAGGGACCTATAAATCAAAAGCAAGGAGGAATCTTCTGGGGTGGGGTGGGTTGGGGGAAGAAATTAAGTAGCGTTTTCTGGCTGTCACGGCTAACCCAAGGTATGTGCTGAACGGGAGCGGAGTTGGAAAGAAACGGTTCCCGTCGATTCCCCGTCGCAGAACTTTCCCAGGCTTTGGGGTCGAGCGGAATGGGAAAGCTCCCCGGAGGACTGAAAAATGTACACGAGGGCTTTCAACAATTTTTGGGACGATTAGAGCGTGGGTGGCTCTGGGCGAGATGCAGAATAGAGTAGATTGTGGATGTAAACAGAGGACGGCCGTCTCACAGCTCAATTCTGCGACAGGAGAGGGTGGATTCTGCGATGGATCTGAACACCAGCGCGGCCAACTTGCAGGTGGATTAAATTACCGCATTTGAATTCTGCTGAATTCAGATATGGATTCCCTAATTCTTCTTAATTCAGCTATTTATATGAAGTGTGTGGAAATAAACACAGCAGAGGTCACCCATGTCTACTTGCACGGAAACGCCGTTTACCTTCCCGCCAGAGCGGTACCTATTTATCTACTTGCACTTTGACGTGTTTTCGAACTGCTAGGTTGGCAGGAGCAGGGACCGAGCAACGGGAGCTCACCCCGTCATTGCGAGGATTCGAACCTATGACCTTCTGATTGGCAATCCCTAGGCTCTTGTGGTTTAGACCACAGCGCCACCTGTAAAATAAAATAAATAAGACAGTATTGTAGATGATAAAAGTTATAATTAATTTCTTTCCGTACCTGCACTGATGATAGTCACTGTTCGGATGGGGTTTTTTTTTTTATCCATTTCCGCAGTCACACAGTCCATGCATCGGTAGCAGAACCGGGTTCCATACTGTCACAAAAACAAATGAACCGGAAAAGCCTCGAAAAGAAAAACGCAAAATAAACGGCAAAAACTTAATCCGCTCCGGAAGTCCGTTTGACTTCCGAAATGTTCAGAAACCGAGGCGCGGCTTCTGATCGGCTCAGGCGCCCCGGAAACAATAGCCGACAGCCGCGTCGGACGTTCGGCTTCCGAAAAAGCTTTGAAAATCGGAACACTTACTTCTGGGTTTTCAGAGTTTGGGAACCAAGGCGTTTGAGAACCAAGGCACCACTGTATATGTCGGGGGGGGGGGGGAGAAGAAAGGTTTTCGTTGGGCGGCCCCTCGTCTTTGGCAAACGACGTGAAGCTTTTAGGAATTCATTCGAGGGATGAGCCTCCAGCCAATGAGGTTTCCGACGTGACACTATTAAAGGATTACCAACTTGTCCGCACTCCTCAATGGGAGATAAGTGCCATATTCTGCATTATCTTTTCACACGGAAGACTGAAAGGGGGGGGCGGGGTGGGAATGGCAGAAAGAGACAGAGAGAGGGGGGGGAAAGACAACATCGCAAGGTGTCACGGCCTTCAGAACATTATTAAGGGTAATTTGTCTGGGACGGTGGGCGAGCGAGCGAGGAAGCGGGTGGGGGGGGGAGGGCGAGAAAAAAAACAACCCCCCGATGCCGGCGGAGTCGCCGAAGCCGGGAGGATTTAAACTAAGAAGAGGAGATTACGAGAGAGAGAAATATGAACTGTATTCAAAGTCAGTCCGGCGGGGAGTGGAAATTGCAAGGCAGGCAGAGCGGCCCTGCGTCCAGAACGCGAACCGCGAGGGCCGAAAGCACCGCAGGCAGAAAGCATCGCGGCAGGCAGGTGGCGCGCGCCGGCCCCCGCCATGCCGCAGGGGGGCGGAGGCCGGCCTGCTCCCCACCCCTTTCCGCTCCATTTCGGCCGAACAGCATGGGGGTCGCCTGGCTCGGGTGGCTGCAAGGACGGCCCCCGTTTCCCCGGGAAGGGAGATATTCTGGGGCAGAGGCAGGGCCGTCTTTAGCAAATACGGCGCCGGGGTGCAAATATCCGCCCAGCACCCCCAAATTACCACGGATAATGTTGGGGTGGTCGTAGCTGCGCACTGGCAGCCATGGGGGGGCCCCCCAACTCTCCCCCATGCCGCTGCGGGAGAGCGATCCCCGCAGAGGCTTGGGAGGCAAGCTGCACGCCCGCCAGCCAGCCAGCCTGCAGGGAAAGGGGAGGCAAAGCCACACAGCTCCCCCACTTGCTGGGGCACCCCTGAAGGGCCGGCGCCCTGTCGCGATGCACCACTAAGCCCTATGGGAAAGACGGCTCTGGAAAGAGGCAATATGGGGAGAGGCGCTGCAGTGGGAAACAATTCCTGGGCGGAGGGGGGGGGCACAGGAGGGTTTGCCTACCCATGCGCCAGAGGATGGGGGATTGTGTCTGAGTCATTTTTGGGGTGCTGGGTGGCCCTCCTAGCGACTGAGGTCACCTGAAGCTGCAAGGACAGTGTTGTTTTAGGACCAATCAGAAACCCGGGACGGGCGCCTCTGCACCCCCCCCACCTCCCGCTAAAGCAGGCTTTGGCAGGGGAGCGGGCGCCAGAAGGTGGTCTCGCCTAGGGCACAAGAAGCCCTAGGACCGGTCCTGACAACAGTGTCCATTGGCTGTTCATTAACCAAGATTACCTCTTAACCTAAAGAATCCAATCGGCGCCTCTCTTAGTTACAGTGCTTCCTGGTAGCTGGGGAAATTTGGGAAGTGGGTGGCACTGTGGCCTAAACCACCGAGCCTCTTGGGCTTGCCGATCAGAAGGTCGGTGGTTCGAATCCCCGCGACGGGGTGAGCTCCCGTTGCTCCGTCCCTGCTCCTGCCAACCTTGCAGTTCGAAAGCACACCAGCGCAAGTAGATAAATAGGTACCGCTGCGGCGGGAAGGAAAACGGCGTTTCCATGCGCTCTGGTTTCCGTCACGGTGTCCCAGAAGCGGTTTAGTCCTGCTGGCCACCCGACCCGGAAAGCTGCCTGCGGATAAACGCCGGCTCCCTCGGCCCGAAAACGAGATGACCGTCACAACCCCGTAGTCGCCTTTGACAGGATTTAACCGTCCAGTGGTCCAGCTGGGGAACAGCTTTGACTGTAGTCTAGAAGTTCGTTCTGTTTTTCCTTTTAGAAAACCGGCCGCACGAAAGGCTTCCGGATAGAAACACCCCGTACGAATGTTGTTGTTGTTCAGTCGTTCAGTCGTGTCCGACTCTTTGTGACCCCATGGACCAGAGCACGCCAGGCACGCCTATCCTCCACTGCCTCCCGCAGTTTGGCCAAACTCATGTTAGTAGCTTCGAGAACACTGTCCCACCATCTCATCCTCTGTCAGCCCCTTCTCCTTGTCCCCTCCATCTTTCCCAACATCAGGGTCTTTTCCAGGGAGTCTTCTCTTCTCATGAGGTGGCCAAAATACTGGAGCCTCAACTTCAGGATCTGTCCTTCTAGTGAGCACTCAGGGCTGATTTCTTTGAGAATGGATAGGGTTGATCTTCTTGCAGTCCATGGGACTCTCAAGAGTCTCCTCCAGCACCATATATATTCGTACCCCGTACGAATATTCCCCATTAACTAACGAGCTAATTGCCACAAACCTTTATCATTTGTTAGCTAGGGGTAAGAGACCCCTTTACAAGGGGGGGGGGGGCGGGCGTCTGGTATTGCTACGAAGGGCTTGCTCGATTTATCCTTTTGTCATCAGCAAGACACGGCAGATTTGGGTACCCTATTTTCTCCCTTCTCCCACCCTGTCCCCCCTCCCTTTGTGTTTTCTTTCGCTCCTTGGAGAACAGATGGGCTTAAAAGCAGGGGGGGACGGCTCTCTCACGGGCCTCTGTCTCTTTTACACACCGCGCTGTGCAACATTCATAAGGAACATGCTGGAGCCAGTGGTCCGAATGTAATACAGGCTACCTACAGAGAAAAACAATCACGGAAGGCGGATGGAGAGCAAGCCGGGGTCTCTGCGGTTTGGAGATGAGGTTCCCCCTATTGCAACTCTCCGGCTAAGGCAGGGGAAAGGTGCCGCAATCCGGCATCTCAGGCTTAGGGGTGTTGATGCAAATTAAATTCCTTTTTCTCTTTTCTCTCCTCCTCCCCGCCCTCCATCTGCCAAATGGGCTGAAAGGGGCGATTAAAAGCCTCCGAGAGTCTCTTAAAGTCTTCTGGGTGGTTGACCCCGCTGCTGAAAGCACAGAGGCGAAGGAAACAGGGCGGCGAAACTTCGGAGAACCGGAATTTCCATAAGGAAACCACCACCAGCACATCAATGTAGAACTGTACAGTTGGAAGGGACCCAGGTGTCATCTAGTCCAACCCCCTGCAACGAGGGCATCTTTTTTGCCCGGCGTGGGACTCGAACCCACAACCCTGGGAATGAGAGCTTTGTGATCTGCCGACTGTGCTGGTGAAAGGAAGAGGGAAAGGTGTGCCTGGCCTTCCGGGGCAGTGCCTCACCCCTCGCCGCCAAAAGACATTATGATTAAGAGTCTCGGGATGGGACCTGGGAGAGACCCGGGTTCAGATCCTCTCACTCGGACATGAGAGAGACCTTGCGGAAAAGTCTTTCACTCTGACCTCCACTGAAGCTGAAGGTTGGAAGGTTCAGGACGGGTAAAAGAAAGTAGGCTATTTTACACAGGAGGAAGTGATGGCCCCCAAGTTGGATGGTTTTTAAAGAGGATTGGACAGGTTCATGGAGGAGGAGAGGGCTATCAATGGCTCCTAGCCAGGGGAGGAGGAGGAGGAGGAGGAGGAGGAGGAGGAGGAGGAGGAGGAGTTTGGATTTGATATCCCGCTTTATCACTACCCGAAGGAGTCTCAAAGCGGCTCACATTCTCCTTTCCCTTCCTCCCCCACAACAAACCCTCTGTGGGGTGAGTGGGGCTGAGAGACTTCAGAGAAGTGTGGCTAGCCCAAGGTCACCCAGCAGCTGCATGTGGAGGAGCAGGGAAGCGAACCCGGTTCACCAGATTACAAGTCTACCGCTCTTAACCACTACACCATACTGGGAAGAAGAAGAAGAAGAAGAAGAAGAAGAAGAAGAAGAAGAAGAAGAAGAAGAAGAAGAAGAAGAAGAAGAAGAAGAAGAATTTGTTATTATATTTAATAATATTCTGTTGGGCGGCTCCCAACAGAATATTATTAATAATGATAATAAAGTGATAAAACATCAAACATTAAAAAGCTTCCCTAAACAGGGCTGCCTTCAGATGTCTTCTAAACGTGAGATAGTTGTTTATTTCCTTGACATCTGACGGGAGGGCGTTCCACAGGGCGGGCGCCACCACCAAGAAGGCCCTCTGCCTGGTTCCCTGTAACCTCGCTTCTCGCAGGGAGGGAACCGCCAGAAGGCCCTAGGAGCTGGACCTCAGCGTCCGGGCTGAACGATGGGGATGGAGACACTCCTTCAGGTCTACAGGGCTGTTTTAGGCTTTCAAGGTCAGCACCAACACTTTGAATTGTGCTCAGAAACGTACTGGGAGCCAATGGAGGTCTTTCAGGACCGGTGTTATATGGTCTCGGCGGCCTCTCCCAGTCCCCAATCTAGCTGCCACATTCTGAATTAGTTGTAGTTTCCGGGTCACCCTCAAACGTAGCCCCACGTAGAGCGCATTGCAGGAGTCCAAGCGGGAGATAACCAGAGCATGGACCACTCTGGCCAGACAGTCTGCGGGCAGGGAGGGTCTCATCCTGTGTCCCAGATGGAGCTGGTAGACAGCTGCCCTGGACCCAGAATTGACCTGCGCCTCCATGGACAGCTGTGAGTCCAAAATGACCCCCAGGCTGCGCTCCTGGTCTTTCAGGGGCACAGTTACCCATTCAGGACCAGGGAGTACCCCACAAACACACACCTACCGTCGTGCGGCAGGGAAGGTCTCATCCTGCGTCCCAGATGGAGCTAGTAGACAGCCGCCCTGGACACAGAATTGACCTGCACCTCCATGGATAGCTGTGAGTCCAAAATGACCCCCAGGCTGCGCTCCTGGTCTTTCAGGGGTACAGTTACCCATTCAGGACCAGGGAGCCCCCCACAAACACACACCTACACTCCTCGGGCAGGGAGGGTCTCAGCCTGCGTTCCAGATGGAGCTGGTAGACACCTCCACGTCTATGCGCCACCTCCTTAGTCCAAAGCGGCAATGCTGCCGAACACCACTTGCCTGAAACCTTTGAGAGTTGCTGCCTGTCCGTGCGGACAGCGCTGAGTTAGTTGTCCCAGCTTGGCGCGAGGCATCTCCTCTCACCGCCTCTGCGAGCACCTAGGAGCTGTGAAGGGGAGAGGAACCTTTCTGCAAGGACGGCTGGCGAAGGGTCCCTGGAGACGCAGCGGGGAGCTGCGAGCAAAGGAACGCTCTCTTGCTTCCGGTGCCTGGCACACAAAAAATATATATACCAAAACAATTCTGCACCTCGGAGGTTGCGGAAAGCGGGGGGAGAGAGAGAGAGAGAAGAGAGGAAAGATTTCCTTTGACACGGCTCTTCAAAAGCTCTCGGGGTCTCCCGGGACACCGTCCACCCCGCCGGGTGGAAACGAACCCGGAGAAGGAGGAGACCCTCCTCGATTCCGTTCCTTCGTCCTTCCAAGGGACCTTCACCTTGTCCACACCTGAAGACCACTTCAGACGATCTCGCCTCTGCCGCTGGCTCTGGTTGCAGAACAGAGGGAGGCGCGGCTGCATGAACACACCGATTGCAAATGCAAAATAATATTTCGGTGGTGCCCAGCAGTGCCGGATTTACGTGTAAGCTAAACAAGCTATAGCTTAGGGCCCCGTTCTCTTGGGGGCCCCCAAAAAAATCTAAAGGTTGGGGGGAAACTGGATGTACATTTCCAAAATATAAGATAAAAATAAAATAAAATAAAACCTACATCCAGCAACAGTTATTTTGTGTTGTGTAGGCTCCTAGGATGTAAGTCGTGGGTCCCGCCTGCTCCCCAAAATATTACCGGTTGGCTCATTTCTGTACAGGTTCTTCAGGTATCTAAAGAAGTGTGCATGCACACGAAAGCTCAAACCTAGAACAAACTTAGTTGGTCTCTAAGGTGCTACTGGAAAGAATTTTTTATTTTATTTTGTTCTGTACAGGTGAAACTCGAAAAATTAGAATATCGTGGAAAGGTTCGTTTCTTTCAGTAATTCAACTTAAAAGGTGGAACTAATATATGAGATAAGACTCACGACATGCAAAGCGAGATATGTCAAGCCTTTATTTGTTATAATTGTGGTGATTATGGCGTACAGCTGATGAGAACCCCAAATTAACAATCTCAACTTTGGGGTTTTCCATCAGCTGTACGCCATAACCATCACAATTATAACAAGCAAAGGCTTGACACATCTGGGTTTGCATGTCGTGAGTCTATCTCATATATTAAACTCCAGTAGCTAATGAAAACAATTGCTTACATAAATGGACTTTCCCACGATATTCTGATTTTTGGAGTTTCACCTGTATATAGCAGGGGTCAGCAAACTTTTTTGGCAGGGGGCCGGTTCACCGTCCCCCAGACGTAGTGGCAGGTGGGAGCTATGTTCCTTTTTTAAAAAAAAACAAGAGCCTAGTCCTCATGATTATGAATAAAGGGCTGGTTTTAAACAGGAACCTAGGAAGCTGCCTTACACTGAGTCCATCTAGCTTACCACTGTCTTCACAGGCTGGCAGCAGCTCTCCAGGGTTTAGATAGGGAGTCGTCGTCGTCCCCCCAATCCTACCAGAAGATGCCCAGACATTCTGCATGCAAAGCAGCTGTTCCCCCCTCCCCTCAACTAAACTTCTGGTCCTTTCCCTAAAAGTTAACATGAGGTTTCTAGTCCTCATGATGGGCTGTTTGGATATCTGAATCCGTGAGTGCGTATAGTGAGGTTTGGGTACTGATTCCTTATGTTTGGATAAGTGAATCTTCATTCACTTATGAGCGTTTGGATAGCAGGACCAGTGTGTGTGTGTGTGGACCCGCTCTGTTCTCCCGGCAGTAAACCACTTGAAATGTTTTAAATCCTGCTTTTTTCAACTTCGGCCACGGGGCTTCGCCGACTGACGTGGCAATGGGAAGGACAGAACTGGGGAAATGGGGAAATGACCGGAATTTGCAGATTTACCAATCCCCAGGGGTGTAGCAAAGGGCGTGGGGCGGTCCGCCCCGGGTTCCATAATGGAGGGGGTGACAAATTATCAAGGAACATTTTGGGGGGGGTTAATGCCTGCTCCGAAGGTCTTATCTTACTATACTAGGGATTATATAGCTATATATGAAATTTCATACATATCAGTTAATATCTTGACCCTCCTCCACCAAAATAGCTGTTCACTTGGCTGTTTTCCTATGTCGTGAAGGCTGAAATTTCAGTTCGGCAGAGCACTTACTGTTCCCAACCCTAACCCTGTGGAAAGCCATCGAATTAGACTTTAATTTGATTTTGAGATGTTTTTAGGAGGTAATTTAATTATTGTTTGGTTTTATACCAATGTTATGTATCTGATGTTAGCCGCCCTGAGCCCGACTTCGGCCGGGGAGGGCGGGATATAAATAAAAGTTTATTATTATTATTACTTGTTATTATTCCTTTGTAAGAAAATATGAAATAACGTAAAACCATTTTTGCGGGGGGGGGGGAAATCAATGGGGGGGTTGACAAGAAATTTTCCGCACTGGGAAATTTTCCGCACTTGGTCAGGTGGTACCCAGTGCGGAAAATTTCTTGTCAACCCCCCCATTGATTCCCCCCCCCCCCCGCAAAAATGGTTTTACGTTATTTCATATTTTCTTGAGGACTTGAGGCAGAGAGAGAGATTGGGATTGGCAGGGGTGTAGCAAGGTAAATTGGTACGGGGGGGAGGTGACAAAAAAAAATTTGCCCCCGGGTACCAATTTACCTTGCTACACCCCTGCCAATCCCTGCTCTCTCTCTCTCTCTCTCTCTCTCTGCCTCAAGTCCTTGGGGGGCCGCAGCGAAGCCCCTACTTTTGCGCAAGATGCTGGAGGAGAAGAGACGGCAGCAAGAGCTGGGAAGGAGAGGGAGAGAACGAGTGAAAACAACTCTGTTTTTGGAAACCGAGCGCATGATGCAAACCTCTTCCTCAGGAGTCAGCACATCTCCCCTTCCCTGCGCGGTTCGGAGACAGTTCTGCTGACTTGCGCAATACGGATAAGATTTATTTATTTTTTGCCAGGTTTCCCACCCAGCCATCTCTTCGCAGACATGCTAGGAGAAGTTTTCTCTCTCCCCCCCCCCTCTTTATGTCTCATTTATCGCCTTGCTCCGAAGGTTCGGTTTCAGCCCCAGAACCTCCTTCCCTCCTGTCACGAGGGCTCGGAGGATGTGACAGAGAGGAGCGACTGACCCCTGCGGCGCCTACCCCCGATATGCGCACAAGGGGATAAGGGTGCCGCGGAGCATGTACAGAGTGCCCACACCCATATACACTGGGATCAGAGAACAGAGGGGTTCCAGGTCAAAGGGGGCCTCTTCCAAGCAGGCACGACTCCCAAACTCAGGGATAGGATATGTGCTCGCCCCCAGACCCTGAGATTTTGCTGGACTACAATGCCCATCATCCATGATGACCTCTGGGCTATGTTGTCCGTGGGCACTGCCATCTCTTTTTCTACAAATTAGGCTGTGACTTGGCAACCATCTCAACGCAAGGACTTTTAAAATATGTTGTTGTTGTTGTTCAGTCGCGTCCGACTCTTCGTGACCCCATGGACCAGAGCACGCCAGGCACCCCTATCCTCCACTGCCTCCTGCAGTTTGGCCAAACTCATGCTAGTCGCATATATTCCGTCTCAGTGTATCCGAAGAAGTGTGCATGCACACGAAAGCTCACACCAAGAACAAACTTAGTTGGTCTCAAAGGTGCTACTGGAAGGGAATGTTTTTTGTTTTTTATTTTGTTTTGACTATGGCAGACCAACACGGCTACCTACCTGTAAATTAATAAATAGAAAGGGGAAGGGAAAGGGGGGGAAGGAAAGAAAAAGGAAAAAATGTTCTGTTTATTCTTCACAAGCTTTACTTCTAATTCTAATTCATTTCTGCTTCTAATTCGCGTGCACACACACACACACACACACACCGGCCTAATCTGTAACGCTCCGTGTCCACCTCTCTCTTAAACCAAATCCAACTTCATGCATGAAACTGCAGGATATAGAGGCACATTGTGAGTTGAATCTCATCTGGAGTAAAAAAAAAAAAAAAACCACACACAAACACACACAAACACACACACATAAACACACACACACACAAACAAACAAACACACACACACAAACACACAAACAAACAAACACACACACACAAACACACACACAAACACACACACACACACACAAAAAAAACACACACACACACAAACACACACACACACACAAAAACACACACACACACACACAAACACACACACACATAAAAACAAACACAAACAAACACATACAAACAAACACCCACAAACACACACACACACACACACACACACAAACACTCACACACACAAAAACACACACACACACAAAAACACAAACACACACACACACACACACACAAACAGAGAAGGCCCCATTTAGCTTGGAAGAGATGCCTTCGCCTGCCTGCTACAGCCTGCAGAAACCTCTCCCCCCCCCACTTCACACACCCCCCCAGCTTCCAAGCAAGTTTATCGTTTTTAATTAAAAGCCAAAAAATATCCGATAATAACCTTCCGGAGATTTATTTAAAAATTAAATCTATTATGAAGAGCTTTGGAAATAAGATGTACAGACCGATGAGGGGACAATTGCAGGATTAGAGAATCAAACTCATCGCTTCCCGCATTACTCTCCCCCCCCCACCCCCCACCCACCATCCCCAGACCTTACAGCAAAAGAAAACTGGATGGATATATATGTATATATTGCAAAAGCATCCGACTAGAGAAGCGGGGGTGCGGGGGGGGGGCACACAGCCAAGAAAAGGTCCCAGAAGGGGTTACGGAGCTGAAAATTACCTTTTCGTTACAAAAAAGAAGAAAAAAGGGAGGGGTGAGGAGATGACCGGGTAAGGGAAAAAGGGGGTGGGTGGGATGGGAATGGAAACAGCTCATTTTGCTGTCAGATTATTTTCGGAGGAAGTAATTTGCTGTTGATTCTGGTATCTCTTACTAAAGCAGCCATCCTGACTTTTGGGGGGATTGAGGGGGGAAAACGCACTTTCCGGGCGGGGTGTGTGTGTGTGTGTGTGTGTGTCAATCAATCAATCACTTTATTTCAGCTTGAAGCTCCTATAAAACAAATGCACACGTTAAATTTTAAAATCAATGACAATAAAAAGCCTTAATAAAGATGCAAAGTTAAATATGAGAATTATAAGGAAATTTCACTTTCCAAACAGCAGTCCATTACAGGGGTGTGTGTGTGTGTGTGATCCTTTGCATGTGCAAATTGGTTTCCACATTCACCTGGCCGGCACACTGGAAACAGCTTGGATGCACATCACCCCAAAGTGGATCGATTTCCTGCACCAGGGACCAGGTGTGGCCCTCCAGGCCTCTCTAGACGGCCCTCCATGCTCTCCTGTAGGCCACAGGGTGGGTGCCACCACCGAGAAGGCCCTCTGCCTGGTTCCCTGTAACCTCGCTTCTCGTAGGGAGGGAACCGCCAGAAGGCCCTCGGAGCTGGACCTCAGTGTCCGGGCTGGTCGATGGGGGTGGAGACGCTCCTTCAGGGATACTGGGCCGTTTAGGGCTTTCAAGGTCAGCACCAACACTTTGAATTGTGCTCGGTAACATCCTGGGAGCCAGTGTCGGTCTTTCAGGACCAGTGTTATATGGTCCCGGTGGCCGCTCCCAGTCCCCAGTCTAGCTGCCGCATTCTGGATTAGTTGCAGTTTCTGGGTCACCTTCCAAGGTAGCCCCAAGGAGAGCGCATGGCAGTAGTCCAAGCGGGAGATGAACAGAGCATGCACCACTCTGGCGAGACAGTCTGCGGGCAGGGAGGGTCTCATCCTGCGTACCAGATGGAGCTGGGAGACAGCTGCCCTGGACACAGAATTGACCTGCGCCTTGTGAGTCCAAAATGACCCCCAGGCTGCACACCTGGTCCTTCAGGGACACAGTTACCCCACTCAGGACCAGGGAGTCCTGTATGTTGCGCCAAACCTTGGTGCCAAATAAACAAGCACGTCAAAGTGCAATTAGATTAATAGGTACCACACCTAGGGCCTAGGGCTTGCTGATCAGAAGGTTGGCGGTTCGAATCCCCACGACGGGGTGAGCTCCCGTTGCTCGGTCCCTGCTCCTGCCCACCTAGCATTTCGAAAGCAAGTCAAAGTGCAAGTAGATAAATAGGTACCGCTCTGGCGGGAAGGTAAATGGCGTTTCTGTGCGCTGCTCCGGTTCGCCAGAAGCGGCTTAGTCATGCTGGCCACATGACCCGGAAGCTGTACGCCGGCTCCCTCGGCCAGTAAAGCAAGATGAGCGCCGCAACCCCAGAGTCGGACACAACTGGACCTAATGGTCAGGGGTCCCTTTATTATAAATATACAACAGAGCCCTCCTTTTCAAGACAGCCCTCGCCTTCAGCCTTGCAAATCTGGAGCTAGACCTGATAATAAAAGCAATGCTGATACAGGTGTACCTCGTAAGTCGAACAGAATCCGTTCTGGAAGCCTGTTCGACTTCCAAAACGTTTGGAAACCAAAGCGTGGCTTCTGTTTGGCTGCAGGAAGCTCCTGTAGCGTATCGGAAGTTGCAGAAGCCCCGCCAGACATTCGGGTTCCAAAGAACATTTGCAAACCAGAACAGTCACTTCCTGGTTTGCGGCATTCGGGGGCCAAAACATCCGAGAACCAAGGCGTTCGGGATCCGAGGCACAACTGTATTCTCCGATTGGACTTTGCTGTTTTAAAACCCCTACACAGTTGTATTCATGGGCCTCACTTTGCAACTTTCAGTTTGCTTTGCAACTTTCGATTTTTGGAAAACGGTTTTCTCTCTCTGTTGTACATCCCGAAACGAAATGGGAATGAAGCAAAAATCTTTACAAAAGGGGATCGGAGGAAAACGCCAAACCAGACGTGCCGGGGAGGGGGAGGGCAGGATGGCCATTTGGCGAGCGAGATGTCGAGAAGGCTGCGGTTTTGCAAAAGCCAGGAGTTCGCAAATGTCCCCGGCGTCTGTGTGTGTCTGTGTTTCTTTGGAAAGTCTCCTCCATAACATGAAAGCCTGTGGCGAGATTTAAGGCCGGGATTGGCAGTTGGTGCCGAAGTCCTGTGGCCGGGGAACGTGGCGGGTCGCGGAGGAGGTCAGGAGATGAAGGAGCTGCGGTCAAGAGTTTGCGCCCGAAGGGGACAGCTTGGCCTGGCAAGAGGTGCGGGGGGTCAGGTCTTTCGGGGTGGGGAGAGGCTGGCCAACAAAGCCCAGGAAGAGAGGCCGGGAAGGGGGGCAGGACTTTGTAGTAAGGAAGGAAGATAAAACAAACGGCAAGCAGCGGTTTTGCGGGTAAATACTAGGTCGAAAACGCTAGGATTTACAAGGCACACGAAAGCTCATACCAAGAACAAACTTTGTTGGTCTCTAAGGTGCTACTGGAGGCAGTGAGAGATTTCATTTTCTTGGGTTCCACGATCACTGCAGATGGGGACAGCAGTCACGAAATTAGAAGACGCCTGCTTCTTGGGAGGAAAGCAATGACAAACCTAGACAGCATCTTCAAAAGCAGAGACATCACCTTGCCGACAAAGGTCCGTATAGTTAAAGCTATGGTTTTCCCAGTAGTAATGTACGGAAGTGAGAGCTGGACCATCAAGAAGGCTGATCGCCGAAGAATGGATGCTTTTGAATTCTGGTGCTGGAGGAGACTCTTGAGAGTCCCATGGACTGCAAAAAGATCAAACTTATCCATCCTTAAAGAAATCAGCCCTGAGTGCTCACTGGAAGGACAGATCCTGAAGTTGAGGCTCCAGTACTTTGGCCACCTCATGAGAAGAGAAGACTCCCTAGAAAAGACCCCGATGTTGGGAAAGATGAAGGGCACAAGGAGAAGGGGACGACAGAGGATGAGATGGTTGGACAGTGTTCTCGAAGCGACTAGCATGAGTTTGGCCAAACTACGAGAGGCAGTGATGGATAGGCGTGCCTGGCATGCTCTGGTCCATGGGGCCACGAAGAGTCGGACACGACTGAACGACTGAACAACAACAACAACAACAAAAGGTGCTACTGGAAGGAATTTTTTATTTTTTATTTTGTTTTGACGATGGTGGAGGCCTCTCCCAGCACGAGGGCCGCTTTCCCCTGGAGGGTGATCTCCCGGGGGCCGCCGGCTGGTGGTGGGAGGGGCTAGGCACCGTTGTGGGTGGAGCCACTCTGATCTTGGCGAAATTCCAACCACGGGGGGGGGGAAATAACCGGAGGTTTTCGCACATGAGAGGAGCGATAGCAATGCAAGGACACCTCTTGGTTAGGTCGAAGATGCTCCCGGGAGGGTGCAAAGTCGTGCTCGCAAGAGGGTGTGGCCTGAAAATAGGGGTGTGGTCTAGGAAGGGAAAACCCACAGCCCAGAGGGAGAGGGTGGCGGGCCCACGGGCGCCAGGTTGAGAAGCCCTGGAGGAGGGCTTGGCGACAGGAGTCTGCAAATGGGAGAGGAGGAGGCAGAAGCATGAGGGCGGCTGTGGATCGGGCGACGAAGGCTGCAGGACGCCTACGACGGGTCAGGATCAAGCCAAAAAGGGCCCATCTAATCAGAAACAGTGAAGAATTGGGTGGAACCCCACCAGCACCTTTCGATTTACATCTCCGCAGTTAATAGGGACTAGAGACTTGGTTGTTGTTTTTAAAAAAGAAGGGAGACTGGGCATCTGGACTGGACAAGCTGCCGAGCCAGTCTGGAATCTTGCTGCTAGGAAGTTGGTGTCCGTTTTTCGGAGATGGCTGCTGGGCAATGGCTATGGGGAGCCTGAGATTCTACCCGGATGCCTCATCCTTCGAGCTGGAATTGGGGCCTGGGTTCCTTTTAAAAGAGAGGGAGAAAGAAAGAGAGAGAGAGAGAGATGGAAGATAATGTATTGTGCATGCCAGGTGTGTAGCGGCTGGCTGTGTGCATGCACTCCAGACATGCTCAGAGGCACTATTATTTATTGCGATCCAAAAATGATCTTAGCTATGATAGATGGAGAGGAGGGGGGAAGAGGGAGGGCCCATATTTCCCAGAATCCCCTTCCCCCTCCTCAATAATAATAATGAATGAATGAATGAATCTCTACTTGCGTTAGCCATTGACCATAGCAATAAAACAACAATACGATATACAAAGAATAGAAATAAAAAGTCAATTATGTAAAATACGTTTTAGGGTTTTGAACCAATGGTGGACCTTATTCTGACCCCCCCCCCCCCCCGGCTAAAAACCTTGCCGCCTTTGCTGTCACCTGGTCATCTTGATCTGCCGAGAGAAAGGACATGGTGGCAGTGGCTGGGCGACCAGGAAAGGACAATAATAGAAGAAGAAGAAGAAGAAGAAGAAGAAGAAGAAGAAGAAGAAGAAGAAGAAGAAGAAGAAGAAGAAGAAGAGTTTGGATTTGATATCCCGTTTTACCACTTCCCTAAGGAGTCTCAAAGCGGCTAACATTCTCCTTTCCCTTCCTCTGTGGGGTGAGTGGGGCTGAGAGAATTCAGAGAAGTGTGACTAGCCCAAGGTCACCCAGCAGCTGCATGTGGAGGAGAGGAGACGCGAACCCGGTTCCCCAGATTACACCACACTGGCTCTCCAGTGATAACCTCAGTCCTCAAGTCTATCAAGAGTGCAGGCCAGAAAGGCATGCACCACCAATTCGGTACCAGTAGTAGTAGCAGTAGTAGTAGTAGTAGTAGTAGTAGTAGTAGTAGTTGTTGTTATTATTATCATTATCATCATCATCATTATTATTATTATTATTATTTATTTATTTATTTATACCCTGCCCACCTGGCCTGGTTTCCCTAGCCACTCTGGGCGGTTTCCCACAAAATATTAAAAATACAACCAAACATCAAAATTAAAAGCTTTTGGGTGTCTTCTAAAAGTCAGATAGTTGTTTACTTCCTTGACATCTGATGGGAGGGCGCCACCACCGAGAAGGCCCTCTATGGGGACAATTTGTGGGAAGGAGCCCAATGGCATCAGAAAGGGTTAAAGGAAGTGGGGCATCATCGACCGGCATCACAGGGCCCTACTATTGCTCCACCCACTTTTCCTTTGACCCCACCCCCTGTTGGCATGATGCTCAATACCACCCCGTTAGCCCCGCCCCTCTCCTCCTGACCAGCGAGTCGTCAGGGTGGGAGCTTCCTGTGCAGCCCAGCTGGGCATTTCCTCAACTTCCTCTCGTTTCGCAGGCGGCGCTGCCCCCTAGTGGCAGGAGGGCGACGCCGCTCGATAAAGAACTGCCACCCCACAGCCGAGGAGAAGTTTCACAAATGAGGACTAGTAGCTTGAAGCGTGTTTTGGGGAGCCGGCATGGGGATACGGGGCTACGTTGAGGAGAGAGGAGGGGGGAAAAAGGAGAGAAAGGAAGAGTTTCCAGAAAAGCCCTCAATAAATCCTACGCAGGGCAGGGAGTTTACGAGCATTTCACGGCGATTAGCCCTGGAAGAAGAGACCTAATTAATTTTAACAACAGGAGAGCATTACAAGCCCTTTAAGTCCCAGACTCTTCAGAGGCTGTCCGCAGAATTTCAAAAACCATCACTCATCACCATTACGAGCAACCTTAAACCTTAAAAAAAAAAAAAATAATTTAAGGGAAGTCTAAAAGGCTGCAGGTAAACATGCAGAGCGCCGTATCTTGGGTTCGAAATAGCAGAGGCAATGGACCAGGAGGAATCTGGGGTTGCCAACATTATTCCCTCCTGGGCTCCGCTCCCCCAGTAGGGCGTGTGGTTTTACGGAGCGAACCTTATTTTTTGCAAATTTCTCCAGTGAGGTGCCTTTAAAAAAAATAATACAGTTTTGGGTGTGAGGAATTCAAATCTGCTATTTATTTATTTTTTGTGACTGGGTGGCATTTCGCTTGGCAAGTCTACATTTGATGAAGAAGTGCCTAAACTGATTTTGGGGAAACCGAAGCGTTTTAATTTTACCTTCTGAAAATGTCACCTCCTGAAAATTATCCATTTCCGCAGTCACACAATCAATCAATCAATGCTTAATAATAATAATAATAATAATAATAATAATAATAATAATAATCTGACAAGTACTTGGCTATCACTTTTAATGATTGCTATGAAATTTTACACACAGGGGAAACTAAATTATATTAGCTGAACCAAAATAAATTTTGAATTCCCAAGTCATGCTACGGCTTTTTAGCACTCCTTGGTTGTTGTTGTTTCTTTGAATGGGAAAGTGGAAGGGGATTTTTCAACATTTATATTGACGGCTTAGCTCAAGACCGGGCGAACCTCACGGGAAGCCATGTGCAGCCCCCAAGCCTGTTAGTCTCGGCCCTTTGGAACGTTCCCCAGGCCACACCTACTCTGCCAAAGCCACGCCCCTCTCCGGCACCGCTCTGCAGCCTCCTTGGGTGTTTCCGGCTGGCTGGAAATGCGCCCTCTGGTGGAGGGTAGAGGAACCCACAAGGTGAGTGCGTTTGGGATGCCGTGTACTGTTCTGGTCTCCTCGTTTCCAAATAGATATCGAGGAGCGGGGAAAGGGCAGCCCTGACTAGCAACAACGGGATGGAGCAAATCCCCTGTATGGAAAGGTGGGCGGCATTTGGGACTTTATGAGAAAAGGCAAGGAAATCTCTCAGCCCGGACACTGAGGTCCAGCTCCGAGGGCCTTCTGGCGGTTCCCTCCCTGCGAGAAGCGAGGTTGCAGGGAACCAGGCAGAGGGCCTTCTCGGTAGTGGCGCCCTCCCCGTGGAACGCCCTCCCGTCAGATGTCAAGGAAATAAATCTGACTTTTAGAAGACATCTGAAGGCAGCCCTGTTTAGGGAAGTTTTTAATGTTTGATGTTCTGTCGTGTTTTTTAATATTCTGCTGGGAGCCGCCCAGAGTGGCTGGGGAAACCCAGCCAGATGGGCGGGGTATAAAAAAATAAAATCATTATTAATTATGATTATTATTATTAGAAGATGCCCAGGAGTAAACCGTACACAAATCCAGAGTCCCCAAGACGGTTCGATAGCGCCTCGTACGCCTGCAACTCCTGCAGCCAACCTGGTGCCGAACATCTTGCTCCGCTTCCCTCTGGACCAGATGTTGATGGTTTCCTCCCTCTCTCGTACACACTAGGATGCTGAGCGACAGCCCGTCTTTGGGAGTTTATTGGGGGAGCAGGTGGAATACTGTTATCCAGGGCCGGTGCGTCCATTAAGGCGAACTAGGCAATTGCCTCGGGCGCCAAAATGGAGGGGGTGCTGGCCAGGCTTGGGCGGGGGTGAGGGACAGGCTAGCAGCAGCTTCTCCGCTGTAGCGGAGAGGTACTGCTTGCCCCCTACACCACCACCCCGGCTCCCACTAAAGCAGGCTTTGGCGGGGGGCAGGACAGGTGAGCAGCAGCTTCTCCGCTACAGCCTCTCCTCCACCCCCACCTCCCGCTAAAGCAGGCTTTGGCGGGGGGCGGGCAGCGAGGGGGGCACCAGAAGGTGGTCTGCCTAGGGCGCAAGAAACCCTAGCACCGGTCCTGGGGAGGGTGGTGACCTGGGGCCAGTCACTGCCTCTCAGCGGAGCCCGCCTCGCAGGGTTGTTGTGAGGCTTAAATGAGGACGGGGAGGGGAACCTTGTACACGATACCTTGAGCTCCTTGGGTTTGTGGCAGGGGAGGGGAGCGGATTATGAATGCAGGTAACAACAAATAATATAATTATAATTGGAAAGGGGTGTGTGTGTGTGTGTGTGTGTGTGTGTGTGAATCACCAGCCCCAAAATTCTTGTTTGCCCTTGATTTCAGCATTTCGACTCCTTTATAGAAACTGATTCTGCCAGCATGGGATTAGATTAATGCAACACTGCCCCCTCCTGGATTCCTTAAAATAAGGCACTATTTCCCAGTTTTCTCCCTTCCGCTTAAAAAATACCCCTCTGGGTTTATTTTTCATTTTTTCATATATATTTTTTGGAGGTGAAGCTCCTACATTAAGCATTTAGTCTGGATCCGCTGCTCATCTCCAACTTGCTTTTCCATTGTATCTTCATGATGTCAAATTTCTCTTGGGATTTCCACGTGGTAAGAGGATTCGGGGGGTTGAGTTATTCCAGAGGTCAGGAAACTCAGGACCAGTGCCGGATTTACGTACTGTATAAGCTAAACAAGCTATAGCTTAGGGCCTCACTCTCTTGGGGGGCCCCCAAAAAAAATTAAAGGGGGAAAACCTGGATGTACATTCCCAAAATATAAGATAAAAAACAAATAAAACAAAACCTACATCCAGCAATGGTGTTTTGTGTTGTGTAGGCTCCTGTGGTGTAAGTCATGGGCCCCAACCGCTAGCCTGCTCCCTAAAATATCCCTGCTTTGCTCATTTCTATATATACAGGTGAAACTCGAAAAATTAGAATATCGTGGAAAGGTTCATTTCTTTCAGTAATTCAACTTAAAAGGTGAAATTAATATGTGAGAATTAAAAAGCAAAGACATCACCCTGCCGACAAAGGTCCGTATAGTTAAAGCTATGGTTTTCCCAGCAGTGATGTACGGAAGTGAGAGCTGGACCATCAAGAAGGCTGATCGCCGAAGAATTGATGCTTTTGAATGATGGTGCTGGAGGAGACTCTTGAGAGTCCCATGGACTGCAAGAAGATCAAACCTATCCATTCTCAAAGAAATCAGCCCTGAGTGCTCACTAGAAGGAGAGATCCTGATGTTGAGGCTCCAGTACTTTGGCCACCTCATGAGAAGAGAAGACTCCCTGGAAAAGACCCTGATGTTGGGAAAGATGGAGGGCACAAGGAGAAGGGGACGACAGAGGATGAGATGGTTGGTCAGTGTTCTCGAAGCTACTAACATGAGTTTGGCCAAACTGCGGGAGGCAGTGAAGGATAGGGGTGCCTGGCGTGCTCTGGTCCATGGGGTCACAAAGAGTCGGACACGACTGAACAACAAAAAATATGTGAGATAGACTCGTGACATGCAAAGCGAGATATGCCAAGCCTTTATTTGTTATAATTGTGATGATTGTGGCGTACAGCTGATGAGAACCCCAAATTAACAATCTGATCAATGTATGTCACTCCAAACCTTGGTGCCCAATAATAGTTATTATTATTATTATTATTATTATTATTATTATTATTATTATTATTATTAATTGATACCCCACCCATCTGGCCAGGTTTCCTGAGCCTCTCTGGGCGGCTTCCAACAATATATTAAAAACACAACAAAACGTCAAACATAAAAAACTTCCCTAAACAGGGCTGCCTTCAGATGTCTTCTAAAAGTCAGATAGTTGTTTATTTCCTTGACATCTGAAGGGAGGGCGCCACCACCGAGGAGGCCCTGTGCCTGGTTCCCTGCAACCTCACTTCTCGCAGGGAGGGAACCGGCAGAAGGTCCTCGGGAGGAGGACCCAGGTGTCCGGGGCGGAGACGCTCCTTTAGGTACACTGGGCCGTTTAGGGCTTTCAAGGTCAGCAGCAACACACTGAATTGTGCTCGTAATTTATATTTTATAAAGAGACTAGTAGCGTTTCTTCTAGGGGTTTTTTTTTGTATGATTGTGTGGAAACCAGTCTGGCTACTGATAGATTGATTGTGCGACTGCAGTACATTGTTTACTGCTTTTTCCATTTTACGGATCGACGGTCTCGTTAGATAGTAAAATCCATGTCAAATTGCCATTCTAGGGGTTGTTTTCGGAAAGCCTGGAACGGATCGGTCCATTTTGCATCGCTTCCTATGGGAAAGCGGCGGCTCGGTTTTTGGAACGCTTCGGTTTCGGAGCGGGCTAAGTTTGAGAACCGAGGCACCACTGGAAACAGGCGTGCGATAAAAACTGCCGTTCATTCGCCGCCGAGGTTTTGAGCGATTCGCCGGGCGGAATAAAGAGTAGGTTTCCGAACATTTTCGCGAGTCAAATGGACTTCTGGAACGGATTAAGTTTGAGAACCAAGGTATCGCTGTAACCGCCTCGGAGGGGGGAACGAAGCGGAGGCCATTCTGCCGCCACCTCCCAAGCCACGCTGGGAAAGAAAAAAGGAAAGGAGGAGAGGGGAAAAACACCCCGGTCCTGTCAAGACTCTGCTTTAAAATACCGCCACTCATCTCCATCTGAGTTGTTTTCCGTTTGAGGGCTTGTCAGTCAGGCGCTGTCAGGCTGTCAGATATGACACAAGGCTTGATTCCGCTGTTGAAATTCAAAGTGGATTAACTTGTCCGCTACAGCTTCTTGCTGAGTGAGCAGGGCCCATTCAGGTCTTATTTCCCCCCCCCCTCAAAAAAAAAATACACACCTCCCAAGTTTTCGCAAACCTCCTTGCTTCACTTGGGTGCGTTTTTCATTTTACGCAGTTTATTCTTCCGCTCCGCTGGCAAATCTTCAAGGGAGGTGTTGTTTTGGGGGGGGTGGGGGGAAAGAGAGAGAGGTCTCACATCAGTTCCTCAAAAACAATATTAAAAAAACTTCCAAAACCTCTACTATTTGGGGTGTGTGTGAGAGGGAGACAGAGAGAAGTTCTGCTGCCAAAAAAAAAGAGAAAGTTTTACGCTACAACACCGCGCTGCAACTATTGGTGTCTGTGTGTGTATTTCCGTTTCTGTTTGTTGCTGTGTCGTGTATTTTTGTGTTTCTGTATTGCAAACCGCCCTGTGGTCCTCGGGTGAAGGGGCGGAGTGGAAATTACTTGAAAAATTAGAACGTCGTGGAAAAGTCCATTTATGTAAGCAATTGTTTTCATTAGCTACTGGAGTTTAATGTATGAGATAGACTCATGGCATGCAAAGCGAGATATGTCAAGCCTTTGTTTGTTACAATTGTGATGATTATGGCGTGCAGCTGATGAGAACCCCAAAGTTGAAATTGTTAATTTGGGGTTCTCATCAGCTGTACGCCATAATCATCACAATTATAACAAATAAACCATTAGGTCCAGTCGCGGACGACTCTGGGGTTGCGGCGCTCATCTCACTTTACTGGCCGAGGGAGCCGCCGTTTGCCCGCAGACAGCTTTCCGGGTCATGTGGCCAGCATGACTAAGCCACTTCTGGCGAAACCAGCCAGCTGGGAGAGCAGGATCCGAGTTCGAGGAGATGGCAAAACTGCTCTGCATGTGCTTGAAATCTACAGTCTGCACATCACGAACAGCAGGCTTCCTGATGAGATGGTGCCCGCTGGAGACTATCTCCAGCAGAGCTCAGTGATCGATTGGGTACCTAAGCATTTAAATCTTAGCATTTATATAGCTTTTTCCTCGCCGCCACCGCAAGATGCAGAGTTCTTCTCCGATTGCAAAGTTTGCAACGGTCGAATTGTGAAAGCGGAGAGGAGAGGGGTGTTAGAGGTCGTCCAAACCCAACCTGCCATTCCGCGCGGGAACCCTGCGAATTGCAGCGCCCCAGACAGGCGGGCCGTGAGTCCTCTGCTTAACTGACCCCCCCAGCGAAGGAAAGCCACCTGGTCCACACACAAGGCAGTACAGTGGTATCTTGGTTGTCGAACTTAATCCGTCCTGGGAGTCCGTTCGACTCCCGAAACGGTTCGAAAACCGAGGCTCGGCTTCCGATTGGCTGCAGGAGCTTCGATCGGAAGCCACGTCGGACGTCCTCAAACCGGAACACTCACTTCCAGATTTGTCCGGGAGCCAAGCTGTTCGACAACTAAGGTACCACTGTATTCCAACAGCTGTTACCCTCGATTAACATTGGTACTTTTATCCCTACAACAGTCTTGCGAGGTAGGTAAGGCCTAAAATTTTACCCACGGTCGGTTCAAAGCTTTCTAGCAGCCCAGCCTGGCAAGGCACCCCTCACTTTGGGATTATTTGTTCCTAATCTCTCGTTTTAATTCCACTAGATTATTATTTTCTTTTCGTTGCTTTCCCCCCCAAGGAATAAATTTACGACTCCGTTTAAATTCAGAGGCCTGCTAGCACCACCCTTTCCTTCGACACCCCCACCACCACCACCACACACTCCCCAAAGATGTTGGGAGATCCATTCCCCGTGTCTGCATTCACGGGATTGTTGTCTGTGTTTTCATTCCACAGAACAGGAAGTGACGGAGACAGGGTCTTTTGGTATTACTGTGTTCCATGAAGCGGGACTATTGTCCTTTGTTCTTTCTCTTTGTTGTCTGATGCTAGAGACAGAGGGAGCCATGTTGCAGTGTGTATTTATATGTACATAAAGGTAAAGGTAAAGGTAAAGGGACCCCTGACCGTTAGGTCCAGTTGTGTCCAAATCTGGGGTTGCGGCGTTCATCTCACTTTACTGGCCAAGGGAGCCGGCGTTCAGCTTCCGGGTCCAAGATTTTTAAATATAACGACATTTTCCATTCATTATGACACCAAATTCATTACCTTCAGTAGCTTAAAGGTAAAGGGTAAAGGGACCCGTGACCGTTAGGTCCAGTCGCGGACGACTCTGGGGTTGCGGCGCTCATCTCGCTTTACTGGCCGAGGGAGCCGGCGTACAGCTTCCGGGTCGTGTGGTCGGCATGACTAAGCCGCTTCTGGCGAACCAGAGCAGCGCACGGAAACGCCGTTTACCTCCCCGCCAGAGCGGTACCTATTTATCTACTTGCACTTTGACGTGCTTTCGTACTGCTAGGTGGGCAGGAGCAGGGAACGAGCAACGGGAGCTCACCCCGTCGTGGGGATTTGAACCGCCGACCTTCTGATCAGCAAGCCCTAGGCTCTGTGGTGTCCCTACATAATCTAGATTAGCCAAATGCTGAGTTGCGGAGTTCAGATACGCAACTGCGCAAGGCTCTGCGGATCCCTAAGTGTGCTGATGTTTCTTGGGTGTCAGTCGCTGTGATGTTCGGGCAGAAGAAAGCTTCTGAAGCTCCCGAACGACCGGCGAGGAGGGAGGGAACATGCCAGTTGGGCATGTGTCTCTGCCAGGGTGCTACACGAGAGTAGGGCGCTCCTGCTAAGAAAAATACACATCGCATTTTGCCAAAAAAAGAAGAAAACTCCCTCCAGCATTCATTAAACCTTACAGTCCCGACATTATATGCAATAATGGAATCATTAAACAGAAAATATTGTATTCCTGACGCATCCGCCGGGGACCTGCCCATTTTTCCTTGTCTAAATATAACAGCATCGTTCTTAGGCAAAGAGCTGCTTCCTGTCCCGCGGGGCTTCATTATATTTTCACGGGCAGGGTTTGGAATAGAGCGTCTCATCCTGCCTCACGTGCCCCCGATTCCCTTTCTCGTCCTCGGGTGGAAAGTCAAATAGGGCAAAGAGGGGTGGGGTGTCCCTCCAAACACCCAAGCACAGCAATAATAATAATAATAATAATAATAATAATAATAATAATAATAATAATAATAATTGTTACGAATATTATGGGGGGGTCACCTAAGCAAAGTCTCCTCCCGAGTAAAGTCATTGGGGTACGGAGTGATGCCCTTAAGGGAACCCATCTCTCTGCCATGATCCAGTAGGCGAGAGACCACATACACAGGGAAATGCCTCAGCAGGTAATCTCTGGGTGCTTCAGGAAGCCACTGGGCTAATATCCCTCAACCGGAATCCCATTGTTCTCTCCCAGATAAGTGCTCAAGGTATCCTTGCCAATACTTAACACCCATTCACACTTCTCAGGGCTATCTCCCTGATATTGCTCTGTTTCCCCATATGTTAATCTTGTTTTTCCTATATGTTAATCATGTATAACCCTCCCCTTTCGTGATGATGTTTTAGTGATGTTGTAATGATGTTTCCAAACTTGGGCAAATAAAAAATGAAAGGCACAAATACAGGATGGGTGACACCTGGCTTGAGAGCAGTACGTGTGAAAAGGATCTAGGAGTCTTGGTAGACCACAAACTTGACATGAGTCAACAGTGTGATGCAGCAGCTAAAAAAGCCAATGCAATTCTGGGCTGCATCAAGAGGAGTATAGCATCTAGATCAAGGGAAGTAATAGTACCACTGTATTCCGCTCTGGTCAGACCTCACCTGGAATACTGTGTCCAGTTCTGGGCACCACAGTTCAAGAAGGATACTGACAAGCTGGAATTGATCAGGCAGAACAAATAGGAAATCCTTCCAGGGCAGATGGGTAGGGTATAAATAATAAATTATTTTTATTTTTGTATCTTCCAACTTTTTTCCACCGGTTCATTATAAGTCATTTCCCAGAAAGCTTTTGCTATCTTACACCAGGGAGTTCCGGAGTTTAGCAAGGTGCTTTTTTCTCTCTCCTGAATCTTCCAGTGTTTAGCATCCTTGGATGTTCCGCAGGTCCCCGTGTTATGAGAGGGGTCCTTATTAACGGAGGAGATACACAGCCAGGCATGCAGGCAGGATTCGACCCAATTCCTCGCTAAGAAGTCAGGCGGATCCAACTCGGGGGCTTGCTTTTGGGGGGCATCTGACCAGCTTTCTGATTCCACATAAGCTCCGCCTCCACTGGGCGGGGCATGTCCTGGGAGGGGAGGGGCTACAGCATAGCGCACGGTCGCCCCGCCCCTTTTGCAGCGCTAGGACAGCCTTTCCTCTTCCCCCCAAAAAGGGGGGGGGGTCTTTATTTAAAAGTGGGGGAAAGAGGACTTTTGTTGACGGTGTTTCTGGGGCTCCCCGCCTTTGAGTTATTTTGCTGCTGGGTCTCTGGCCCAGAAAGGGGCGGAAGCATGAAGCAGAATATAATAGCAGTTTAGCCCCTCAGCCAGGAAGTTATTTGACTCTAATAACCTTTACCTTTGTGCAATTCCATTTTGGGGGGGGGGAGATGAAAAAGTGCTAGCGGCCCGAGGGGAGGGGGGTGTTGGAATCGTAGCCGGGTGCGTTTTTCCGAAGCTCCGACTTCACAGGCTCATTACGACACCGCCGCAGGATCTGGGGCCCCCCGGGACCGGGTGCGAAAGGACGGCAGGCTCTGGTTCCTATGGCGACCGGGAGGCTGTAGATGTCTCCGCCTGGGGCTGTACTTTGGGTAGCAGCAGATCAAATATGGCCGGGGGGCGGGCGGTGGGAGAACGACATGTGAATATTCGCAGGCGAAAATGCGGAGGAAATGAAACGGCTTGAATTAAGACCCACGGTGCACATAACGAGAACTGTAGTTTCTCGCCCACCTGGTGCTACAGTTCCTGGCGCCCGCTGTGAACTACGGTTCCTGGGCGGCTATGGCAGAAGCCACTGGGTTTTTTTTTTAAACGTAGGGTACTGCCGCACAGTACCAGGAACTGTAGTTTCCCCCCATCTCACAGAGCTACAATTCCCAGCACCCGCCGCAAACTTTGGTTCTTTTTTTTTTAAAAAAAAAGTATTTTATTTTCCAAGATTTTTAAATATAATGACATTTTCCATTCATTAGGACATCAAATTCATTACCTTCAGTAGCTTAAAGGTAAAGGTAAAGGGACCCCTGACCATTAGGTCCAGTCGCGGTCGACTCTGGGGTTGCAGCGCTTATCTCGCTTTACTGGCCGAAGGAGCCGGCGTACAGCTTCCGGGTCATGTGGCCGGCATGACTAAACCGCTTCTGGCGAACCAGAGCAGCGCACAGAAACGCCGTTTACCTTCCTGCCGGAGCGGTACCTATTTATCTACTTGCACTTTGACGTGCTTTCGAACTGCTAGGTGGGCAGGAGCAGGGACCGAGCGACGGGAGGATATTCAGCAGCAGCAGCAGCAGCAGCAGCAAACATCTTAGTGGTTAATCAACCTGCAACCAGTCCACTGCAGGTTGATTAATCTACACACCCAAACAAGCGACGCCTTCAAGAGTTCGGAGACGTTTTCTTTCCAATGGGAATTGGGGGTTCCTTCGTGTGCGTCTTCTGACGGCTTCTCCGGCAAAAAGTGGGGTGTGTGTGACATCACCTTGCCGACAAAGGTCCGTATAGTTAAAGCTATGGTTTTCCCAGTAGTAATGTACGGAAGTGAGAGCTGGACCATCAAGAAGGCTGAATGCCGAAGAATGGATGCTTTTGAATTATGGTGCTGGAGGAGACACTTGAGAGTCCCATGGACTGCAAGAAGATCAACCTATCCATTCTCAAAGAAATCAGCCCTGAGTGCTCACTGGAAGGACAGATCCTGAAGTTGAGGCTCCAGTACTTTGGCCACCTCATGAGAAGAGAAGACTCCCTAGAAAAGACCCTGATGTTGGGAAAGATGGAGGGCACAAGGAGAAGGGGACGACAGAGGATGGGATGGTTGGACAGTGTTCTCGAAGCGACTGGCATGAGTTTGGCCAAACTGCGGGAGGCAGTGGAGGATAGGCGTGCCTGGCGTGCTCTGGTCCATGGGGTCACAAAGAGGCGGACCCGACTGAACGACTGAACAACAACAACAAGTGTGTGTCTGACTTTCTCTATACAGTTACACGCTTGCACAAAAGCACACGCTTATTTAAAGAGCACCCACCACTAGGGAGGGCAGCCGCGAACAGGGCAGCTCTTTAATCTCCTGGCTGGCCTTTGACAACCTGTCTTCTTTCCGGCTTTTAGCTACGCCAGGCCCGATTGCTAATGGCGCATTAACCCTGCGGAAGCCCCTACAATTACCCTGACACCAATTTCTGACCGCGTTCGTGGGTGGGTGGGTCATTTCGATTTGCGCTTTTGACAGGGAGAAAGGAAATTCTGCCGAGGAAGAAAAAGAGAGTGTGTGTCTGGCTTTCTCGGAGCGGAGATGTATATATACCTTTTGCCAAGGATTTTATATATTTTTTTAAAAGGTTAAAAGCAGATTTGGTGTGGATAGGGGGCGTTAAGAAATTCATCTTTCTGCCGACAGACGTTGCTTTAAAAAATATAATAAAAGCAGACACCGGACTGCTCACTTGCTCTCTCCCTTTCTTAACCCTCACTCACTCGCTCTCTTTCTTTTCCGTTTTCCTTTTAATGACAGAAATCCCAGGTCTCCCCTGACCTCATTAGGGTAATTAGTGCAAACCTTTTGAAGCTGGGAGAATAAGCTTTGAGCCTAAGGGGGAAAGGGGCGAGCACAGCCTGGGTTTATTTTATTTTATTTTAAAAAAAGAATAACGCACACAGGGTTGAATGGGAAGTGTGTGCTTTTTGAGTGTTCTGTGCATCAGGGGGCCGAGGGTCATCTAGTCCAACCCCCCTTGCAATGCCAGGGAGAGAAAGCCCCTTCGGGTGTCATTTTTCCTTCTCTCCCCCCCCCCCCAGTTTGAAAATTTTTCTCCTTCTCTCTAGAAACTTGTGGACACCCGAGCGTTGGAAGACTCGGGGCCAGGTGAAAGGAAGCCGTTCTTCACACGGTGCATTGTTACCCTGTGGAACTCCCTGCCACGGGGGGCAGCTAGCAGGCTTTAAAATAAGGCTTGTTGAATTCACGGAGGAAAGGGCTGTTGGCGACCACTGGTCTAAATGGCTCTGCTCCGCCTCCCTTCTGAACACCGGTTGCTGTAAACCGCAGGAGGGGAAGAGTTGCTCTCCTGCTCGAATCCTGCCTGCAGGTTTCCCAAAGGGATCTTGTGGGCCGCTCACAGTGACAACAGGATGCTGGACTTGGGATGGGCCATTGGGCCGGATCTAGAAAATGCTTTTATGTTGTCATGGAGCCTTCAGGTCCAGACGCAGTCTATCTGGATTCCTAATAATAATAATAATTTATTTATACCACGCCTATCTGGCTGGATTTCCCCAGCCACTCTGGGCGGCTTCCAACAGGATATTAAAAACACAGTAAAAAAAAGCAAACATAAAAAGCTTCCCTAAACAGGGCTGCCTTCAGGTGTCTTCTAAAAGTCAGGTAGCTGTTTATTTCCTTGACATCTAACGGTAGGGGGTTAGGTACACTTCTTCAGATACACTGAAACAGAAGTCACCAGACCCTTATATATAGTGAGAGTGGGGAGGGGTATTACTTATCTCCTTGACATATGATGGGAGGGCGTTCCACAGGGCGGGTGCCACCACCGAGAAGGCCCTCTGCCTGGTTCCCTGTTGCTTCGCTTCTCGCAGGGAGGGAACCGCCAGAAGGCCCTCGGAGCTGGACCTCAAGTGTCCGGGCTGAATGATGGGGGTGGAGACGCTCCTTCAGGTATACCGGGGCGTTTAGGGTTTTCAAGGTCAGCACCAAGACACTGAATTGTGCTCAGAAACATGCTGGGAGCCAATGTAGATCTTTCAGGACCGGTGTTATATGATCTCAGCGGCCTCTCCCAGTCCCCAATCTAGCTGCCACTTTCTGGATTAGTTGTAGTTTCCGGGTCACCTTCAAAGGCAGCCCCACGGAGTGCGCATGGCAGTAGTCCAAGTGGGAGATAACCAGAGCATGCACCACTCTGGCAAGACAGTCTGCGGGCAGGGAGGGTCTCATCCTGCATACCAAACGGAGCTGGGAGCCAGCCGCCCTGGACACAGAACTGATCTGCGCCTCCATGGAGTCCAAAATGACCCCCAGGCTGCGCACCTGGTCCTTTAGGGGCACAGTGACCCCATTCAGGACCAGGGAGTCCCCCACACCTGCCCAGCCCGTCCCCCAAAAACTGTACTTCTGTCTTGTCAGGATTCAACCTTAATTCCTATGTTTTTGGCCTCCGTGAGAGCATGATGCTGGACTGGGCAGGCCGTTGTCCTCAGACACCAGGTACTTCTTATGTTCAAAAACCCTTCCGAGTTAAACCAAATCCACCCTGCTCGAGGTCCCTTCCAATTTCATGATTTTATGGCTGTGATAGAAAAAAAATATTTATGTTTGTACTTTTGTGGCCAGTGTGGCTGCTCCCCACCCCCCCCCGCCGCCCCATTTCGCCATCACAACAACCCTGCAAGGTAGGCGAGACTGAGAAGCAGCGGCAGGCCTCCCAGGTCAAGCGGTGACACCGTGAAGATTTGAACCCTGGACATTCTCCAGGTCCTAGCCCGGCACTCTTAACCACTAAGAGGTTACAGTAACCTAAAGCAGTGGAGATTATATTTTTTTTTAAATGGCTAGTGGAGATTTTGAATGTGATCTAGGGTGAGGCTTAATGGTAAAGGGACCCCCCTGACCGTTAGGTCCAGTCGTGTCCGACTCTGGGGTTGCGGCGCTCATCTCACTTTACTGGCCGAGGGAGGCGGCGTACAGCTTCTGGGTCATGTGGCCAGCAGGACTAAGCCGCTTCTGGTGAACCAGAGCAGCGCATGGAAACGCCATTTACCTTCCCGCCGGAGTGGTACCTATTTATCTACTTGCAGTTTGACGTGCTTTCAAGATGCTAGGTGGGCAGGAGCTGGGACCGAATGGGAGCTCACCCTGTCGTTGGGATTTGAACCGCCGACCTTCTGATCAGCAAGCCCTAGGCTCTGTGGTTTAACCCACAGCGCCACCCGCGTCCCTAGGACGAGGCTTACCTGTTCTAAATGAACATAATGTTGTGCACTGAAAGCAACGCTTAATAGCACTTGTAGATGCGAAAGGCGTCCTCGATATATATATATATATATATATATATATATATAAACCCGACCCACAAGCACGATTGAGGGTGATATACCTGAGATTAGAGTTTGGGAAGAAAAGAATAGCAAAGCTAGATTCATCGTTTTGAATGGACTTCGCGATGAACACCTCTCAATGATAAATTCTGAAGAAACTGCATCTCAAATATTAACGGATATTAAGCGCATGTTTGGAGACACGGTGAAGAGCTCCTACAGGATGTTAATACACAAGTTAAAACACTATGCCATGCTCCAAAGCTGCACGGTTTTGCAGCCTCTGTGGGGGCAGAGACACACGCACCCCAGCATTAACCTGCCAAGGGGCACACGGGCCAGGGACATTCATGACACCCTTCTGCCCAGCAAAACTGTGGTCTGGAATGGGAAAAAAATGCCCCCCACATCCTTGGGTCGGCACCTCCATCTAGTGACTGCTCATAAGGAAGCGAAAGGCAAAGGAAGGTTCCCTGCCACTGGCATAAAGAGGGTGTAAAAAAAAGTCCCACCCCGGCTCCCCTCTGCCACGTTCGGTTTTAATTAGCAAATTTTGAAGCAGAGAAACGCAGCTGAGGATGGAATGTTTATTACGCATCAGCCGGAGGGTTGATTTTTCCAGAACTGCCGAAAAGAGAGAAAATAATTGTTCTCGTATTTGTTTTTAAAGCTGAAATTTTCCAGGTTTGGAAGCAGAATGAAACTGCGCGAGTTATCTTCCCGGAATTGATTTCCCAAGCCCCTCCATACACAAACGCACACAAGCACACAGCTGCTGGTCCCAAATCGAAGGGCGAGCTCCGATTTCGTTCAGACAGTCCCGTTTCTCAAACACTGCCTTGCCTTACGGGTCCTCAAGGAAAGGAGATGGGGTTTCGACACAAAGAAACGTGCGACCCACTGATAAAAGCCGCATTTTCTTGCCGAATCTTTGTCCCACGTGGAAAACTCTTGGGTTATTACGGCCAATGTTAATCCTACCCAAAGTAGGCAAAACGACATTTATGAGCGCTGGTCAACTCTGAGCAGGGATGGATTTACAAACAGGCTGTTGGTAGCATACAATGCCACAAAAAAAAGAAGGAACTGCAAATCGTTTAGGGGAAAGGCTGACCTAGATTAACTTCCTGGGGTGAGGAAGGAAATGGGGGGAATTATCCTTCCTTCTCATCAGTAGCACGGAAGGGGGAAAAACCGATGGGTTTAAATAACCGCAGTTCCCCCGTTGTCTGCCTGACCCGCAGCCCAACCTTCACCATCAGGCGATATCGTCACGGAGGGGGCAGTTCGGTCAAAAATGGCATTTCCTGGCTGCCGTTGTCCTTCACCAGCAAACGTGCTCTCTCCGATCGCGAAGCAATCCGTTGCGACGCTGCGGAAGAGACAAACTCAGCCATGCCTCCTGCTATAAGCGGCAAACGGATGAGCCCAAGGTTGGGGGTCATCGCTTGGATGTAAACGAAACAATAAAAGGGGGGGTCCGGAACCTTTAGGACATCCAAACGCAGATGGGTCCACAGTTCCCCTCATCCCCTGGCTACACTGACCGGGGATGATGGGAGCTGGAGTCCAACGACGTCAGGCCAGCCGCTGTTCCCTTGCCCAAAAGCACCTTTCAAAATTCTTTAAGCGCCGGCACTGGGTTTTTTTTGGCACCCCTGACTTGCCACCAGTTCTTGCTGGGACTGTATCGCTCAGTATTTCGAAAGCAGTTTGTGGAACGCAGTTGCAGGAGACTCCGCGAAAGGGCGAGGCGATACCATGGTCGGGGAGGGGGGTAGAACAATTGCGTGGTTTTCCGGCTCGGCGGTGGAGGCGGGTGAGCTAGTGTGGGGGGCTTAAACGGCGGTGATCTCGTTCCAGTCTGCCACATCTGGACCCAAGAAGAGCAGTCGCCGGGCGCCCCCTCCTTCTTAAGGAGAGAAAATTCCCGGCCCCCCAAGCTGCGGCAGATCGTCGACGCTGCACCAGCGACGGGACCCCTGCTCCAAGCCGGAATTCTGATCCGAACCTCTTGTCCTGACTGTTCTTAGGAATGTGGAAGGAACCCTTTGCGGTTCGATCTCCAGAGTCACTACGTTCATCCCGTCGGCCGCGGGGCAAAGAGGGGACGCCAGCTCTCCTCTCCAAAAGCCCCGGGAAGGAAGGTTGCGTGGGGCTCGGCGGCATCAGAAGCAGGCTCCAGGTAACAGTTTTTTGTTTTTTTTTTAAGTAACAGTTTTTTAAAAAAAAAAGAAACAACAGAAAGGGAATTGATAAAAGTGGCTTCCGATGGGGGCTCTCCACCTCCTCTGGTCACGTCCGGGCACTTCAGGCCGTTGGTCCTGTCATCACCTGGAAAACGAAAGCAAAATTACAGGGAACCTGCCGGTTGCTCTATACAGCTGCAAAAATAACGTTTCAAGTGCATCATACAAATGTGACACTAGGTGACGATGGTGAGCTAATGGCAAATTCAATATATATTTTAAAACGTTTTTCGTTTCGTTTTTTAAAGCATTTCCACAGCGTTTTTAATATATGTCTAGATTCAGCCTAGGATACAGATACAGCTAATGTCCCGGGGGCTTTCTGGCGGTTGCCTCGTTGCGAGAAGCGAAGCAACAGGGAACCAGGAAGAGGGCCTTCTCGGTGGTGGCGCCTGCACTGTGGAACACCCTCCCATCAAATAAAAAATTATTATTATTATTATTATTATTATTGAGAACTACACAACTTTTAGAAGACATCTGAAGGCAGCCCTGCTGTGCTGGAAGCCGGCCAGAGTGGCTGGGGAAACCCAGCCAGATAGGCAGGGTATAAATTATAAAATTAGTAGTAGTAATAGTACTGTATATTCTGGCATATAAGACTACTTTTTAATCCAGGAAAATCTTCTCAAAAGTCGGGGGTCGTCTTATACGCCGGGTGGAGAATATTTTAACTGGAAAAGTTGGGGGTCGTCTTATACACCCAGTCGTCTTATACGCCGGAAAATACAGTATATTATTATTATTATTATTATTATTATTATTATTATTATTATTCCATGCAAACTTCCACACAAACTGGATGGAACTCCCTCCCATTAGAAAACCCATTAGGTGCAACAGTGAAAGTTTTATATCTGCACCATAAACGCCTTTCTAAACTTTTATTCCTAAGTCTTTTAAACGGTGCATATCAGATGTTTCGTTTTGCTGTAAGCCACTTTTGAGACCCAGCTGCGGTGATGATCAGGGGATAATTTTTAAATAGAGAACAAACGTGGCATTGCTCGCATAAAGTTATCTTAGCCATTTTGTGGATGAATTACCGTATTTTTCGCTCCATAGGGCGCACAGGACTATAGGGCGCACCTCATTTACAGAGGAGGAAATAAGAAAAAAAATATTTTTCTGGTTTCCCTCCTCTAAAAGCCCTGTTTTTTTGAGGATCACCTAAAAGTTTTGCGGCTCTTTTGCAAAGGGAAAAGCCCTGTTTTTCTGATCAGCTAAAAGTTTTGCAGCTCTTTTGCAAAGGGAAAAGCCCTGGTTTTTTGAGGATCAGCTAAAAGTTTTGCAGCTTTTTTTTGCAAAGGGGAAAACCCTGTTTTTTTAAGGATCAGCTAAAAGTTTTGCAGCTTTTTTTTGCAAAGGGGGAAAAGCAAAGCTCCTTTTGCAAAGGGGGAAAAGCAAAGAGGAAAAGCCCCGTTTTTATGGGGTTCAACTCACATTTCTGCAGCTTCTAAAGGAAAGGGAGCCTTTTCTACAGTTTCCAGACAGATAATCTAATCAGCCAGTCACATGTCGCTGGGGAAACAAACAACCTCCCTCTGCAGCACATTCAACAATGGAGGGTGGGGCTGAAAGGGAGCCGGGACTCTTATCTCTCTCCCGATCTCTTGCTGATAAGCTGCTGAGCCGGGTCCTTTCAACACCCCCTTTTCTCTTTGCAAAATAAAAAAGCATGATCCTCTTTTGGCCCCTGGGCAATTCAGCTCCAGGGACCATCATTCGCTCCATAAGACGCACAGATATTTCCCCTTACTTTTTAGGAGGGAAAAGGTGCGTCTTATGGGGCGAAAAATAAGGTAATATTTTTTTAAGAGTGCCGGCTTTCAGAAAGCTTCCTTGACTGGAGGCGAGTATTCTTTGCCTGCTAGCTATCTACAAGGCAGTGCCTAGCCTTCCTATCTTCTGACCATTGAGCATAAAGGAACTGGAAAATTAGGCTAGGAGCAAGCTCGTCTCTTTTGGCACATTCACCCTCTGGGCGCTACCCCTTCTTGCAACCTCTTCTCATGACAAGAAGTTGCCCCAATCCCTTGACAAGTCTGCCAAATACATGTATATATACATACATAATTTTATTTGCAGGCCGCCATCCCACGCTCAAGGCAGCTTACTAAGGAATGAAAAAGAAACACACAATTGCAACCTACGAAATTTGGTAATAACCAATAAATAAAACATCAAAAACACGCAGCCAAATCAAACAATTTCCACATAAAACATGAGAAGATGTAGATGGAAAGTTAATATAAACAGAAACAACCCCCAATACCCCGCCCAAACAATACCCCAGCCCAAGAGCGCTGAGGACTAATATCTGTGCCTTGTGAACTTGAAGATACACTCACTAGAGGAACACGCGCTGTAAGGCTGTTCAGCGGCTGCTCATGAGTAACCAGGCTGACGCAGAAACTTCTAAACTAAGTTTCTTTTATTGTGCAGATATATACAGTGCAGCTACGGAAAAGACGTCCAGCTCATCCTTCGGCAGAGTCCGGGAATGGCCCCTTCCGGTTCTTTGCCCAGCATAAAAGGCGCGGAATGCGAAACCCCCGCCTCCCTCCCCTGCGCCTTTCCCCCCTGCGCAAGTGGGGAGACGGAAGGGGAGCCTCTTTTCCAGCCCCTGCCTGGTGCGAGGGCTCTTCTCCCCTGTCAGAGCCCGGACTCCGACTTCCTGATCCCAGCTCCCCCTCTCCACTAGAGGGACTGCTGCCTTCCTCGCTGGAAGAGGAGGAATTGCTCAGCAACGGAGGCAGGGGGCCGACGATACTGAAAACGCCCTGGCAACTCCTTGCGAGGGCAGCCCCCTGACACGCGCCTTAGAAGCAGGGGGCGTTAAACACATCCTTGACTGCTCAACCTTGATATAATCCTGCAGCAGGACTTGGGTGTCGCCAGCCTAACACCCACAACCCCAAGGGTCATTCGTACTCGGCACTCACCGTCTCAGATTCCGCGTTTCAAACAGGGTATCCTCGTCGCTCTCGAGGGAGGCCATCTCCATGGGGTCTTCCGAGTTGGAAAGGAGCCCGTACTTTTTCCGCGGCGGTTTCCTCGTCCTGCAAAAAAAATGGCCTGCGCTCAGCTACGGTTGTGCTCATTATGGGCTGCATGTGGCCGTTAAGCAAGCCCAGGGCAGACCCGCAGAATTTTGCGGAGGTGGCCGGCTTAGTGACATTTTATTTCAGCGGGTATACCCTTCAGTTAAACTTAACTGGGTTACAACCCAGTATCAATCATCTCCAAGCCAAACCTATCAGCCCAGGGGGTGGGTGGCGACGGAGTCGTTTACAAGGATAAAGTCAATATCATCCCCGCTGCATCTCTAGAAGAAAACTGCAGCGCGGCTGAGGCAGAATGTGGAAGCCTTTGCTTAAACAACCTTCAATCAATCTCCCAGTCTTCTTTTCTGCAAAACAGAGATCATGCTGAACATGTAAAACAAGGCTGGGGAACCATTTTCCCGGCTGCATTCCATTCTGGAGAAACTTCCAGTGGCGGGAGGTGCCAGACGCAAAAAGCAGGGAAAGGACACAAACTTTACCTTTTGCGCAGTAGGCTAGTTTGTGCTCTAAAAGCAGAGAATTCTGTCCCTGACTCTAACCCTGAATCTGGTGCTGGTACTCTCACCAGCTCTGTTTTAACCCCCCCCCTTCCTTCAATGGGACCCAGGTGGCGCTGTGGGTTAAGCCACAGAGCCTAGGGCTTGCCGGTCAGAAGGTCGGCGGTTCGAATCCCCGCAATGACGGGGTGAGCTCCCGTTGCTCGGTCCCTGCTCTTGCCCACCTAGCAGTTCGAAAGCACGTCAAAGTGCAAGTAGATAAATAGGTACCGCTCCGGCGGGAAGGTAAACGGCGTTTCCGTGCGCTGCCCTGGTTCGCCAGAAGCGGCTTTGTCAGGCTGGCCACATGACCCGGAAGCTGTCTGCGGACAAACGCCAGCTGCTTCAGCCTATAGAGCGAGATGAGCACCGCAACCCCAGAGTCGGACACGACTAGACCTAACGGTCAGGGTTAACTTTACCTTTACCTTCCTTCAATGCCCTCGAACTCTGAACTGTCATTTGCTCAGATTGGAAGATGGTCAGGCTATACTTTGAGTAGGTGTACAGACCGGCCTAGTGCACGGAAGGCAAGATTCACATTCGCCACTCTGCCTGGCTTATACCCACCCAGGGGTCCAGAAGAAAATGCGGCTTCAGGGCCCAAAAAGATCTACCCCCTGCACATGGGAGAACACGCTCAGTCGTTTGGAAACAAGAGCACACCACACAACCTGTTGAAGGCAGGCGGGTCAATTTTCCGACCCAAGAACCACATTCCCTGCTGGGCAACCTTCGGGGGGGGGGCACATGTGCCCCAAAAAAGTGGGCTGGGTGACCGCTACATTTAAATTTATTTTTACGCTAAGCCAGGTTCCGCAAAACCTTGGAACGTACAGCCCTTCCCTCCAGGCGAGCCAGGAATCCTGGAATCACAGAGTTGGAAGGGGACCCCTGAAGGTCATCTAGCCCAACCCCCCCCCCTCCACAAGGCAGGACTGTTTTTGCCCAAACTTGAACTCACAACCCCGAGACGTAGAATCTCGCGCTCTGCCGCCAGAGCTATCCCAGGGTTTTAAAGGGCAATAACATATTTGGTGATAATAAGCAACGCAGAAAATGAAGAAGGTGGGGGAGTGGGCGTGGCTTCGTGGGAAGGTTCTGAGGGCCGGGTGAAGAGGCTTGGGGGCCGCATCCGGGTCCCGAGACGGAAGTGCCTTCGTTTTTGGAGGGGGGGTTGCGAAAAGAGCGGGGCCCAGCCTTCCTCCTCCTCCTCTTCCTCACCGCAGCGCTCGGCCCCCGAGGTAGTAGAGGAGGCCGATGCCGGCCACACCGGCGATGACGTAGAGCGCCCGGTGAAGCGCCGGCATATGCAGGCCCAGCAGCCCAGAAGACGAAGAGGAAGAGGACCCGGATGCCGTCGTCGGCGCCGCCGCCGTAGCCGCGGTTTCCTCGGCCGGAGAGGTCTTGTTCTCCGCCGCCGTGAGAGTCAGGAGCGCCGCCGCCGCCGCCACCCAGACGAGCCTCGCCGCCGCCATCCGGGGCTCCGCGGTACGGGTAGGCCGCGACGGAAGTGGCGGCTGGGGAGCGGTGCAGCGACGGACCGGCTTCCGGTCGGCCGACGATAGAGTTTCGGGGAGCGGCTAGAGCGGCGCTCCTCAGCCCTGCGCTCTTAAGCCTCTCCTGGTTTGTCGAAATATAATTAAGGGAGCCCGGAAGAGACTGCAGAGCGTGTCGCTCTCAGCTTCACCCCCCCTTTCCTGTCTGCATGGACCAGAGATAGGAAAACGAGGCTTTTTCCCTCAGGGAAAGGCCGAGCAAAAGCTGGGATTTGCTTTAAGAGTAGAGGGGAAACCGGGAGAAGTAAAATAATAACAGTGTCTGTCAGTGGGGAAAAATGGGACTACAGTTCCCATGTGGCATAGGGCGGGCGGCGCCGCCAGCGAAGAGTTCGGCAGCCGGCGCGGTGCCTGACGGGAAATGCAGTCCTGGTGCTCGCAGTGCATTGTGGGGGGCAGCAGCTCCTGGGGAGAATGAAGGACGAGGTTTTTTTTAAAGATCCGCTTCCGGTGTGGTGCCTTTTGGGAAATGGAGTCCGGAATTGCTGGTGGCTTTTTTTAAAGCAACTTATGAGGAGCCGCGGTGCCTTCTGGGAAGCGCCGGCTCAAGCTTCCCGTCGCTCCCCGCGGGGGAGGCCCCGCTTCCGCTCCGCGCGGTGCATGCCGGGACCTGTAGTCGCAGGCTTCTCCCGGCGCCTTCCTTCCCCGCTCCTCGTCTCCGCTGTGCCCTTGGCGTCGCCATGCTCCCTCTCGGCCGCTTCCTCGCCCGCAGAGCCTGGGCCCTGGGCCCCCGGGGACACGCCAGGCACTATGCTGAGCCCGCCGCTGCCGGGCAGGCCCAGATGTCCTTCACCTTCGCCTCTCCCTCCCAGGTAGTCGCCATGGCAACCAAATTGGGGGGGTGAGGGGTGAGGATTTTGGGGGGGGTATTTCCCCCCTTCTTTAAGGACTGGCCTTTAAAGGGTTAACTTGCAGTAGTGGGGAGGAGCCTGTGGAACCCCCAGCTACGTGACAAGCTGCCAAGTTGCTAGTCCGCAAGGTCACTTCATTGGAAGGGGGAAGAGGTTTAAAGGGTTAATTTGAGGAGGGGGGGGTAGTATGTGACTCGTCAAACTGCTGCAAGTTGCTAGTCCACAAGGTCACTCATGACTTCGTTTGTTTGTTTCATAGGATTTACATAATAATAATAATAATAATAATAATAATATTCTCTCTTTGAATAATTACATCCGCTTCTTTGGAAAAGATAAAAAGGAGGGAGATTTAAAAGGGTTACTTTGAGGAGGAGTTGTTGGCCTGCAGAACCACCAGGTAAATGTGGTTTAGCCTGGGCAAGGCACTAGTCCACAAGGTCGCCGGGTTGAAAGGGGAGGGGGGGCGAGAGAGATTTGAAGGGTTAACTTGCAGGACCAGGGGAACCTCTGGGTACACAGCCTTGTCGCTAGTCAGCAAGGTTGCGTTGCTGAAAAAAAAAGTCTGTGTGTGCATGTGTAGTTTAGAGATATAAAAAAGCGTGAAAGAGAAGTTTGCGCAAGCTTGCTCTGGTTCCCGTTTAGAATTCAGTTCATCACTAAAATACGTTGCTTTCAATGCTTTGAAACTGGAACCTTGGAAACGGAGCTTATCTAGTGGTTCTGTACTTCTAGATTGTTTCAGTTGACGTCCTGTATTTATTTATTTATTTGCCCTTTTATCACATCTTCTGTGTTAATTGTGCACTTAAAAGAACATAACAAACATATATGCGTCTTTGAAATAAATCGGCAAAATTAACTTGCCGGAAGCTACCAGAAAGGTAACCCATATAAAGTGTGTGTTTTGCAGCCAAAGCGTCTTTGCGGGGGCTTTTAAAAATAGGGAGTGGGGGCTAAATGTTGGGGAAGGTGTTGAGAAAGGGCAAGCTGAGGGGTGGGGGGAGGCTGTGGAACCTCCAGCAACATGATCCGGTACAGACCTGCCCAAGCTGACTGACCGGCAGAGCCGTATGAATACGCTGGAACGCTGAATGCAGAAAAGTAGCTCAAATGAGTCTGAAAAGGACTTCGCTGCTTCTTCTCACACGCTCCCCGCCCCCCTTTTTCAGGTTTTCTACAATGGGGCCAACGTGAAGCAAGTCGACGTCCCCACAATGAGCGGGTCCTTCGGCATCTTGGCCTCCCACGTCCCCACCTTGCAAGTCCTGAGGCCCGGAGTTGTGACGGTCTTTGCCGAGGACGGCTCTTCAACGAAATACTTCAGTGAGTTTGGAATCTGGGGCAGGGTTGTGGGAGGCGGTTTCGGGTGACGTGGACACCCTTTGCTGCAGCGAGACCCCCAGTGAACCTTTGTGGCCACAAACCGTGTTAGAAACTCAGATATATAAGCCAATATAAACCTGGGTCGCCACAACGGAATGTCTAGGCGCCATATTTTTTAAAGATGAAATTTATTATTATTATTATTATTCATTTCATTTCTATACCACCTTGTATTTTAAAGGGGAAAAAATTTCAGAGAAGTTGTTGTTGTTCAGTCGTTCAGTCGTGTCCGACTCTTTGTGACCCCATGGACCAGAGCACGCCAGGCACCCCTATCCTCCACTGCCTCCCGCAGTTTGGCCAAACTCATACCAGTCGCTTCGAGAACACTGTCCAACCATCTTATCCTCTGTCGTCCCCTTCTCCTTCTCCTTCAGAGAAGTTGACAACACCTTAAACCATCAAATAAAACCATCCAGAATAAAACAAATTACAGATTCAATGAAAATATTTCAGGTCCTTCTCTATGGGACATTTTGCTTTTCCCCTGTTTATTTACTTACTTACTTAATTTATAGAGCTTGCCCCATCACATAAGGACTCTAGGAAGCCAGGGTGGTGTAGTGCTTAGAGTGTTGGACTGGGACCTGGGAGATGAGGGTTCGAATCCCTACTCCGTCATGAAGCTCACGGGGTGACCTTGGAGTCAGCCTCCTATCCTACCTTGCAGGGTCGTTGTATTAAGTTGAGGAGGGGGTTGAACCATGCTCTCCTTGGAGAAAAAGGTGGGCGATAAAGGCAACAAATAAGCTCTTTGGCTGAGCTGCTTAAGAAAGCTGGAGGGGCCAGGAAGATGGAGATGTCAGCTGCCAATTTGGCACCCAGAAATATCCACATGGTTGCAATTGTACCCGCTCCAGTGCCTGGCAAATGGCTAATTTCTAACACCAGCCCATGAAGTTGAAACCCTATATTGTGGGGTGCAGGGGTGGGGAGTAGGCTGTGAAGTTAAAGTGTGTGACTAGTACCCAGGAGACAAGGCTTAAACCCCCCCACTTGACTCTGAAACTCACTGGATGCCGTAACTTGGGTCAGCCACCAACCTACCTTGCAGGGTTGTTGTGAGGAGGGAATGGGAAGGGGGAGAACCATGTGCTCCATCTTTCGAGTTCCTTGGAGGAAAGTGGGGTGGAAATGGAAGGAATAACGAATGGTTCATGGCCCTGTTCTCAGCTGATTCCTTTTGTGTGTGTGTGTGTCCCCCACCTGCTTTTCGACTTCCTTGAAATTTTGCAGTTAGTAGCGGCTCCGTCACAGTGAACGCGGACTCTTCGGTCCAGCTGCTTGCTGAGGAAGTGGCAACGCTGGATCAACTAGATGCTGCGGTAAGTGGCGTGCCTGCCGGAGCCCGTCCTTGAAATCCCTAAAAAATATCAGAAGTCTGCTCCACGGTCATGCAGAGATTGTGCTAATTTGAAAACACTTCGCATTTTCCTGCCCGTTGTGTGGCATCGGCGACGTCACAGACGGGAGCATGACTTGCTCCCCTTATCAAAACAAAACGAAATAAAAAATTCCTTCCAGTAGCACCTTAGAGACCAACTTAAGTTTGTTCTTGGTATGAGCTTTCGTGTGCATGCACACTTCTTCAGATACACTGAAACAGATACACTGCTCCCCTTATGTAGCCCAATTTGCTGCTGGCCCAGGGTGTCTGCCATTTTTAGAAGAGATTTTAAAGATTTCATCACTTTGACCCCTTAGTTCGAAGTATACCCTGCGGATGTGAGCTTAATCAGTAACGGAAACGGCTTTTCCATGCGCTCTGGCACTCGTCACGGTTTCCCGTTGCGCCAGAAGCAGTTTAGCCCTGCTGGCCACACGACCCGGAAAGCTGTCTGCTGACAAACACCGGCTCCCTCGGCCCGAAAGCGAGATGAGCGCCGCAACCCCAGAGTCGCCTTTGACTGGACTTAACCATCCAGGGGTCTTTTACCTTTTTCAATCTGTAACGTGAAATATTTTCCAAGTCTGTTTCGGCGCCGCGGGGATGACTGCGTAGATGTTGCCACAGAAAGAGACCCGGTGTAGAGAGAACACAAAAACAAACATTATGAATGCAGGATGAATATGTGCTTCCCTCTCGAATTGCCATCCATGTGATTGGCCTGTCATATGCCTGCCAAACAGAGGCAAAGTCTATAGATGCCCTTTATTGAAAAGCTACCGTACTTTTCCGTCTATAAGACGCCCCCATGTATATATAAGGGTATCTATAGACTTTGCCTCTGTTTGGCAGGCATTGTTGTTGTTGTTGTTGCTCAGTTGTTCAGTCGTGTCCGACTCTTCGTGACCCCATGGACCAGAGCACGCCAGGCATGCCTATCCTTCACTGCCTCCCGCAGTTTGGCCAAACTCATGCCAGTCGCTTCGAGAACGCTGTCCAACCATCTCGTCCTCTGCCGCCCCCTTCTCCTTGTGCCCTCCATCTTTCCCAACATCAGGGTCTTTTCCAGGGAGTCTTCTCTTCTCATGAGGTGGCCAAAGTACTGGAGCCTCAACTTCAGGATCTGTCCTTCTAGTGAGCACTCAGGGCTGATTTCTTTAAGAATGGATAGGTTTGATCTTCTTGCAGTCCATGGGACTCTCAAGAGTCTCCTCCAGCACCAGAATTCAAAAGCATCCATTCTTCGGCGATCAGCCTTCTTTATGGCATATGACAGGCCAATTACATGGATATCATTTTGGGGGACTCAGATTTAAGAAAATGCGGGGAGATGGCACAGAGTTGTTGAGCAGGATTACCCAGGGTCGTTCAGCAAGCCCTACTTTTTAGCATGATTTTAAAAGAAAAATACATAGCCTCATACACGGAGAAGTACGGTAGTTTCTCTGAAATGAGAACAAGCATTCCCACATGGAACCGAATCGTTTAAAGAAAAACTCTTTCCAGCCCTGTGACATGTTCAGACGATAGCGTTTTGTCCCCCCGCCTGCCCCCGAAATGCCCTCCCCGGCAACTGTCACGTTGCACCTTTTTTCCTCTTCCGGGTCTGATCCCGATAACTTTTCATTCCCCCCCCCCTGCCATTCGCAGACAGCCAAATCGAACCTGGAGAAGGCCCTGTCAGCAGTGGCGTCTGCCTCCGACGAAGCGGCAAAGGCAGAAGCACAGATCAACGTGGAAGCCAACGAGGCGATCGTGAAAGCTTTGGAGTGAGAAAGGTAAGCCGCCTCTCCGCCGGGAATCTCTCTGGGTTCTCCGCGCCGCGGAGCGCTGCATCGGAACTTGCATTATCTACCGAACCAGAGTCTAGTAATAATAATAATAATAATATTTCTTATTTGTACCCCGCCCATCTGGCTGGATTTCCCCAGCCACTCTGGGCAGCTTCCAACAAAAATCAGATACAAAAATACCACACGTTAAAAACTTCCCTGGAAAAGGGCTGCCTTCAGGTATTTTCTGAATGTCAGGTAGTTGTTTATCTCCTTGACCTGTGATGGGAGGGCGTTCCACAGGGCGGGCGCCACCACCGAGAAGGCCCTCTGCCTGGTTCCCTGTAGCTTTGCTTCTCGCAGGGAGGGAACCGCCAGCTTAGCTGAGCGGCGGCAATCGGCCCGAGGCCGTCCAGCGAGCTTCGTGGCCGAGTAGGGATCCGAACCCCGGTCTCCTTAGTCCCACGCTCTAATCCCAGGACCCCAGTTCCTGGCACTGAGGGTGGTTCAAAGCTGTGTGTGTGTGAGAGAGAGAGAGTTGTCGCTTCAGACAGATTCCTGCCGCTAGGTGGCACAGCAGGGCTGGCGGACAAAATATATCTGGTGAGCATTTGAGCTCCCCTTCCTAAACCAGGGTGCATTAGTTGCAACTCTGGCTATACTGTGACTTTGCTTCCATGCCGCTCAGCTGACACCTTCCTTTTTTGCCTTCCATCCTGAAAAGGGAAATAATTGCTGCCTTCTCTCTTTTTTTTTGCATCGGGCGAGGCCCCCTGTGGGAGAAAGGCCACTCTTTCCCCAACTCTTTGTGTCAAGGAGGACCAACAGAGTTCCACTCTAGCCCCTGCCCGCTGAGCTGCCTGCTTGCTTGCTCTCGCTTTCTCCCACGCCCACCCACCGTACCCCAGGGGATCTCCCATCAGCGAGCGCCCCTACTCGTTTGTGAGCCTCACAGCAGCAGCCGTGCGTGGCCCAAACTGGAAAGCCCTGCGGTTGTCGTTTGGCTCTGCAGCTCCTGCTGAAACCAGAGCTGGTGTCTTTTTGCACGCAGAGAAGGCTCTGCAGCTCTCAGCCGTCGCTCCACCCACCATGCGGACTGGGTCACCATAGCTGTCAAGTTTCGGATTTGAAAATAAGGGATCAGCAGTCTCCCCTATCCCGGGGACAGTCACATGTCAGTGGTGGGCGGAGTCAGAAGCAAAAGTGGGCGGAGCAGCAATGTAAACTCCAAGCAGGCTTGGGCTTGGAGCGGAGCAAAGAGGAAGGCAGCCAGCAAAGAGGAGGGCAGCCATGTGCTCCGCGCGATGGAGCCCCATCGTCTGATCCCATCCAAACAGGACAGGAAGCAGCAGCTGCTCAAAGGCAGCCAGGCTCTGCCCGCCAGATAACCCTATTGGCCGGCTGAGGGGCTCGGGGGCAACGGACAGGGGCTGATGCAGGGGGAGGAATACACCCCCCTGTAAGCACGGGAAACGGCTCCCACTTGCTTTGAGGGCTGAGGCTTTTCTCTCCAAGTAGGCGAGGTCTTCCCACCCAGTCCCTGGCCAGCAGGGGAGGAGCTGCTTCCATTAAAAATGGGAAATTTAAGGGAAATAAAAAAATAAGGGAGAGCAGCAGGAAACTGCTTGAAATAAGGGAGAATCCCGGGGAAAACGGGATACTTGACAGCACTGTGGGTCACAGAGGCTAGGAAGCGACTTCCAAAGTGGCTTTTGCTGCCCCCGTCAGCCGAACCGTGCGGTTCTCGGGTCCTCCTCTTCCAGCCGCCATGCGCCACGTGCTGTTCATCCCGAACCAGCGGCAACTCGCAGCGAATGGTCCTTAAAGGGCAGGTGGAGCTCAGCAAGGCAGCCCGTCTAGGAGAAGGAGGACTCCGATCCCGAGATTCCTCTGCCTTTGCAGAGAGAGGCTTTCGGGGGTAAACCCTGAGGAACAATCTGTACCCGCCACCGTGGCTTCTAAAGTGGTATGGCAGTGCTTTAGATGTGTCATGCAGATGCAGCCTCGGCCCCTATTGATACCTTTGGTCTTAATAGTAATAATAATAATTAATAATAATTTATTATTTACACCCCTCCCATCTGGCCGGTCCCCCCCAGCCACTCTGGGCGGCTTCCAATAGGATATTAAAAACACAATAAAACATCAAACATTAAAAAAAATCCCTAAACAGGGCTGCCTTCAGATGTCTTCTAAAAGTCAGATAGTTGTTTATTTCCTTGACATCTGACGGGAGGGCGTTCCACAGGGCGGGTGCCACTACCGAGAGGGCCCTCTGCCTGGTTCCCTGTAACCTCGCTTCTCGCAGGGAGGGAACCGCCAGAAGGCCCTCGGAGCTGGACCTCAGTGTCCGGGCAGGACGATGGGGGTGGAGACGCTCCTTCAGGTATACTGGGCCATTTAGGGCTTTAAAAGTCAGCACCAACACTTTGAATTGTGCTCGGAAACGTACTGGGAGCCAATGTAGGTCTTTCAGGACCCGTGTTATATGCAAGGAAGTCCAACTCCCAAGAGACAGCAATCTACTCCCCGGAAAAAAACTAGCAGTGATCTACCCATTGTGGGGGGGGGGGGGGGCAAGCCAGAGTTGTTGAGCTTTTTTTAAGCGCGCAAATAAATGACAACAGGGGGAGTGGGGGCTGGATGCTCCTTTTCGCCCATGGAGCTGCCTTGTACGCCTCCTTCTGGCAAGTCCTGCAGCCCAGCTGGTGCCAAGTACCTCGCTCTGCTTTCCTTTGGACCATATCAATGATGCTGAGATGGGGGTCTTGTCGTCTGGGCAGCCCATGATCTCCAGACTCACGGCCCAGGCTTGCGCAAATTCAGCATCCACCTTGGCTTCCCATTCTCCTTGTCTGCCTGCCAGGGATTCGTTAGCTGTGATTCCTGCGTTGCAGGGGGTTGGACTGGATGACCCCTGGGGTTCCCCTCCAACTCTTTGATTCTATCGTTTTTCTCTGTTGCAGGAATATCCCGCTGCTTTCTGGAAATGGCCCCGCCTCTCTTTTCCTCTGGACCTTCTTCTCTTGTCTGTGCAGATGTTCTGGGTAAACCCCATCATCAATTTAGCTTTTGACCAATTAAAAAAACGGGTGGAAAATATTTGAAACGCCCCTCCGCACCTTCGTCCTTTACTTGTTTACATTCTTGCCAAATGACTTGCGCCATTTGTAAAACCGTGCTCCTGCTTCAGTTTAAAGCCCTTGATAGCTCAGTCGGTAGAGCACGAGACTCTTAATCTCAGGGTCGCGGGTTCGAGTCCCACATTCCTGCGTTGCCGAGGGATGGGCCAGATGACCCGCACGGTCCCTTCCATCTCTACAGTTCTACGATTCCATAAACCAGGAAGGAGAGGAGGTTCCCCCTTGGAGCCGCCCCCTCTAGTCACCCCACAAAATCCTCTGGAAATGCCAGCAAGCCTAATCCTCCCAGGTACTTAATTCCCAGGAGAGCCCAAAAGGCCAGCTAAGCTGCTCATCCTTGGCAGGCGGGGAGGCTGTGGGGCGAGCGGTTGTTGGGGTCCAGGGAAGCGGCTTAGTCATGCTGGCCACGTGACCCGGAAGCTGTACGCCGGCTCCCTCGGCCAGTAAAGCGAGATGAGCGCCGCAACCCCAGGGTCGTCCGCGACTGGACCTAACAATCAGGGGTCTCTTTACCTTTTATAAGGAGAGTCTGTTGCATCATAGAATAGAATCATAGATTTGGAAGAGACCACAAGGGCCATCCAGTCCAACTCCCTGCCAAGCAGGCCAGTGGTTCATCTGTTCCAGCCTCCTGTTCTCACAGGAAATAACCCAACCCAATGCCCCGATGGGAAGCCTGCAGGCAGGGTTCCCCTTCTGCGGTTTCCAGGAACCGGGAGATGAGTAGAGCGAGATGAGTGCCACAACCTCAGAGTTGTCCGCGACTGGACCCAATGGTCAGGGGTCCCTTTACCTTTACCTATGGTAATCAGAGGGCCCATCCAGGAACCAAGAGAAGGCTCTGCTGCCAGGTGGCAGCCAGGGCAGGTGACTGAGGGGGGGGGAGAGCTGTGTTGATTTCCCTGCCCCCTCCAGCAGCCCCGTCTGTTTCTCTCTCGCTTGCTCACCCAGGTGTGTTATTTGGCCGGCAAATGACCCAGCTCCCCTGCTTTGGCATCGAGCCTGGCAACTTCCACGTCACAGTGAAGGTGCGGGTGGGGGGGGGGGTTAAGGAATAATAAACCCACAAAAGCAGCACCCAGCACAGCAGCAGCTCGGTGGCTAAAGGGAACAGACTCCCTCGGAAAGCGGGGGACTCTCCTTAAGTTTTTTTAAGCAGAGGTTGGACAGCCACCGGTCATGGATGCTTTCGTTGAGATTGGGGGTTGGACTGGATGACCCCTGGGGGTCCCTTCTAGCTCTACAATTCTGCGGCTGGTACCCATTAAGAAGAGCTTGGCCAGAAGGGGGTGGGGAAGCCTGTCTAGTCCTGCATCCTCCACAACGGCAGCCACTCTCCCCTCCTGCGGTTTCCGGCGACCTTGATTTGCCATCTGTGGCATGTGGAAGTCTCCTGTTGGTGACAAGGTCAAGGAGGGCATGGCAGCTCCAAGCCCCCTTCCGAAAAGCGCTGTTTCCCCGCCAGCACCCCTCCACTGGTTGGAGAGAGCAGGTGGTCTTCGAATCTCAACCAGACCCAGGACCCCACCCCTTAAGCCCCAACAAAAATCATGGTGCCCACTTCTTAACCCCCTTGCTCCACCTGTCTGCGTGCTGCCAGGCCTGGGGGGCGGTCTGCGTCTGTCCTGGACCTTGATGCATCCCGGTTGTGTGCTGGACGAGAGTCGTGGTCGGAAGCATTCTGGGCACCGTTCCTTCGCCTGTTCCTCACTTGTGTGCCATACCACTGGCCGGGTCCATCGTCGTCCTCTGAACCCGTTCCAATAATAATAATAATAATAATAATAATAATAATAATAATAATAATAATAATAATAATTTATTATTCCAATTAACATATGAGTATAAATTAACATATGAGTTCCATATGAGTATAAAGAGAGTGCCAGATACTCTCGGGTGGCACTGTGGGTTAAACCACTGAGCGTCTTGGGCTTGCCTATCAGAAGTTCGGCGGTTCTAATCCCCGTCCCGCAATGATGGTTTCTGAACAGTTTCAGGAGTCGGAACGGATTAAGTTTGAGAACCAAGGTTCCACTGTACTCTTATCCAGCTCCATGTCGTCTACTATTATTATTTTTTAATGGCTTTTTAAAAAAGAATGTTTTCAACTGTTCTGATTGGATCCGTAAGCCGTTTTGAGCCCCTGTCTCAGGGGGAAAGGCAGTGTGTACAGATAGATAGATAGATAGATAGATAGATAGATAGATAGATAGAAAACCGTAACAAGGGAGCTTGGGAGTTGTAGTTCAGCAAATAAGGCTCCCCACACCCACTCACGTTCCTCTGGGCGGCGTCTAGGGGGTCTTCAGCTCTGTCTCCAAGCCACCTGGAAGCCCCTAGCCTCTTTCATACCCACCCACTTTCAAGCCGCATCTTGCTTCTCTGGGCCACGCTTTCGGAATAAAAAAATTCCCTTGCACCGCGCCGAATTTTTCAGTGCAAAGGCATGCATTGGGAAGCAACAAGTAGCAGTGCTTTATTTGCAGCATAGAACACAACTGAATTACGATGCCATCCTGGCACTAGGCATCACTTTTCCCCGTTCCGGAAAAAAAAAGGACCTACCCACATTCTGCAGGTGAAATTAAAAATCATCTTGATTTTGATACTGTGCTACACGGAAATGCTTCACTAATTGCCCTTGAATCTTCATGCCCGGCTTGCAGTCCATTCATGCCACACTCTTTGAGAACCACTGACCTAGAATCATAGATGACCGGGAATCCTAGGTGCAAATGCAGGAATCGCTGCATTCACACACACACACACACACCCCGGTCTATAGATGCTAGGGTTTAAAGGGTGGACTTTCTGTGTGAAAATTCAAAGAGGTGTGCTCGGGCTTTTTTAATCAGCCTGTCCCTGGCACCGCGTTTAACTTAATTAATTACGGGGCGGCGTTGTTGCAAAGAGTTGCGGACTAGGAACTTTGCTTGCAATGCTGTTTTAGGACCTCTTCTCCCACACGCAGCCTAGCTCCTGGCTATTGCTAGATTTCACGATCCAATAAGTCTGCCGCTCGTTAAACGTTGCCTCAGAGCTGCCAGGCTGAGTCAGGCGCATGGGAAGCCGCCTTCTGCCGAAACGTGCAGTTGCTCAATATTTCCTTCACTGACCAGCAGCGATGGCTCCCAGGTTTTTAAGATCGGGAGCTTTCCAGCCCGGACTTACCTGCAAAGCAAACTCCGTGCATCCTTTTCCTTGGAAACAATGCAAGATCTCAGATCTTCCGGGTCCAGGGCAAAAGAACCTCGGCTCTGCCGGTGGGCTGCACCTCTTCCCCTAAAACTTCATACAAGATCCCAGTCCTCATGGTTCTGAATTCAGGGCTGATTTAAATTGGAAAATAATAACAACCAGTGCTTTTTCTGGGGGTAGGCAAGTGTATGCAATACCGGCACACTTTTTTTCTGATGGTAATAATCATATTTATCTGACAGGGTTGCTCCAGCTGCTCTGGGCGGTTTCCAGCCAAATAATAATAATAATAATAATAATAATAAACTCTTAATCTCAGGGACGTGAGTTCGAGCGCCACATTAGGCAAAAGGATCCCTACATTGCAGGGGGTTGGACTAGACGACAGGTCTACAATTCTGTTGCTCTACATTAAAAAACTTCCCCGTGCAAATACCTTCTAAAAGTCTGGGAAAAAATCATCTTCTTGATATTCTGACGGGAGGGCGTTCCACAGGGAAGGTGCCACCACCGAGAAGGCCCTCTGCTTGGTTCCCTGCAACCTTGCTTCTCGAAGGGAGGGAACCACCAGAAGGCCCTTGGAGTTGGACCTCAGTGTCTGGGCTGAACGATGGGGATGGAGATGCTCCTTCAGGGATACTGGGCCGTTTAGGGCTTTCAAGGTCAGCACCAACACTTTGAATTGCGCTCGGAAACGTCCCGGGAGCCAATGGAGGTCTTTCAGGACCGGGGTTATGTGGTCTCGGCAGCCACTCCCAGTCACCCATTAAGCTTCCGCATTCTGGATTAGTTTTAGTTTCCAGGCCACCTTCAAAGGCAGCCCCACGTAGAGTGCATGGCAGTAGTCCAAGCGGGAGATAACCAGAGCATGCCCCACTCTGGCAAGACAGTCTGTGGGCAGGGGGGGTCTCAGCCTGCGTACCAGATGGAGCTGCCCTGGACACAGAACTGACCTGCGCCTCCATGGACAGCTGTGAGTCCAAAATGACCCCCAGGCTCCTCACCTGGTCCTTCAGGGGCACAGTGACCCCATTCAGGACCAGGGAGTCCCCCACACCTGTCCCCTCCCCCCGAAACATGCCTTGGGATTCAACCCCAGTCCCGACAGGCTGAGGCAGAGACCATTGCACCCCCCCCTTGCTCAGTTTTACCTGCCCTGACCGGCAGCAGTGTCTCTTCGGCGTGCCAACCCTGGGGAACCTTTCCAGCCCTATCAATGGGACATCCCTGCCTGCAAAGCAGGAGCTGCTCTACCATGTGAGCTACTGGCCTGGCCTTCAAAGCGCCCATTTCGCAGGCGGGCGAACCGAGGCCGTGTGCGCTTGATCGCTCAGGGAAGAGAGCCAAGGGCCTCCCACCCACCCGTGGCTCTTCCCCCCCTCTCCTCTTTTTTCCCACCCGTCCGTGATCCAAACGCGCCTCTTCGCCTTCTCTCCTCCCTCCCGGGGGCCGCGTGACGCCTTCCCCACGTCAGCCCAGCCTCGGTGTGGGTTATTTTGAGCTTTTCGCCACCTAGGATGTTGTCTTCGCTGCTTTCGGTGCCAAGCAGTCCCCCCCACCCCGAGCAACTCTCTTTTTATCGTGGGCGATCAAAAAATAGATTCTCCGGCGTTAAAAGACACACACACACACACAAAAAAAAAAGCTTCCTTGCTTTAAAGTTTATTAATAGCCTCTGAATGGTTATTGGAAGCTCTGCGTCTGCTTGCTTCCTTTTCCCTCCCTCCTCTCACTTCCACCCCACACCAAGAAAAAGAGAGAGAAGGGGGGGGGGGAACCAGCTATCCACTCTGGTCTTTTTTCCTCCTCTTTAAAGGTCAGGTGCCGCAGTATGCAATGGAGCCCGGATCGGAGCTGGGACTAATTTTAAGCATGTGCAGGAATAACCAGCAACAGACCCTCCGTCTTCCTACCCCCTTCCTTCCTCTCGAGTCTCTCTGAACCAAAGATAAACACCCCTTTTTCTCCCCACCCCTCGTACTTCCCACATGCAGGTCTTGACGCAGGCAAGGAGGGGAAATAGCTCTCCTTATTTCGGCATCTTTTTTGCTGTCAATGTGTTTCGGGTTGTTGTTTTTTATTATTTATTTAAAAAGGAAAAAAACCAACGCAGCCGTAAGCTGGCCAAACCATAAGTGTAGAAGGGAGAAACCCAATTTTCCTAAACTTTTTTTTTCCCTAATTGATTTTCGTATTATATATTTTTATACATTCTTACAATATTCAGTAACCTAAAACTCTCAGGATTACCTAAAGTTTTCCTAAACTTAGAAGGGAAGACGCCGTTTTTCCTAAACTAGAAGCGAGGTTCTTAAATTCTTCGTCTCTCCTCCGCAGTTTAAAGGAATCGGCGGCCCAGGCCGGGGTTGGACTAAATGAGCACTTGGGGTCCCCTTACAGTTCTGTGAGCCGCAGATTCTGCACCTTGGTATTGCAAAGCCGCCGGAGAAAGATTCCCTCCCCCCCTTCCTCCTCGACATGCTACATTTCCAGGAGCGAGGATTTTCCTACCCACAATGCCACGCGAAATCATTTGTTTGTTCGATCCATAAAATTTATACAGCGCTCGATTGCAAAAAACAAACAAACGACGACGACGACCCTCAAAGCAGTTTGCAAAAAGATGAAGCCGTAAAATCAGGAACGCGTGAAATATATTCAGAGTGTGCCTCTAGGGTTTCTGCCCAGCCTCCTTGATGTGCTATGTTTCCAGGAGCGAGGATTCTCCCCTCCCTCTCCACATGGAAGAATTTGATCTTGTGTGCCCCCGACCTCATTGAATCTAGACACAGTTCTGCCGCCGTGGGGGGGAAAAAATTCTGAATGGGGTTACATCTATCCAAAGTTGTTTTCTATGGATATCCCACCTTTTTTTATCCTACGAGGAGGTCAAATGTTGTCAGAATCATAGAATCGGAGTGGGAAGGGGACCTCAGGGGCCATCTAGTTCAGCCCCCTGCAATGCAGGAAATCTGCCCAGAGCCGTCAAACCGGCAACCTTCTAGTTAACAGAATGACAAGCTTTGGGGGCCTCGCCTACCTGTTCTCCCTATTCCTCCCCAAGATCACCTAGCGAGCTTCATGTCACGGCCGAGCGGGGGAATTCGAACCCTGGACTCTCCTAGTCCTCATTCAGGCACCATGGCAGCCCTCTGAGGTTGGGCTGGGCCGAGAAGCGCAGCAACAGCCTCCCCGGGGTCACAGCCCAGCGGGAGGATTCGAACCTTGGTCTCTCTCTCCCAGTTGAACCTAGCAGTCCAACACCCGGACGAGAAGGGAGTGTCCACGGAGGGGAGACGCTCCTCATAGCTGGGGTAGCTCAGCCGGCAGAGCATGAGGCTCTTAAAATCTCAGGGTCGTGGGTTCGAGCCCCATGTTGGGAGATGTTGGGAGATTCCTGCTGGATGACCCCTAGGTGTACAAATTGCACAGTTCTAGGTCAGCGGTTTGGGCAGGAGAGGACGGCAAGGTTGCCCCCCAGACGATGCACCCTTTCGAGCCGGAGCTCAGGGTTGTGGGTTCGAGATAGACCCCTGCCTTTGCGACGGGGGTTAAGGCTCACAATAAGAAGCCTTGATCCAGACCAAGCCTCTGACCCACAGATCCCCCCCCCAACCCGGCATAAATTTCCAGGAATCAAGCTTCCCCCCCCACACACACACACACTTCAGCTGATCTAAGATGGCTTTTCTCCGCTTAATGAGGTATGAAGTTTGGAATGTGGGCGGCTGGCAAGGGGGCCGGGGTGGGGTGGGGGGGCAGGAGGCCGGATGGGGCTTGGAAGCAACAGCTTATTCCAAGACCCACACCCACGCACAAGGACACCCCTCTCCTTTTCCTTTTAAGGCTTTATCTCCCTGCCTCTCTGCCCTGGCCTCTTCTTTGCAAAGAAGGAGACACCAGCCCCATCATCCTTGGGGGGGGGGGGGCGGCAAACGAACGTTTGCGCAGGAATGCGTCTGTGTGCATTGCGGGCGGGCGGGAGGGGGGGCCTGGGGCTGGGATTTCGGCTTCTTGGCCGCCGGACAAAACGGGAGGCTTTCGGGTGGGGAGCCGAGAGAGAGGTGGGGGGAGAGCTGTGCACATCTGCGGTTTTTTTTATGTGGTCTGGGGAAGCAAATACCGCAGGAGACTCGAAATGACCTGTGCAGATCGGAGAACTGGGCCCAAGCTAAGAAGATGAATTTTCAGCGGGGACAAAAAAAGTCTGGTTCCGCACTTAATTCAGGAAGAACCAGATGCACAAATATAAAGGGGGGGGGGACGACGACACCTGGCTTACTAGCAGGACATTTGAAAAGGATCTGGGGGTCTCGGTGGGCCACGAGCTGAAAACATGAGCCCACGGGGTGATGCAGCAGCGGAAAAAGGCGAACGCTATTCTAGGCTGCGTCAACAGAAGTCTAGTGTCCAGATTAATGGGAAGCGATCGTCCCGCTCTTAATTTGCCTCGGTCGGACCACACCTGGAATACCGTGTCCAGTTACGGTCGCCACATTTGAAGGAAGGATGTTGACAAGCTGGAAGGATGTGCAGAGGAGGAGGGCGAGCGAGACGATCAGGGGTCTCGGAGCCGAGCCTGATGAGGAACGGTTGAAGGAGCTGGCTACGTTTCGCCTGCCGAAGAGGAGAGCGATAACCGAAAAAAGGGCTGCCACATGGACGATCGAGCAAGATTCGTTTTTCTCCTGCTCTGCAGAGTAGGATTCGAACCCGTGGCCTTCAAGTTGCAGGAAAAGGCGATTCAGGCAAAAGAAACGGGAACGGCTTTCTGATCGCAGGAGCTGCTCGGCAGTGCGGCAAACTCGCGGAATCGTAGGGGGACGGACTCCCTCGGGGGGTTGTGGACTCTCCTTCCTCGGAGGTTTCTAAGCAGAGCTCGGATGGCCTTTCTGCCATAGGTGCTTCGTCTGAGATTCCTGCATTTGCAGGGGGTCAGACTGGATGGCCCTCGGGGGTCCCTTCCAACTCCACCATTGTATGACCTTTTAAGTTCAGGTTTCCACTATTTCACATCACTGTGCAAATTAAAGAAAAAAAGCGTCCCCGTCGATATGCTGTCTCCCTCTCGGAGTCCTGAATTTCGGGTTTGCAGGGCGGGAGGGGAGAAACAGCGGGGGCTCCCAGGACAGCCATCTTTACGGAGGGTGGGGAAAACCTTTCTCGGGCCGGGGGGCCGCATTCCGATCTCGGCAGCCTTCCGAGGGCCACATGTCCAGCTGCGGCATTGGTCAGAGGCATAAAGCGGGCGAGGCGGTAGATTTCCACCTCCTCTCAAACCTGGATCCAGAAAAGAAAGCGGCAGGATTGTAGAGACGGATGGGACCCCGGGCGGTCATCTAGTCCAACCCCCTGCAAGGCGGGCATATGCAGCTGGATCGGGCCTGCAACCTTGGCTCTAACCAGCACCGCGCAACTGAGCTATCCGCATCCTAGCCAGGCCAAAGCACACAGAGACAGCCTAGGGCCTGGGGAGGGTTTCTGGGGCCAGAGGGAGAGGTCCCGAGGGCCACATTTGGCCGAATTTTGCCCTGGGGCGAACTTTTGCTCAGATTCAAGCAGGAAAGCCAACCTTGCAGGCCTTCTGAAGGACATTTCCCGCCCCCCCTTCCTCTTTCTCCTCTGCCTTGTTATTCCCAGCTTTTAATGAGTAACCCTCGGCTTTGCTAATTGTTCCGACCGCCCCTCTCCTCTGCCCGCAGTTTTCCGCGGGGGCGGAAAGGACATTATCCTGCGCCCTGTTGCCCCCGCTCGGGTGCCCTTGGGGCTTAGATAACCTTGTTCCCAACCGGGGTTCCTGCAGCCTCTGGCTAGAACCGGCTTTTCGGCCTCAATCCGCTGTGTGTGTTTTGCCGGTGGCGGCTCGTGTGCGTAAAAGCAGATCTCGTGGCCGCAAAGCCGCCCTTTCGCATTCTTTCTCGGCGCGTTTTCCCAGTAGATCAGGGGTCAGCAAACTTTTCCAGCAGGGGGCCGGTCCACTGTCCCTCACAGCTTGTGGGGGGCCGGATTATATTTTGGAAAGCGGAAAAAAATGACCAAATTCCTATGCCCCACAAATAACCCAGAGATGCATTTTGAATAAAAGGGCACATTCTACTCATGTAAAAAAAAAATGCTGATTCCCGGACCGTCCGCGGGCCGGATTGAGAAGGCGATTGGGCCGGATCCGACCCCCGGGCCTTATTTTGCCTACCCATGCACCAGATGGTGCTTGAAAAGCGGCGCTGGGTGTTTCTTTGCACCTCTTTCCAGCCTCGCAAGAGGTCATGGTAGAATCTTGGTTACGGCTGCATCGCAGGCCTGGGGGTTGGGCTAGATGAGCCCTGGGGGGCCCTTTCCGGCTCCACGATTCTGTAGCTGCGGTTCTTACATTCCGGCTCAATAATTCCCTGGGATAGCTCAGTCGGCAGAGCATGAGACTCTTAATCAGAGGGTTGTGGGTTCAAGCCCTACCTTCGGCAAAAAGAGAATCCTGCATTGCAGGGGGGGTCAGACTTTCCAATTTCACAATTATAAATTATATGAATTATAAAGCGTGGTCCCTTTCCAATTTCACGATTATATGATTCTATGGTTCTGTACCTTCCAGAGTCTTGCAGGGCAAAGCTAGCCCTCCGTGGCTCCGCTCCCCAGATGTTGCGAGTTCCCCCACAAAATTGGCCCGTTTCCATAGAATTGTGAGATTTGGAAGGGGTCCCCCCAAAGGTCATCTAGCCCAGCCCTCTGAAATGCAGGAATCTCAGCTCAAGCATCCATGGCAGATGGCCATCCAAACCCTGCTTGAAAACCTCCAAGGAAGGAGAGGCCGCCGCCGCCTCGCGAGGGAGCTAGCTCCGCTGTCAAAATGCCAAACTTTTTAAGTTGCTCCAAATTTTCAGCCGGTTTTTTGGTGGTTTGGATCCACCGGATCGGGCCCTGCCCCCCCCCCCCCCCGGGGCAGCAGGAAACAAGCTTGCTCTTCAGATATCAAAAGACATGGGCACCATATCACCTCTCGATCTCCTCGTCTGCAGGCAAAACACCCCCCCCCAAAAAAAAAGATAGGAAAGCAAATAAGATTTCTGCCCGTCCAGAGTATGACATTTCAGGGCGGGTGTCGGCTTGCCTTCTGCTTCCCTTCTGCCTGTTGAAGCGCCGCAGGGTTGTTGCTCTGCCCTCGCCCACCGAATACCCCAGTTCTACGTCCTTAATCTTTTGGGTCATTTTTCAAAAATGAAAAAAAGAGAGGAAACAGGCAGGAATCCAACCGGCGCAGCTTTCCTCAGTGTTTTTCGGGGAGTCGCCGTTTGAATCCCTTCCTGCTGCACAGACGGGAAGGACGCAGGAGCCTTGGGAAGGGGGGTGGGGAGAGAAACAGGGGCATGAAAATGCTCTCTGCGTATGCCCAGAGGAACTTTCTACTGTACAGTGTGCTTCATACCGACCCAGGTTTGTGTTCCGTTCCAAAAGTATGGGCTTTGTTATAGGCCCCGTGCGGGACAGAGCAGAAGGCTCTTAATCTCAGGGTGGTGGGTTCGAGCCCCGCGTTGAGCACTGCAGGGGGGTTGGACTAGATGACCCTTGGGTCCCTTCCAATTCTGTGATTCTAATATTAATAATAATAATAATAATAATAATAATAATAATAATAATAATAATTTATTATTTGTACCCCGCCCATCTGGCTGGGTCTCCCCAGCCACTCTGGGCGGCTTCCATCAAACATTAAAATACATTTAAAACATCACAGTTTAAAAACTTCCCTAAACAGCGGTTCAACTCGAGGGGGACCCGGGTTCGAATTCCCTTTCGGGTTGAGCCTTTGGACCACTCGCACGTTCTTTTCCTTTCCGTGCAGCGAAAAGCCAAAACGAGCCGCCCAGGCTTCCTCGAGCGAGTCGGGCACAGACGAAACGAAGGCGCGCTCGTGGGTCTGGGGTTTTCGTTTTTTTTGCTCTGTTTCGTTCCCCGAAGGGCCAGGCCGGATCGTGGGACCCGCCGGGGCCGGGCGAGGGCAGTCTCTGAAGTTGCCGCCCAGCCTAGGCCGGGCCTGGGTGTGCCGAGCTTGGCGCCCTACTGGCGTGGCGTTGGTAGCGATTGGCAGGGCCGTGCCCAGCCGGTACCAGGCGCGAGGGAGTGGGAATCTGAGCACACCCGGCGCAGATCCCTCATTAAGAGAAGGAGCGAGAGGGGGGTCAGATCAGGGCCCCAGATACGGCAGGCGGAGACGCGCAGCCGACGCCACTTGCGCAGGGCCCTCTGGGGCCTACCTCGAGGGGAGGGCGTGCAGAGGCACATGGCGGAGGTGCAAACGGCAGGTTTTGGAGGAGAAAAGGAGAGAGGTTGTGGGGGGGGGAGCACCTCTGCTGCGGCCTCTCCTCCTTTCTTGACAGCCTGCCACGGACGGCGGCCTCCGGGAGGCGCGGCGCATGGAGCATTTGGCCGCGGGCCAGGTTCCCACAGAGGCATCCCCGGGGCTGGCGGCGGTTGCCGCGGCAACTGGCCGGCTGCCACATTCGGGAGTGCGCGGGAGGGAGGCCGGGCCCCAAGGTGTGCGCAGTGGAAACGGAGGCGGGGAGGCGCAAACCATGCGCTTGTGGGGTAGAAACGGGCGCAGGGAGGAATGCGCACCCACACCGGGGAAGGGCGACGTTGTGCATTCGAGGGCAGGGGCCTGGCAAGGGGGCGGGTGGGTTTGCGCATGGCGAAGAGAGAGGTGTCGGGGAGGGGGGGAAAGGTGCGCATAGCAGGGGCGCATTGATTCGTTGCTATTTATGCAGCATTGCAAGAGTGGGAAGGGACTTGGTGACCCTCTGTGATTCTCTGTTTCTGGTTTAAATCAGCCCTTTGTTCCCAGTCATGAGGACTAGAAGCTTTGTTTTCAAGCGAAGGGCAGTGACAGGGCGCTGGCTTTGCACAGAGGAGGGTCCAGGCCTGGGGGCTGCACCTCCGAGGAAGACCGGCAACGCCTCCGTCGGCAACCCTGTGCGGCGGCTGCCAGTCAGTGCTGGCATCGCTGAACTAGGTGCGCCCCAAGAGATATAGGTCAGCTTCTCAGGGCAAGCAAAACCTGGGCGTCCGCTCCCAAGTGTGCACATGCTCACACCCCAACGCCTCTCTCGGGCTTCCAGCCCAAACTGGCAGCCAGCCGCCGGGCCAGCAACGGGTTTAGGCGGGTCCTGTTCCCCGCGGGCAGGGTGCCAAGGCTGTTCATTTTACAGCCAGTTCTTTTTTCTCTTCCTCTCCTTCCACCTACCCCACCCAGCCTGTTCTAGCGATCCGAGAAGGCCGACCGAGAGGGTTTGGGGGGCAGGTGGGGTTGTGGGGCAGCCTTTAAAGGGACCCCTGACCGTTAGGTCCACTCGCGGACGACTCTGGGGTTGCGGCGCTCATCTCGCTTTACTGGCCGAGGGAGCCGGCGTCCAGCTTCCGGGTCACGTGACCAGCATGACTAAGCCGCTTCTGGCGAACCAGAGCAGTGCACGGAAACGCCGTTTACCTTCCCGCCGGAGTGGTACCTATTTATCTACTTGCACTTTGACGTGCTTTCAAACTGCTAGGTTGGCAGGAGCAGGGACCGAGCGACGGGAGATCACCCTGTCATTGCAGGGATTCGAACCGCCGACCTTCTGATCGGCAAGCCCTAGGCTCTGTGGTTTAACCCACAGCGCCACCTGCGTCCATATAACGAGTGCCACATAACTGCCTTGGTGCAGGAGATCTTTCTGCTGCAAAAGGCCACAAGACCTTCCTCCTCCCGGCCATCAGCAGATATAAATAGACAGCCGTAAAGGGCACCCTGCAGTTCCTGACCTCAGCTCCCCCCCCACCCAAGATTTCCCTTCTGGGGGAGGGCTTGAAAGGGGCCTTTGTATTCTCCGATCCAAAATATCTCCGCTCCCTCTCCTCCGAAAGGGGTTTCCTTTTCCCCCCAGCCAAGGTTGCTGCAAACGCAGTTGAGACCCCGTCGCTCTGTTGCGTTGGTGGCAAAGAGGGTGCTGCGGGTCACGTGCAGAGTTCCTTTCCCGTTCACAGGTCCGAAACTCGGGCAAAGTCGCCGCCTCGGTTCAAAATGGTGCCCGGCGTCCAAATGTTGATGAAGACACATTCTTCTTTGGCGACCTCAGCTGGAATACTGTGTCCAGTTCTGGGCACCACAGTTCAAGAAGGATACTGACAAGCTGGAAGGTGTCCAGAAGAGGGCAACCAAAATGGTCCAAGGCCTGGAAACGATGCCTTAGGAGGAACGGCTTAGGGAGCTGGGTATGTTTAGCCTGGAGAAGAGAAGGTTAAGGGGGGATAGGATAGCCATGTTCAAATATATCAAAGGATGTCATCTAGAGGAGGGTGAAAGGTTGTTTTCTGCTGCTCCAGAGAAGCGGACACGGAGCAATGGATTCAAACTACAAGAAAGAAGATTCCACCTAAACATTAGGAAGAACTTCCTGACAGTAAGAGCTGTTTGACAGTGGGATTTGCTACCAAGGAGTGTGGTGGAGTCTCCTTCTTTGGAGGTCTTTAAGCGGAGGCTTGACAGCCGTCCGTCAGGAATGCTTTGATGGTGTTTCCTGCTTGGCAGGGGGTTGGACTGGATGGCCCTTGGGGTCTCTTCCAACTCTAGAATTCTATGATCCCTCGTAGCCGAGTGTGATTGCCTTCCGTAAACACGGTTTTAACTGTGAGTCCGTAAGTGACTGTGGAGGCCAGTTCTGGATCCGCACGTCCTTCCACAGTGGGGACATAGGTTTCTGGGCGGGAGTTGATCCCGGTGAGGGTTTGCCAAGCGTGCCTTCCTCTTAGCGCGTTTCTCCCTCGCGTCCTGAGTTCAAGGGTCTTCAAAGCCCACGACACCTTCTGGGGCGCCCGCAGGCCAGTGTTTCCCAACCCTCGCCAGGTATCCCCAAAAAGGATCCAGACCCACCGAGAATCGACGGGTGCGCAGGCAAATTGCTTCCCGAGACGCAGGTTAAAGTTATGTCCTGCCTTCCCTGCAAAGACCTCGAAGGGGCGGTGTGTGGTTTCTTCCCACACCCCCAGTTGTTTGCCCTCGCGACAACCCTGCGAGGTAGTTCAGGCCGAGAGGCGGCGGCAACGGCACCCAGCCACCCGCAACTTGCCCGGCGAGGGGTGACCTCTCGCGCACTCGCTCCCAGCTGGCATGCACATACTCAAAAACCCACTCTGGCTCATTTCCGCACCCAAGGAAAAGGCGGGTTTAAACAGGGCGGTCGCTGCATTAAGCCGAGCCATCTAGCTCTATGTTGCCTGCACTGACTGGCAGCAGCAAATCTCCAGAGTTTTCGGCTTGGGAGTTTCTATCCCTACCTACAGATGCCAGCAGGAATTGGACCTGGGACTTGAGGCATGCAGAACAGATGCCCTAACTCCAGGCTGTAGCTGTTCCCCAAGCCCAAAGCAAGATTCTGGTCCTCATGGTACACACGATTTAAACAGGAGCATAGGAGCCGTGGGTCTAGGGAGGCTGAGCACGACTGGCAGCCGCTCTCCAGAAAGGGAATCTCTACCGGGAAAACACCGGGGGCCCTTCTGCAACCAACGCAAGTCCAGAATAAGTTTCTGGTCCTCATTGTTGCAGAGGAAACGGGAGCTCGCTATGGCTTGCACGGGCTGGCAGCAGCTCTCCCCTTTCCGGACAAGGGAGCTTTCTGCCAAGACGCCAGCGGGGGTTGAAAGTGGGGGCGTTCTGCACGCCAAGCACCTGCTCCCTCTCCCCTTTCTCCCCACCCCCCCTCTTTTGCTCTGTCCTCTCCCTTCCAAGACCCTTCCTCCTAACGACAGGGTGTGGGTGCTGCCGGCTGAGCCCTGAACAGCTGCCACCCAGTAGGAACTGGCTGGGAGAGGTTTGGTGCTCCCCACCCATTTAACCCCTGCCCTGCCTCTCTCTCTCTCTCTTTCTCTCTCTCCCACCCTCCAACGCCTCCTGCTCCGACTCACCGCTCCGTGGGTGCTGCTCCGGGAGACGGGGTGTGCCTCCTGCAAGGCGCCCCCCCCCCCACGGACAATTAACATTCCCACCCACCCCCACAAAAAAAAGAGAGAGAGAACAAGCTGGCTGAATCACTCTCAACTCCCATTCCTAGAATTTCTCCTCCAGTAACAAAAGGAGAGCGTTGAGAATGTAGGGACAACCCGGTCGGATGGACAGGGTAATTTGTTCGGCCCTCACCGCCCTTCACTTCATCAAATCTGGCCCTCTTTGGAAAACACGTTTGGACACCACTGAATCTTTGTAAAAGGTAAAGGGACCCCTGAACGTTAGGTCCAGTCGCGGACAACTCTGGGGTTGCGGCGCTCATCTCGCTTTACTGGCCGAGGGAGCCGGCGTACAGCTTCCGGGTCATGTGGCCGGCAGGACTAAGCCGCTTCTGGCGAACCAGAGCAGCGCACGGAAACGCCGTTCACCTTCCCGCCGGAGCGGTGCCTATTTATCTACTTGCACTTTGACGTGCTTTCGAACTGGGTTGGCAGGAGCAGGGACTGAGCAACGGGAGCTCACCCCTTCACAGGGATTCGAACCGCCGACCTTTCGATCAGCAAGCCCTAGGCTCTGCGGTTTAGACCACAGCGCCACCCGCGTCCCTTCTGAATCATTGTACTTTTGTACATTTACTGTATTCATTTTCCCCGATTGGAACTGTAAAATGGCGATTTTCTTGAGTCAAAATGAGAGTACCCCTGAACATTTTATTTTTTTTTTGGAAAAAAAAGCACGAAGAAGAAGAAGAAGAAGAAGAAGAAGAAGAAGAAGAAGAAGAAGAAGATGAGATCAGCCCAGTGGCCCAACCAGTCCAGGCCTCGCAGTGGCTAAGCAGGCGGCAGGACTCGAACCCACGGCTTCCAAGTTGCAAGAAAGGAGAGTCCGATATCAGGAAAGGACTTTCCGACCGTAAGAGCTGTTTTGACAGCGGAACGGTCTCCCCCTTGTAAATCAGAGACATGCATGTATTAAGTCACGCTGAGGGCTCCCCCCCCCCCGGTTTACTCTAGAGAAGCAACCCCCCCCTCCTCCAGCTCGCTCTTCCTGTCAGGAACCCACACCAGGCCTGAAGGACCATTCCCCCAGATCGGCACATCCTGGTTTGCCTCCCGCAGGATGTCCATCCATTGTTTGGGTTGGCGGATGGGCTGCGGGTTTGGGGGGGGGTGGGAGCATCCGAGGCAGACAGGCGACCTAGGGTCAAGGTGCTCCTGCCGGGATGGAGAGAGGTGGCGCGGCCTTGGGTTCGAGAAGCGCAGGGGCCGCCCTCATCCTCCTGAGTCTCTGGCAGTGTGAGAAACTCAGATATAGAAGCCCATCGCCGAATGACACCTTAGACCCGGGTTACGCTCGCCACCACAGAATACCTAGGCACACTTTTTCTTTAACGATTAAATTTATTGTTGTTACTGTTATTATTACTATTATTATTATTATTCATTTCATTTCTATATTTTAAAGGAAAAAATCCCAAAGCAGTTGGCAACGCGTTAGAACAGTGTTTTTCAACCTTTTTTGGGCAAAGGCACACTTGTTTCATGAAAAAAAATCACGAGGCACACCACCATTAGAAAATGTTTAAAAAAATTAACTTTGTGCCTATATTGACTATATATAAAGTAATTCTCTTGAATAGGAATCAAATAAACACAAAGAAAGTATTTTATAATTACTTTATTATGAAATAGTAAGCAAACAGAAATATGAAAAATTATAAAATACTTTATTCAGTGCGCAACCGGGGCCTGTTTGGCTGAACACAAAGCTGATATTCTGGCTGGAATTTTTCCCATGGCACACCAGGCAACATCTCGCGGCGCACTAGTGTGCCGCGGAACAGTGGTTGAAAAACACTGCGTTAGAACATGTGTAGGCAAACTAAGGCCCGGGAGCCGGATCCGGCCCAATCGTCTTCTAAGTCCCCAGAACGGAAGAACACACACACACACACACTGACTTCGAATCCCTGGAGAGGGTCCCTCTGTCGTAATTTCTCCGAATTTACAAATACCATATGCATCACTTTTGGTGACGGCTTGCGGGCATTTCTCCCCACTTTGGCCTTTTCCACAAATGGACACGCTCCTCCGTTTCTTCCTTGACTTCCCTGTGTCCGCTTCGTATTTTTCCAGGGGTTTGAGGTTTGTACCCTGCAAGGTCCCTGCCTCCGTTCCCCCACCCCTTTCCCAAGGTTACATGTTCCGGCAAGGTTTTTTTCCATTGTTAAGAGTGGAAGACTGCAAGAAGATCAAACCGATCCATTCTGAAGGAAACCAGCCCTGAGTGCTCACCGGAAGGGCAGATCCTGAAGTTGAGGCTCCAGTACTTTGGCCACCTCCTGAGAAGAGAAGACTCCCTGGAAAAGAGCCTGATGTTGGGAAAGATGGAGGGTGCAAGGAGAAGGGGACGACAGAGGATGAGATGGTGGGACAGTGTTCTCGAAGCTGCCAACATGAGTCTGACCAAACTGCGGGAGGCAGTGGAAGACAGGAGGGCCTGCCGTGCTCTGGTCCATGGGGTCACCAAGAGTCGGACATGACTAAACGACTCAACAACAACAAGGAGAGGAGACCCACCTACCCAGCTAAGCTCTGGGGTGAGGCCGATCAGGCTTTGGGGAGAGAAAGAGAGAAAGAGAGAGCGCCATGGAAGTTGCCAAACATTGAGTTTATCCAAGACATACATACCCCTGTTCTTCTCCTTGCCCCCTGCCCATACTCTTCCATCGTGCCTCCTCTCCTGGCCTCCCCTCTCAACTAAAAAGCCCCCAACGCGCGACCTTTCAAACCGTAGACTCCCTAATCTCCGGGTCGCGGGTTCGAGACCTACCCTGGGCGAACGATTCCTGCCTTGCAGGGGCGGGGTTGGGCTAGATGACCCACAGGGTCCCTTCCGACTCCTATGATGCTACGATTCTAGGATCTCCCCCGTAGAGGTTGCTCTTTCCCGAACTCTACAATATCCTCTCTCCTTTTTTGAGGAGATTTCAACAGTATTTGGGTCACAAGAGGAAGCCGTTCACTCCAGCTGACAGCAAAAGCCATCGGGTCCGAATTGCTCTGTGTGCAGGTTCAATACCCCATAAACCAGGCCTTTGTTTTGGATCATGAGGACTAGAATTCCATTTAGTTTTTTAGCAAAAGGAGCATCGCTCCCATACGTCCGGGATTTCAACGGCGAAATGAGCATCCAGGGGTGGGATTACGAATTAACAAAAAATTGGCAAAATGTCTGGGTTGTTGCCAACGGAACAAGGAAATGTGTGTTGTTGTATCATTCTGCCTTTTTTGTGACTTCCCAATAAAAGCTCAACAACTTTGTGGTTAGTCTTTCATCTGTTTCTATCTTTGTTTTGTGGTTCTCTTCCGTAGGATATCTTGAAAATCTAGGTTAATAAAATGTGATTTTTATTTTTGTTAAAATAGGTTGGTTTCCAGAGAGAGAGAGAGAGAGCAGCTCAATAATGTTTGCGTGCCAGATTTTTACTTCTTGAAATATGGCAACCCCATCAGTGACAGGACACATGCTTGGCACGCAGAAGGCCCCAGGTCCGATACCCAACGGCGTCTCCGGGTAGGGCTAGGAATGCCCCATTTCTGAGACTCAGTGCATACAGTAAAATATTATTGCATTGCAGTGGGTGCTGAGTTAGATGGCCCCCGTGGTCCTTTCTGCAATTCTGTAATTCTGAGACTCTCCTGAGCTCTATGGCCTGACTCAGCGGAGTCGAACCCCCAACCTTCTGTTTAGCAGCCAAATGCCCCTCTGTGTTTTCACCGCGCACCAAGGAAATATCATCGAAAGCCCGCCAATCTTCCCATCTCCCACAGGGTTCAACGTGAATTAAATAAAAAATATTTCCCCGGCTGCATGCAGTTCACATCGTAGAGGAAAAAGCGAGGCACGAGACCTTTGTGAAAACTCGGCGTGGCCCTTACAACTGTCCCCAGAATTCAAGGAAGCAAGTTCGAGAACAGTTGCCTTCGGCGAGGAAAGAAAGAGATCGCCGCTTGTTATTTCTGTTTTCGCCTCTCCTTCCCCTGCTGCTCGCCAGCGGCCGTTCCTCAGATAGGCAGCTCCTGTACATGGGTGCTCTCCCAAGAGGCGGTTTCTCAGAGCAAATGCAGGTGTACATAGAACTCAATCACCCTCAGAAACGCATCTCATCATCGTTGAGTGGGCAGGCGCATTCCAAGACGAGGTAGGGCAGGAGGGTTTTTAATCTTCCGGCGTGTTTGCACCCCACGGCTGTGGGGGCGGAAGGAGGAGCCGCGGTTGCAGATTTTGGTCCCAGGGCAGGCAAATCCTCCGCCACCCTGAATCTTAAAAGAATCCCTGGCTAGGTCAAACAGACCACCCGGAGCCCTCCAGGACATCTACAAAAAAGGAAGCCCCCCTTAACGCTGATAACCTATGGAACTCACTGCCACAAGAGGCATGGATGGGCCACCAACCTGGATGGCCTTCCAAAGAGGACTGGGCTAATTTATGGAAGAGGGGAGGAGGCTGTTGATAGCTACCAGCCGAAATATCTATGCTCTGGGCTCCACAATGTCAGTTGCCGGAAATGGCAGAAGAGAGAGCGCTTGCAGGTTTTTCCACTGGGGCATCTGGTTGGCCACTGTGAGAGAACAGGATGCTGGGCTTAGATGGGCCTCCTTCGGCCCATCTAAGCAGGCTTTTTTTCTTCCATTCTCATGGAACCTCCAGGTCCAAAGGCAGTCTATCTTAATGCAGATGGTGACAGCAGTCACGAAATTAGAAGACGCCTGCCTCTTGGGAGGAAAGCAATGACAAACCTAGACAGCATCTTAAAAAGCAGAGACATCACCTTGCCGACAAAGGTCCGAATAGTTAAAGCTATGGTTTTCCCAGTAGTGATGTATGGAAGTGAGAGCTGGACCATAAAGAAGACTGATTGCCGAAGAATGGATGCTTTTGAATTCTGGTGCTGGAGGAGACTCTTGAGAGTCCCATGGACTGCAAAAAGATCAAACCTATCCATTCTCAAAGAAATCAGCCCTGAATGCTCACTAGAAGGACAGATCCTGAAGTTGAGGCTCCAGTACTTTGGCCACCTCATGAGAAGGGAAGACTCCCTGGAAAAGACCCTGATGTTGGGAAAGATGGAGGGCGCAAGGAGAAGGGGACGACAGATGAGGAGATGGTGGGACAGTGTTCTCGAAGCTGCCAACATGAGTCTGACCAAACTGTGGGAGGCAGTGGAAGACAGGAGGGCATGGCGTGCTCTGGTCCAGGGGGTCACGAAGAGTCGGACACGACTAAACGACTAAACAACAACAAACATATAGAATAAGAGAACAAGAAGAACATACGTTTAGAGAAGATTGGAAAACGTTGACTGAATATATGGGAAATAACTGTGTACAGCTGAAAACACTGTCAGCTTTAAGATAAATTCAACAGTGTAAATAAGTTTTGATGGATGCGATAATGGAATACCGAATGGTGTAGCTTTTGTAAAACATGCAGGGGTTTACGATATGTAAAATGAACCGTGGAAAGAGAAGAAGGGAAGTCGTGGGTATCTTGAGGACGTAAAAAGGAATACTTTAAATTGTAAAGCGGAAAATTTAATTAAAAATTGTATACAAAGAAAGAGACCCCTGCGTTAAAAAAAATAAACTTTGTTAGCTCAAGGCAAGGCATAAGCTCTGCAAAACATGAGCCGCCAGGTCAGGACAAAACATTGCAAAACACCGGCAGCCTCCTCCTCCTCGCCGCTCGAATGCTTCAGGGCGATCTCGGAGTCAACAACATTGTTTTTCCTGCCCAGCGTACTCCCATTAGCCGGACAGGGGATGGCACTGCGAGGCACCAGGAAGTCGGTTGTGCTTCTGTCATTAAGAGCGTTTAGGAAAGTGGAGGAACATGTGTACAGGTTGAGTCACTTAACAAGGCGGTTCTGGACCGGCGGGGCGGAGGAAGGAAAAAAACAAACAAACTGAAGAACCCAGAGCAATTAATCAGTGGAACATACTTCCTCAGGGTATTTGCCAAAGCGAGATTTCACGCCTTCTCCTCTCCCAGAGGAGTAGATGACGGATAAGGCTGGCGTCTTGTGAGATGCCAATTACTCCCAGCATTGATATGCCACCGTTCACGTGCGAATCTAGTCATCTCGTCCCCGGTGGTGGGTGGGTGGGTAGGTGGGTGGGAGATGTTTCATCGATTGTACCTTGAAGGTGCTTGGCTGAGATCCGGGGAGTTGCCTCTGGTGTCAGAGCTGCTCTCGAAAGGGCAGGAAGGCGACGGAGGGCTGGAGGAGATGCTTTTGAGCGCATGCAGAGTGGCAAAGCAGGCTTCAGTAGGTGGCCAGCGAGACAGGCTTGTGCACACGCAGAAACTCTGGGACTGATAAAATAATAATATTAATACCTGAAGGAGCGTTTCCACCCCCATCGTTCAGCCCGGACATTGTGATCCAACGCCGAGGGCCTTCTGGCGGTTCCCTCCCTGCAAGAAGCAAAGCTACAGGGAACCAGGCAGAGGGCCTTCTCGGTGGTGGCGCCCTCACATCAGATGTCAAGGAGATAAACAACTACCAGACTTTTAGAAGACATCTGAAGGCAGCCCTGTTTAGGGAAGTTTTTAATCTGTGATATTTTAATGTATTTTAATATTTGTTGGAAGCCGCCCAGAGTGGCTGGGGAGACCCAGCCAGATGGGCGGGGTACAAACAAACAAACAAATAAATTCTATCCTGCTCCCATCGGGCTGGGTTTCCCCAGCCACTCTGGGCGGCTTCCAACAAAAAGATTAAAAATACATTAAAACGCCAGTAATTAAAAACTTCCCTAAACAGGGCTGCCTTCTGATGTCTTCTAAACGCAGGTGCCACCACCGAGAAGGCCCTCTGCCTGGTTCTCTGCAACCTCGCTTCTCGCAGGGAGGGAACCGCCCGAAGGCCCTCGGAGACGGACCCCGGTGTCCGGGCTGAACGATGGAGGTGGAGATGCTCCAACTTCGCATTGCCCTGGAGCAAAGGAGTCTTGGCAACGAAACCCGTTTTCCCAAGGAGCAAGCGGCTGCGGGGGCTCGGTGGGGTCTCGAGGCTCGCACCCAGAGCAAAGGCCCAAAGCGCGCGCCCAGCTAACGGGCAAGGGGAAGCCTCCTTGGAACAAAGTGTTCTCCGCGTGACTCAGGGACCCAGAGAGCTGCCTGAACAGGAAGGAATTGCGAGAGCTTCGTCTCCTGCAGACCTTGACTTCCAGCGAGTGAGACCCGCTCCAGTGACTCAGACTCCAGCAGGGCGAGCGAGCGAGGAGGCGAAGAGGCCTTCCAGGCGAGGCACAGCGTGTGACAGCCTCCCGAAAATATGACGGGGTGAATAACCGATCGCGCATTTGTTAATTGCAAGGATTCCTCCAAGGGAACTGCCAAATGGTTCTGTTTTTCCGTTTCGTTTCCCCCTGGCGGCGTGGGATCTCAGAAGGGATCTGCTCACCTGGGCAAGCCCACCTGGGCTGCTCTGGCAGTCTCTTCCTCCTGCTTCTCTGTCTCCTGCCTCCTCACCTTCATCATCAACATCAACATCACCATCTATTTTTACCGCGCCCATCTGGCAGGGTTTCCCTAGCCACTCTGGGCGGCTCCCGACAAAAGATGTGAAAATACATTTTAAAACGTCAGTCATTAAAAAACTTCCCTAAAGAGGGCTGCCTTCAGATGTCTTCTAAAAGACATCTTCGTATCTGAAGAAGTGTGCATGCACACGAAAGCTCATACCAAGAACAAACTCAGTTGGTCTCTAAGGTGCTACTGGAAGGAATTTTCTATTTTGTTTCTAAAAGTCAGGTAGTTGTTTATTTCCTTGACATCTGACGGGAGGGCGCCACCACCGAGAAGGCCCTCTGCCAGGTTCCCTGTAACCTCAGTTCTCGCAGGGAGGGAACCGCCAGAAGGCCCTCGGAGCTGGACCTCAGTGTCCGGGCTGAACGATGGGGGTGGAGACGCTCCTTCAGGTGTACTGGGCCAAGACGCCCCCTGTCTGCAGGCCATGTCCCTTGCTGCTTTGGACCCTGAGCAGCTAGATTCCTGAACCACCTCATTATCAGTTTTAGAGATAGGATATCTCGGAATTCCAGGGGGATTTGGGGGTGGGGCTGGGGGTATGCAGTGGAAAGTGCTCCCCCCTGGTTTTGGGGGGGGTGTCAATGTAGACCCCCACTCTGCCTAGCTTCAGGCAAGATGTAAAAAAGAAAAAAGGAGGGTCTTTGTTTCCTGAATGGATGTCAAATCCTGGTTTTGTTTTGTTTTTCCCCCCTCCTTTTAAAGGTGCTTAATGGATGTTTTGCATCTATTTGCATCTGTTGTTTTGCAAGGATGCAAAAACCACCCTCCAAGGCAGAAAGGTGATTTGGGCATTTGTAAAATAATAAAACAGAGCAGGGCTTTGCATTCTTCCGGGTTTGCTCAAGGGGTCATCCCTTGGGGGATGGGTGACTGCTGGACCTCTCTGCTCCCTGCACACACACACACACACACACACACACCTCACCAGAAGCCCTCGAGGCAGGATCAGGCCAGAAGGGGGCACATCTAGTCAACAGCATCCTGTCCTCAGCAGGCCAGCACTTGAATCTGGGGAGGTTTGCAGCTCTGAGAGGGGCCCCTGCTTTGAATGCTCAAGGTCCCATAGAATCATAGAGCTGGTGGGCGGGACCCCCCAGCGGTCATCTAGTCCAACCCCCGGCAACGCAGGAATCTCAGCTAAAGAATCCCTGGCGGGTGGCCACCCAACCTCTGCTTAAAAACCTCCAAGGAAGGAGAGGGCACCACCTCCCCGAGAGAGAGAGAGACCGTTCCACAGTCAAGCAGAAAGTTCTTCCTGAGTCCGAATCTCCCTTTCTCATAACTTGAGGCCCTTGGTTCAAGTCCTACCCTCCGGAGCGGGAGAAAACAAGCTTGCTCCATCTTCCGCGGGGCAGTCCTTCTGGTATTGGAAGCTGGCATCTTGCTGTTATAAAGGCAGCTTGCTGTTTTATTTCTACTGGCGTCTTACTGTTTATAATATTGTTGGTATTGGTCTCATAGTTCTATGAGGACTAGAGCCTTGATTTATTCCCAAGGGGAGTTTATTCCGTGGCTCAGTGGCAGAACACTTGCGTTGCATGCAAAAGGTCCCAAAACAACAACAACAACAACAACATATTTAAAAATATTTTGTTTTGACTATGGCAGACCAACACAGCTACCTACCTGTAACTAATAATATGTTATTTGTTATTATTTGCCACTCTGGGCATCTCCCAGCAGAATATTAAAAAACATGATAAAACATCAAACATTAAAAACTTCCCTAAACAGGGCTGCCTTCAGATGTCTTCTAAAAGTCAGATAGCGGTTTGTTTCCTTGACATCTGACGGGAGGGCGTTCCACAGGGCGGGCGCCACCACCGAGAAGGCCCTCTGCCTGGCTCCCTGCAACCTCACTTCTCGCAGGGAGGGAACCGCCAGAAGGCCCTCGGAGCTGGACCTCCGTGTCCATGGATGAAATACCCCTACCCCCGTCCGGACTGATGCCACTGATGGCTGCTGCCAGTCAGAGCAAACAGTACTGCCCTTGATGGACAGGTGGTCTTGTCTTGGAATAATAGGGCAGCTTCCTATGCCCCTCTGCCCCAAAGCACCTGCAAACCCTCCAAGTGTCCCTACAGTCGTACCTCGGAAGTCGAACGCATTGCGAGCAGAACGTTTTGGCTCCCGAACGCCGCGAACCTGGAAGTGAACTTCCTGCAGCCAACCGGAAGCTGCACCTTGGTTTCTGAACGTTTTGGAAGTTGAACGGACTTCCGGAGCGGATTCCATTCGACTTCTGGGGTGCAACTGTAATAATAATAATAATAATAATAATAATAAACTTTATTACGGTCATGGACCAGCAAGAGAGAAAACAAAACGATAGTACATAATATAAATGTTTCTTAAATATCGTCTTTTAACAATACTATTTCAGATCCCATGTTAGATTAAAATTAAGCTAAAATTTATTGGGAGATAATTCCATTTAAGTATTATCTGCTATGGCTTGGTGGACGGCTTTATCGCTGTTGTCAGTTGATGTCATGACGCGTCTCAGTCTTGCCGCATGATAGCAAAATTTAGCTACAGTCATAGTTCGCTCTGGGTTGGTGTCCTCAATTAAGTATCTAGTCAGCATTTCAATTGAACGGCCTGGTAGATTTTTTAGCAGGGGTTCGATTAACTCCTTCCTCAAATCTCGATACAGAGTGCAGTGTAGGAGAACGTGGCTAATAGATTCGATTTCCTTGAGATCACAAGGACATAGCCTCTGTTCTATTGGGATCCAAAGATATCTACCAGTTAGTAACGCCGAGGGTAATGCATTAAAACGAGCCCTAGTAAAGGCCCATCGATGTCTCGGGTTTTCTAACGTCTTTAGGTAGATAGCTGGATGGTTTGGGCGGTGCTCATACAGTTGTCTGTACGTTGAGGGAAGACGAGTTAAGGTGTTTTGGCGGTCGATATCAGCGATTCTTTCCCTAATAATCTTTTTCGCCCTATCGCTTCCCATAGATAGAGTAGTCGCCACCGGCAGTCCATACAAGGCTAATTTCTTTTGAATAGTCTGCTCCCAAGTGGATTGAAAACTATCAGTATTGATTAAGGGGAGAAGACCATTTGGGGACGTTTTCACTCTTATCCAATACTGTAGAGCTGATTGCCATACTTTAGTTTCAACTTCCTGCACTCCAGCTTCCAGTCGTAAAGCTGCATTAGGAATATATTTAGGGGTTAGAGTTATAGCTCTAACTGTATTTTCCAGGGACTGTATTTTCCAGGGACACTCCCGGATTTACAGAAGCCGTCCCGGTTTCTGATTTGATCCCGGAATGTCCCACTTTCCCTTAAGGCAAAGGGACCAGAGTCCAGTCACAGACGACTCTGGGGTTGCGGTGCTCATCTCGCTTTACTGGCCGAGGGAGAACCAGAGCAGCGCACGGAAACGCCGTTTACCTTCCCGCCGGAGCGGTACCTATTTATCTACTTGCACTTTGACATGCTTTCGAACTGCTAGGTGGGCAGGAGCAGGGACCGAGCAACGGGAGCTCACCCCGTCATCGCGGGGATTCGAACCGCCGACCTTCTGATCGGCAAGCCCTAGGCTCTGTGGTTTAACCCACAGCGCCACCCGCGTCCCTTAGGATGTCCCTATTTTCATCAGAGAAATGTTGGAGGGGATGGAGTTATCCGACCCCCAAACTGTACGAAGGTAGCCCTGTGTAGCGAACTGGTTTTGTTTTTTAAACGTCTAATGGTTTATTATGTCTTCATATATGTTGGAAGTCGCCCGGAGTGGCTGGGACAAAATAGCAAAAACATTATGATGGAATCGGACGTCCCTCTTTTCATCGGAGAAACATTGGAGGGCATAGTAACATTTGTTGTTGTTGTTCATTTGTTCAGTCGTGTCCGACTCTTCGTGACCCCATGGACCAGGGCACGCCAGGCACGCCTATCCCTCACTGCCTCTCGCAGTTTGGCCAAACTCATGTTAGTAGCTTCGAGAACACTGTCCAACCATCTCATCCTCTGTCGTCCCCTTCTCCTTGTGCCCTCCATCTTTCCCAACATCAGGGTCTTTTCCAGGGAGTCTTCTCTTCTCATGAGGTGGCCAAAGTACTGGAGCCTCAACTTCAGGATCTGTCCTTCTAGTGAGCACTCAGGGCTGATTTCTTTGAGAATGGATAGGTTTGATCTTCTTGCATTCCATGGGACTCTCAAGAGTCTCCTCTGGCACCATAATTCAAAAGCATCAATTCTTCGGCGATCAGCCTTCTTTATGGTCCATACCGGGCAACAAACTCCTTTTGGAACCTTTTCGAAACTGATTTCTGGAGTTCCGTTGAAAGAAACCAAATTGAGAACCCAACCGGCTGTCTGAGGCCGAGGTTTGGCTTTCAGCAGCATATTTCTGGATGGGCTTACTCTGAAGTAAACCAGCGGGCTCTGCTTTGGCCTCAGGCAGCTGCTCCCTGATTTATGGTGTGTGTTAGATGCCCCCCACCCAACCCACCCTTTGGCCTCGCCTCGCCCCATAACATTTCTGGGGATGAGTCAGCCTCCCTGTCTCCTCTTCCGCCCCCATCCCCACCTCCCCACCCCACAAGCCTGCTTTTCTGCCCCCTCTGCCTTCCCCCCCAAAGACTGGAGATGCTGCAATTCCTCTCCCTGGTTTTTCCACCCTCTCCTCCTCCAAAATAATGGCCCTCATTATCTCAATTTTGCAGGATTAGAAAGGCAAGGCCTCGGAGCAGGAAGAGATTCCTGGAGGCACCCGTCAAGGGCCGAGAATAGAAACAAGGCGGCCGGGATTCCTTTAACCACTTTGCCACACACTTCCTGGGTGCCCGGCGACGGGGCGGGTGGCTCACCAGGGCTCCGATCTCTGCAAACACAGGGATGCTGGTTCAGGAATGGGGTTGGAGGCTGGGAAGTGACTCAGGTTTTTTGTGCCTCTTGCACAACACAGATTCCTGGGGCATGTCTACTCAGAAGGGCGCAAGCTTTCTAGTCCTCAAGCTTCAAAATATGTGTTTGGGGTGCAGGCAGGGAACCAGAAACAACCCGGGTGGGAGGCAAAGAAATGCATATTTCCTAAGCTCTCTGAAGACCTGTCTAACCAGCTTCAAGCCCTAAATGGCCCAGTAGACCTGAAGAAACGTCTCCACCCCCATCATTCAGCCTGGACACTGAGGTCCAGCTCCAAGGGTCTTCTGGCGGTTCCCTCCCTGCGAGGAGTGAGGTTACAGGGAACCAGGCAGAGGGCCTTCTCGGTGGTGGCTCCCGCCCTGTGGAACGCCCTCCCGTCAGATGTCAAAGAAATAAACAACTATATGACATTTAGAAGACATCTGTTTGGGAAAGTTTTTAATGTTTGGTGTTCTGTTGTGCTTTTAATTCTGTTGGGAGCTGCCCAGAGTGGCTGGGGAAACCCAGCCAGGTGGGCGGGGTGTAAATAAATAAATTATTATTATTATTATTATTATTCCCGCCAAGAGCCTAAGAAGGGCCTTCTGGATCAGGCCAAATGGGGCCCAACTAGTCCAGAATCTTGCTGTCGCAGTGGCCGACCAGATGCCTCTTCCGTAAATACCACAAGCAGGATCCGAGCTTGAGAGCAACTCTCCCCAACCCCCCAATCCCCCGTGTTTTCCAGCAACTGGCATTCAGAAACATTTCTGCCTTCAACCATTGGCGGCCGTCCCCGCCTCCTGTGGGAGGGCGTTCCACAGTTCAACAACAACCGAGAATATTAAGGAAACATGTGTGCGCCAAACACACACACACAAAGGCATGTTTTGTGTGTGTGTGTGTTTGCAAGAGAGAGAGAGATTTCTCAGCTCCTCAGGGTTGGGCGGGCAATGTTGCATTCCTGGCTGCGTACCAAGTGGGAGATCGCCGGGCCTCGCAACTACTCCCTGGCGTGGGAATGCGGAGGCTGTGATCCTGCCCCCGTGTTCCTGTGTGTGACAGTCATGGCACGTCACGGCCTCTGGGGAGCGGGGGGTGCCACACCTTTCATGGGCGGAGCGTTCACCCACCAGGACATCTGACTCAAGGTCATGCCATCCCATCGGGCTTAATCACCGCCTCATCATCCTGCAATCTTTCCTTCGGGTTCCACACAGTCAGCCAGCGTGCCTGCGCGTGTGTGTGTGTGTTGTGTTTTTTTTGCAATCAAAGCAACCTGCCCCTTTCCCCAAAGCCGGGCCACCAGAGGAAGGTTTTACAGACTTGGGACTCTGCGCCCTTTCCCGTCACCCTCCGAGCTCTACCCAAAAGGCAAACAAGTCAGGTCACGTGGTTCAGTATTTGCCGTTTTGACTCCCAAGGTGCATTGGTTAAAAGGGGCATTTTGGGGAGGCCGTTGCAAGAGCTGAATTGGCGGATTCGTCCAGAGAGAGAGAGGGAGAGAGCAGGTTCGCAGCTGCAGAGGTCCTCCTGGATCCTTTGCTGTTGCTCGAGACTCAGGTGGCCTCAGTGGCACAAAGCGCCTTCCATCACCTCCGGCTGGTGGTCCAGCTACGCCCCTATCTGGACAGGGATGGCCTAACTACTGTCGTCTATGCTCTGGTAACCTCAAGGTTAGACTACTGCAATGCGTTCCACGTAGGGCTGCCCCTGGAGATGGTTCGGAAACTTCAGCCGGTGCAGAATTCAGCAGCCAGGTTGCTCACCGGACGGCAAGACGGTTTGAGTTTATTACACCGATCCTGGTCCGACGGCACTGGCTACCGAATAGTTTCCAGGCCCCGATTCAAAGTGCTGGTTTTGACCTATAAAGCCTTAAACTGCTCAGGACCGCGATACCTCAAGGACCGCCTCTTTCCGTATAAACCTACCCGGACCTTGAGATCATCTTCTCAGGCCCCCCTTCGTGTGCCTCCTCCTCGAGAGGTCTGGAGGTGGCAACACAAGAACAGGGCCTTCTCTGCAGTGGCTCCCCGCCTGTGGTAATGCTCTCCCCAGGGAAGTTTGCCTGGTGCCTTCACTATACACCTAGGCGACAGGCAAAAATGTTCCTTTTTAACCAGGCCTTGGCTCACCTGATCAACACCCTATACCCTTTAAAATGTGGCTCTTGGGGGGGGGGGGTTATTGGATTTTTTTATATTTTTTTATGTATTATGATTATTATTATTTTTTGAACTGCCCTGAGACCTCCAGGTATAGAGTGGTATATAAATTCAATGAATGAATGAATGAATGAATGAATGAATGAAAAAATATCCTTCCAGTAGCACCTTAGAGACCAACTAAGTCTGTTCTTGGTATGAGCTTTCATGTGCATGCACAATTCTTCAGATACACTGAAATAGAAGTCACCTCCTCACTCTCTCACTATATATAAGGGTCTGGTGGCTTCTGTTTCAGTGTATCTGAAGAATTGTGCATGCACACGAAAGCTCATACCAAGGACAAACTTAGTTGGTCTCTAAGGTGCTACTGGAAGGAATTTTTTTTATTTTTTATTTTGTTTCGACTACGGCAGACCAACACGGCTACCTACCTGTAACTGAATGAATGGATTTACTTTCGATCCAGCAGTGCAGAATCCTGGTCACCTCCTTCCCTTTGACAAAACGCCAAAGCGCCTGACTTCTGGCTGCCCATAGCAGCAACTCAGGTCTTGCAAAGCTGACCTCTTGGCTTGCTGCGATCAGCATTAGCCCCCGTTGTGCCAGCCTAATATGAAAACAGCCGGCAGGCAGCCCTCTGCCGGGATCCTGTGATTCATCCAGCCCTCCGGGGAGTTGGCGCTGAGGTTATTCGTGGGCACGGGAAGGGCTCCCTCGGATCCTTTCGCGTCTCTCTGGGCGTTCTAGGATCCGAGGCTGGTTTTGGAGGAAGGGAGCCTTGTGCCAAGGAAGAGGGTGATGCCAGAGCCCGGAGCATCTGCCACTCACCATCATTCCAGGCCAAACAAGCCCAGCTAGACAAACAGAACCATCTGCCGCGAGTCTAGAAACCCTGGCTCGAAAACAACTCGCTGGCTGCGGGGTTTCAGCCGGCGCTGTGAAAAGGAAGAGGCTGGGATTTCTGGGTTTCTCGGTTTGCAGCAGGAGGGGGGGGTGGTACCTCCTGTTGCCCGAGGGCCGCATTCCCTCCTGGGCAACCTTCTGAGGGCCACTTGGCAGTGGTGGGCGGAGACAGGGGCAAAAGCAGGGCGGGGAAAACCCAACATAAATCAGGTTCAACGGGGCGGGGAGGGGGGCTGCCTCGGAAATGAGCAGCCTCTCCTTCGCCGGAGATTTTGATGCCAGGGATTCTTCAGCCGCGATTCCCTACGTTGCAGGGGGTTGGGATGGATGACCTTTGGGGTTCCCTTCCAGTCCCAGTTTCTGCACGGACAAACCTCTCTATCCCACCCCCCACCCCATCCTTTGGCACTGGGTTCAAGAGCAGATCGCAGCCGAGCCAAAACACTTTGGGGTGTGTGTGTGGAAAGCAGGGTGAGGAGTGTGGCCCAGAGAGAGTTTGAAATTAAAATTAGAGCGGCATGGGGGACACATTTTTTGGGGGGCCTCTAGGCCTCAGGTTCCCTACCTGTGAACTATAGGTGGCTGGCTCATATCAAGCCATAGTATTGGTTGGGATGTAGCTATTAATGATAATTAACACGTGTCGTTTAGGTAAGATGGGGAACATGCAGGAGAAATGATTTCCCCCCCCCAAAATAATTTATTGGATTTTAATAACCAAAATACACAAAACACAAATACAAACACAGAATACACACAAACAAAACAATTATTTACTCAACCTTATCCTCGTTATAATCCTAAACTTGGGACTTCCTCACATCCTCTCTTTTGCGTTCATTACTAATCTTCTTTAGTAACGTTGTAAAATCTATTTTCTTGCATCTAATCTTAACCTTGCAATTATAATCCACATATCTTAAATCCTGAATCTTATTCTTATCAAGTAAAACGTCAAATCCCACTTCTCCACTTCTTTTATCCTCTCTTCATTTAACTTTGTTATGCTGTAGCCTATATTTCATCTGATTCCAATTTCAAATATATAGAAAAAAAATCAATACATATGCATGCAGGAGAAATGATTTTGGAGGAGATACGGAAGGTGTTTGTAGAATTTGTACTGTTAAAATGGAAAGGGGCCAAACCATCTCAAGAGGCGTTAAAATTTGGGAGGTTGGATAGTTATGATGTAATGGTCTCGGTGGTGGGGCACACATTTTTATTATTTATTTATTTATTTATTATCATTATAATAATAAAAGTATTTGTTCATCCAGCCCAGCGTAGTTATCCGTGACCTGCCAGTGGGGTGTCGGGCAGCCAGGAAAGGATCCTTCCCATTCTTCCCACTGTACATAGAGCTGCAATGCGCTCTCCGTGGGGCTACCTTTGAAGGTGATCCGGAAACTACAACTAATCCAGAATGCGGCAGCTGGACTGGGGACTGGGAGCGGCCGCCAAGACCATATAACTCCGGTCCTGAAAGACCTACATTGGCTCCCAGGACATTTCCAAGCACAGTTCAAAGTGTTGGTGCTGACCTTGAAAACCCTAAACGGCCCAGTATCCCTGAAGGAGCGTTTCCACCCCCATCGTTCAGCCCAGACACTGAGGTCCAGCTCCGAGGGCCTTCTGGCGGTTCCCTCCCTGCAAGGAGCAAGGTTACAGGGAACCAGGCAGAGGGCCTTCTCGGTGGTGGCACCCGCCCTGTGGAACGCCCTCCCGTCAGATGTCAAAGAGAAACAACAACTACCAGACTTTTAGTTGACATCTGAAGGCAGCCCTGTTTAGGGAAGCTTTTAATGTTTGACGGACTATTGTATTTTAATATTTTGTTGGAAGCCGCCCAGAGCGGCTGGGGAAACCCAGCCAGATGGGCGGGGTATAAATATATTATTATTATTATTATTATTATTATTATTATTATTATTATTATTATTATTATTATTATTATTTTGCCGCAAATGGTAATAATGTGGTTGTGTTGGGGAACAGCTGATAGGATCGTAGAGTTGAAGACTTGGAAGGGAACCCCAAGAATCATCTAGCCCAACCCCAAGCAATGCAGGATTCACAGCTCAGTGGAAGGATGTGAGAATGCTCATGTGTAAACGCAGCTTGAATCTACCAGGAGTGCACTGTTGTCATGTCAGAGGTTCGCTCAAAACTCCCGTCTGGAGGGCCCCTGGGACGATGCAATAAAAACTGTGGGTGTTTGCCTACCGAAACCTGAACGTGCGCAGATTCCGGACAGATCGAAGGAAGACCTTCTTCATGCGGCGCGTACAGAGCCGGATTTACGTATAAGCTAAACAAGCTATAGCTTAGGGCCACACTCTCTTGGGGGGCCCCAAAAAATTAAAGGGGAAAAAACCGGATGTACATTATCAAAATATAAGATAGAAAAACAAATAAAATAAAACCCACATCCAGCAACAGAGTTTTGTGTTGTGTAGGCTCCTGGGATGTAAGTCATGCACCCCGCCTGCTAGCCTGCTCCCTAAAATATCCCTGGTTTGCTCCTTTCTATATATAGGGTGCCTACATTCTGCATGGACCGGTTGCAGGGCAACAGGGGCAAATGGCTTGAGATACCTATGAGGTCCATAAATGACCATATAGCATATATTCAACATACACAAAAACAGCGACAATTTTTTTGTTGACCAAAGACAGCTGGACTTATAAAGGTCCCCATTGCCTTCAGTAGCTTAGGGCCTCGTCAAACCTAAATCCGGCTCTGGGCGCGTAGTTAAAACTGCGGAACTCTCTGCCACAGGACGGATTAAAGCTCGGATGGCTTTAAAAAGAGGATTGGGTGAATTTGTGGTGGAGGCAAAGTCCTATCGATGGCTAGTCCGTAGGCGAGGAAGGGAAACGAAAGGTGGCCTCAAGGAGAGACCATTTCCTGCTAGCTCAGATTGTTTGCAGGACCTTGGAGCCTGCCATGGGTCTGTGTGTGTGTGTGTGTGTGTGTGTGTGTGTCTCTAGTTGGGCTGCTGAGTTGCACCATCTGTCCGTGGCCTTTGCACTCAAAGGCGTGGGTCGGGTCTCCAGGCAGAACTTCTGCGAGGAATGTTTGCAAAGGGCAGGAAGGCGAGCCATCCTCATGGAAGAATCCCAAAGTCTGAGAATCTTGCTGGGTGGGGAGTGTGCTGGAATCTGTGCTAGGCTGGCGCAGAGATAGGAAGAAGACAAACTCCCGACCGCCGGAGAAGAAGGGCAGATTAAGTTGATGGATTATGCAGAAATGGCAAAAAGGACTGGAATCAGGAAGACCAAAATTGTAATAGTTACAGGTGGGTAGCCGTGTTGGTCTGCCATAGTCAAAACAAAATAAAAATTTCTTTCCAGTAGCACCTTAGAGACCAACTAAGTTTGTTCTTGGTATGAGCTTTCGTGTGCATGCACACGAAAGCTCATACCAAGAACAAAAGTGTAATATTGTTGTTCAGTTGTTCAGTCGTGTCCGACTCTTCGTGACCCCATGGACCAGAGCACGCCAGGCACCCCTATCCTTCACTGCCTCTCGCAGTTTGGCCAAACTCATGTTAGTAGCTTCGAGAACACTGTCCCACCATCTCATCCTCTGTCGTCCCCTTCTCCTTGCGCCCTCCATCTTTCCCAACATCAGGGTCTTTTCTAGGGAGTCTTATCTTCTCATGAGGTGGCCAAAATACTGGAGCCTCAGCTTCAGGATCTGTCCTTCCAGTGAGCACTCAGGGCTGGTTTCTTAAATTGTAATATGGAATGGGGAAAATCATAAAAAAACCCACTGTAAACAGCTAAAATCATACTAGGATTGGAATAACACTTGTTGGATATAATCCGTGCCTGATTTACGTATAAGCTAAAGAAGCTATATCTTAGGGCCCCACTCTCTTGGGGCCCCCCAAAAAAGGTAAAAACAACAACAACCTGGGTGTACATTTTCAAAATGTAAGATAAAAAACAAATAAAATAAAACCTCCATCCAGCAACAGTGCTTTGTGTTGTGTAGGCTCCTATGATGTACCGGTAAGTCATGGGCCCATCCTGCTCCCTCAAATATCACTGGTTTGCTCCTTTCTATATATAGCCGTGCAACCAGTCCATGCAGAATTTAGGCACCCTATCTATAGTTAAAGGGACCCCTGACCGTTAGGTCCAGTCGCGGACGACTCTGGGGTTGCGGCGCTCATCTCGCTTTACTGGCCAAGGGAGCCGGCGTCCAGCTTCCGGGTCATGTGGCCAGCATGACTGAGCCGCTTCTGGAGAACCAGAGCAGCGCACGGAAACGCCGTTTACCTTCCCGCCGGAGTGGTACCTATTTATCTACTTGCACTTTCACGTGTTTTTGAACTGCTAGGTGGGCAGGAGCTGGGACCGAGCAACAGGAGCTCACCCCGTCATTGCGGGGATTCGAACCGCCGACCTTCCGATCGGCAAGCCCTACGCTCTGTGGTTTAACCCACAGCGCCACCCGGGTCCTCATAAATAGAGATAATACGGAAATACAGAAAGATATAACGAGACTGAAATTGTAAGTGTCGTGAGATCGGTGGAAGTCTTTGCTTTATCAACTTTGGTTATGTAACAATGAATACGGTGTTGGGAATATGTCTGTCTGTCTTCTTTTAATCTTCATTTATTTTCTTGTTTTCTTTTTCTTTTCCTTCATTCTTTTGTTTTGTGTTTCAATCTGTAAGATTCGGAATGGTTTCTGTTTTCGTGTTCCGGAGCATTGTTAGCATTTGGTTGCTAATATTAATAAATATTATAAATATTAAAATATTAAAAGTTTTAAAAAGGAATGTCAGAAGGAGGGACTCTCTCACCCACCCACCCACCCACCCCGCTGCAGGTTTCCACCCAGGCGAGAGGTGCCAAGTCCCTCTTGAGTCTGTGTGTGTGGGAGAAATTCAGGCACAGCCCAGGAATAGCCAAAGGAGTTTTGCAGCAGGTCAGGGTGTGCTGAGAGGCGGTTTTTTGAGCCAGGCAAGCTGTGTGGGAGAAAGCCGGAGCCAGCCAGAGACATCCCTTACCTGCGATTGAGGGATTTAAGAGGCATGTGTAGGAGAGAGATCGCAGCCTAGGAATAGCTGGAGATGGCACAGGTCGGAGTATTAGCATAGCCTGTGTGGGAGGGTCGGCAAGAGATTGAGGGCATGTGCGTGACCCTGAACGGGTCGGGGATCCGGGCCCTAAATGAGCAAAACGAATTTCGACAGGGAGCGGCGTCAGGTTCCGCGATGGAAGAACCAGATGAGCAGATTTTAAGACGCCCGGCTCATTGGCACCTTGGTTCCCGAACGGCTTGGCTCCCGAACAAATCGGCTCCCGAACGCCACAAAGCCGGAAGCGAGTGTTCTGGTTTGCGAACGCTTTTCGGAAGCCGAACATCCGACGCGGCTTCCGATTGAGCTACTGTGTCCAGTTCTGGGCACCCCAGTTCAAGAAGGATACTGACAAGCTGGAAAGTGTCCAGAGGAGGGCAACCAAAATGGTCAAAGGCCTGGAAACGATGCCTTAGGAGGAACGGCTTAGGGAACTGGGTATGTTTAGCCTGGAGAAGAGAAGGTTAAGGGGTGATAGGATAGCCATGTTCAAATATATCAAAGGATGTCATCTAGAGGAGGGAGAAAGGTTGTTTTCTGCTGCTCCAGAGAAGCCGACACGGGGCAATGGATTCAAACTACAAGAAAGAAGATTCCACCTCAACATTAGGAAGAACTTCCTGACAGTGAGAGCTGTTGGACAGTGGGATTTGCTGCCCAGGAGTGTGGTGGAGTCTCCTTCTTTGGAGGTCTTTAAGCAGAGGCTTGACAGCCATCTGTCAGGAATGCTTTGATGGTGTTTCCTGCTTGGCAGGGGGTTGGACTGGATGGCCCTTGGGGTCTCTTCCGACTCTAGGATTCTATGAGCGCAGGAAGCTCCCGCAGCCAATCGGAAGCCGCGCCTTGGTTTCCGGATGGTTCCGGGAGTCAAACGGACTCCCGGAACGGATTAAGTTCGAGAACCAAGGTACCATTGTACATGTGAAAAGGATCTAAGGCAGTGTTTTTCAACCACTGTTCCTGGTGTGCCGTGGGAAAAATTCCAGCCAGAATATCAGCTTTGTGTTCAGCCAAACAGGCCCTGGTTGCGCACTGAATAAAGTATTTTATAATTTTTCATATTTCTGTTTACTTACTATTTCATAATAAAGTAATTATAAAATACTTTCTTTGTGTTTATTTGATTCCTATTCAAGAGAATTACTTTATATATAGTCAATATAGGCACAGAGTTAATTTTTTTAACATTTTCTAATGGTGGTGTGCCTCGTGATTTTTTTCATGAAACAAGTGTGCCTTTGCCCAAAAAAGGTTGAAAAACACTGATCTAAGGGGTCTTGGTGGAGCATGAGCTGAACATGATCCCACAGTGTGATGCAGCAGCAGCAAATAAAAATAATCTAATGCTATTCTAGAAGTCTAGTGTTCGGATCAAGGGAAGTCATCGTCCCACTCTATTCTGCCCAGCTCAGAACACACCTGGAATACTGTGCCCAGTTCTGGGCGCCACAATTTAAGGAGGAGATTGACAAGCTGGAAGTTGGGCAGAGGAAGGCAACCGAGATGATCAAGGGTCTGGGAACCAAGCCGGATGAAGAACGGTTGAAGGAGCTGGGTATGTTTAGCCTGGAGAAGAGACTGAGAAGGAGTTATGAGAGCCTTTTCTGAGAGGAGAGACTTTTCCTACGCTCAGAAACACACCAGATCGAACACACGTTTCCTAGTGTGGCAGGAGCGACCCTCCTTTTCAGTCGTCTCTCAGCTGCGAAGCTCAGTGGGTGACTTTGGGCCAGTCCATCTCTCTCTCTTTCAGCCTGTCCTACTTTGCAGGGATGTTGTGAGGTTAAAAACAGTTCCGTAGAAAGAGCTAAAAACAAAAAATATGGGAAAGGGCTTCAGGTGTCCTGCCGAGTGCAGCGGCGAGGCAGCGCTCTGCCTGTTGGATTTCTGCCTGTTGTTGTTGTTGTTCGAAACGACCAGGATTCTCCTCCTGGGCCTGGAAACCAGGGCAGAACCTCACGGCTGTCAGGGAAGGTGACTCAGGGGTACGTAGATGGAGAAGGAGAAAGGAAAGGTCACTGCTTCGTCAACTTGCCAACGCGGTGATTGCTCTGGCGTCAACCCTCTCTCTCACACACACACACACACTGAACACATACAGATCTATTTGTGCAATCCGAACACAGCTCCCTCCCATCTTGCGACGCCGTTCCTGGCAGGAGCCCGTGTACACAGAGGAAGAGATAAATATATCTGCAAGCTCTGCCTACGTCAAGAGCCGGGGAGCTTGCGGGGAGCGGAGGCTGGTTAGCTGACAAAAAAGTGTCCTGGCAGGATCGCGGTCCAAGGAAGGGTTTTTGAAGCCCCGATCCTCCGCCGACGGATCTGGCAGCGGCACAGACCCTTCCTTTCCAAGGAGACGCATCGTATTAGTGTCGTTCGTTAACGCATTCGGCTTTTTCCGACCAAGGAGCTGCAGGTGGCCGGCCCACTGGCCCAATCCTGCTCTCTCTCTCTCTCTCTCTTTCCCCACCTGAATCGGTACAACAACCCTGCAAGGGAGGTTAAGGCCGGGAGAGGCAGCGACTGGGCCAAGGTCGCCCCGGCGAGCTTCGTGGCCAAGGGGTGGGGATTCGAACCCTGATCTCTCCCCCACTGCTAGTGTGATGCTCTAACCACTAGGCAGCGCTGGCTCTTGTCAGATATGGGCATGGGGGTGGGGGGGATAAGGCTGTCATTGATGGCTCAGTGTGAGGAAATAGCTGGTAGGACATGAGATTCTTGATCTTGGGGTCGTGGGTTCGAGTCCCACTTTAGGCAAAATATCCCTCGTTGCCCCGTTCGACAATCCTGCGATTCTATGGACCTCCACATTTAAGGGCAACCTACCTTCAAAACCCCAGCTCCCGGGGACAGGTGATAAATCAAAAGCATCACCAAGGTGTATTTAAAACACATGACTTCACACACAGAGAGAGAAACCCAGGAAGTTTTCTAAGGGCGCTGAGGAGTTGTAGTTCAGCGAGGAAGAAAAACAACCGTTCTCAGGTTTCTCTAGCGGAAAACCGGATGCAGTTGGTATGTGCTTTAAATGTACAGTGTGGAGTTTCTCTCTCCCCCCCCCCAATCTCTCGTGGAGGTTCTGCCTATCTGTCCTGGTGCAGGTCCGCACAGGCCTTTGGTTCTCATGCAACACACAGGACTCCTTGCGTGCTTTGGCTCTGCTCCTAACCCTTGAATGCGTTTACCCGAGAGCAATTCAGAGGTGCTTACTTCCCCGTAGACGTGCCTCAGATAGCTGTGGGAATTGGTCCACTCACTGTGCAGACTGGGGGTCATTTTGGACTCACAGCTGTCCATGGAGGCGCAGGTCAGTTCTGTGTCCAGGGCGGTTGTCTACCAGCTCTATCTGGTACGCAGGATGAGACCCTCCCTGCCCCCAGACTGTCTCACCAAAGTGGTGCATGCTCTGGTTATCTCCCGCTTGGACTACTGCAATGCGCTCTCCGTGGGGCTCCCTTTGAAGGTGACCCGGAAACCACAACTAATCCAGAATGCAGCAGCCAGACTGGGGACTGGGAGTGGCTGCCGAGACCACATAACACCGGTCCTGAAAAACCTCCATTAGCTCCCAGTACGTTTCCGAGCACAATTCAAAGGGTTGGTGCTGACCTTGAAAGCCCCAAACGGCCCTGTATCCCTGAAGGAGCGTCTCCACCCTCATCGTTCAGCCCGGGCACTGAGGTCCAGCTCCGAGGGCCTTCTGGCGGTTCCCTCCCTGCGAGAAGTGAGGTTGCAGGGAACCAGGCAGAGGGCCTTCTCGGTGGTGGCACCCGCCCTGTGGAACGCCCCCTCCCAACAGATGTCAAGGAAATAAACAACTATCTGACTTTTCGAAGACATCTGAAGGCAGCCCTGTTTGGGGAAGTTTTTAATGTTTGACGTTTTGTTGTGTTTTTAATATCCTGTTGGGAGCCGCCCGGAGTATCCCCAGCTAGATGGGTGGGGTATAAATAAATTATTATTATTATTATTATTATTATTATTATTATTATTATTATTACCGTGACTGCCGGGACTGAATTCACGGCCCGCTCCTGAGCAAGGATCTGGCCCTTCCTCCTCCAGGCTTATCATCCAAGCCTCCACAGAAGCAGATTTCTGAGTCACTGGAGGAAGTGGGAGAGGTAACTGACAGAGCAACCGGAGCAAATGAACTGTCAGAAGGAAAGGATTGTGTACCCTCCAAATGCCCCGATTCTCGAGGGACAGTCCCGGAACTGCAGAAGCAGTCCTGGTTCCTGATTTCACCCTGCTTTTTCCTTTTCTCTTCCCCTCCACGTCTTGGAGAACAATTACCGTAAAAGTGATCTCTCCGTTTATCCTGGAAACAAAATCCCTGCACCAAATGAAGGGAGAAGGGGTGACGCTGGCTTGCGACCCCCTTCCTAAAATTCAGAATGAAAAGGTCAACCGCCTGCTATGAATTATCCAATTGCAATTCTTCCGCAGCCAGCCTTTTCTTAGGAAACGCAAGGAGCGTTGATTCTTTTGTTGTAAACGGAGCCTGACGCCGTCTGCTCAGAAGGAAGTCCCACTGTATTCAATGGAGCTTACTCCCAGGTAACTGGGTCAAGCCTGAACAGCCTTAGACTGCAATCCGAAGCTTCCCACTGAGTTCACCAGGACTTACTCTCTGGTGTGTTCCTGACCATTCTCACAGTTCCTATTATTATTATTATTATTATTATTATTATTATTATTATTATTATTATTATGTAAAGGTAAAGGGACCCCTGACCATTAGGTCCAGTTACGGACGACTCTGGGGTTGCGGCGCTCATCTCGCTCTATAGGCCGAGGGAGCCGGCGTACAGCTTCCGGGTTACGGTATGTGGCCAACATGACTGAGCCGCTTCCGGCAAACCAGAGCAGCGCACGGAAACGCCATTTACCTTCCCGCCGGAGCGGTACCTATTTATCTACTTGCGCTTTGACGTGTTTTCGAACTGCTAGGTTGGCAGGAGCAGGGACGGAGCAACGGGAGCTCACCCCGTCGTTGCGGGGATTCGAACCGCCGACCTTCTGATCGGCAAGCCCTAGGCTACAGCTTTCAGCTGGCAAAAAAAAACCCCCAGCACATTCAAGGTTTCTTTGTATCTGCTTCATTCATTCATTCATTCGCTGACAGAAGTTTCACACACACAGTTAAGAGGGGAGGGCTCCGGAGCACCTCTCCTGAGTCGGACCCCCCTCGTCTTGCCTCATCTTGCCCAGACTCAAATCAGGTGTCTCTACTGGAGATGGCCTTGAGGACTAGCACCTTGCCTACCATCTGCATGCCAAGCAGATGACCAGCCGCCGAGCTGTGGCCCCACACCTCCGTAAGGATACAAGGTGACCTGAATTCTCTCTCCCTCACCCTCCTTGCTACTATTTCCTCTTTCCCTGCCCGTATGTTTTCATTTCCCTGTCCTTGAGATCCAGTGACTCAGCCCGCAAAAAGAAAAAGAAAAAAAAACAGCCCTCATTTGTCATTTTCTGTTTGGACTTTTTGATTCACCCAGAAACACGGTTGGGCTCTGAGGCATCGGCTGAGTGTTCCTGGGCGAGGGCAGCAAACAAACAAAAGAAATGTTTCGGCCGGGCAAACAAGGGACGGAGAGAGCTTTGTCTGTTGAATTTCTGCCTGCCTTGCCACAATTGGCTTTTTTTGTTTTTTTTTAATTCACGCCGGGCATCTCAGCCTCGAAAGACCAAGAAACCTCACCCGTTTTCAGGAAAGCCCTATTGTGCAAACGGCACTCTGGATATGCTCAGAGGATGCTTTCCTGTTTGGTCTCTGCTTACACCAGGGGTCAGAAAACTTTTTCAGCAGGGGGCCGGTCCACTGTCCCTCAGACCTTGTGGGGGACCGGACTATATTTTTTTTGGGGGGGGAGAATTAATTCCTATGCCCCCCAAATAACCCAGAGATGCATTTTAAATAAAAGGACACATTCTACTCATGTCAAAACACGGTGATTCCTGGACTGTCCGCAGGCCGGATTGAGAAGGCGATTGGGCCGGATCCAGCCCCTGTGCCTTAGTTTGCCTACCCATGGCTTTTACACCTACTGAATTTGCTGTTCTCCCCCAGCTTCCGTTCATCTGCTTTAAACAGAGAAACAGACAAAAATCCTAAACTTTTCTCCCTCCAGGATGCCACCTGATAATAAGCAAATGAAGTGGCGCTGTGGGTTAAACCACGGAGCCTAGGGCTTGCCGATCGGAAGGTCGGCGGTTCGAATCCCCGCAATGACGGGGTGAGCTCCCGTTGCTCGGTCCCAGCTCCTGCCCACCTAGCAGTTCGAAAGCACGTCAAAAGTGCAAGTAGATAAATAGGTACCGCTCCGGCGGGAAGGTAAACGGCGTTTCCGTGCGCTGCTCTGGTTCGCCAGAAGCGGCTTTGTCATGCTGGCCACATGACCCGGAAGCTGGACGCCGGCTCCCTCGGCCAGTAAAGCGAGATGAGCGTCACAACCCCAGAGTCGGACATGACTGGACCTAATGGTCAGGGGTCCCTTTACCTTTAATTGGGGAAAGTTCTCCACCTTTGTTTGGTGACCTCGAATTATTGCTTTTCCACAATCACATTTCATGCTGGATGGTCCAGTTCCTATGGGTTGGAACTGGGGCCTCCAGCATGCCAAAGAGATGCCAGCTCTTCCTAAAGAACAGCTGAGAATCCGGTCCTCGTTGTTCTAAATTTTTCAAAGGAAGCTGCTTTCCGAGAAGGCAAACCACTAATCCATTATCTCTGTGTTAACTACACTGGGCCCTTCTGCCGGCCCTGCCCTGATCTGGTACCTTCTGCATGGAAAACACTCTCATTTTAAAAGCAAAAAGACAAGGCTCTAGTCCTCATGTTGATTAACAAAGGGCTGGTTTAAACAGAAACAGAATCATAGAATCCTAGAATTGTCGAGTTGGAAGGGACCACGAGGGTCATGTAGTCCAACCCGCTGCGATGCAGGAAAAAAAAATTGCCCAACGTGGGACTCGAACCCGCAACCCTGAGATGAAGAGCCCCTTGCTCTGCCGGCTGAGCTACCCTGCAGAAGGGGTCTTGTACAGAGTCAGACCATGGATGTGTCTATCCCGGTGATGTCAACGCTGGCTGAGATTTTGCTGTCCTGATGTGGAAGATGAGATATTGGAGCGGGACGACGACAGGGGAGTATTCTGAGTAATGGGTTGGTGACGACTGAGTCACAGGTGGGTCAGAGACCAGCTCAGTGCATGAGCAATCCCCTCAGCAGCCTGACCCACCCGTGTGGCTCATGCGGTGACCAAGACTGCTTTGGGACACCTGTCAGCTCGCATCCAGCACACATTTCTAGTGATGGGGAGCCAGAACTAAAAAGGCCCTGATGTCAACTCTCTGGGGCTGACAGACCCCCAGTAGGCATGATTCACAAAAATGGAATGTCTCGTTGCCATTTTGGGGGCAAAACAGCCCTAAAGTCCTATTTTTTCAAAGGATCGGCTGACTGTGATTGATTCTCAGATACCTGGCTAGTTCAGAGGACAACCCTGAGCTGGGTTAAGAGCTTTGAGAACTGGAAGAATAAAAGTCCCTTGATCCAGGGACAGTCCATATATTTATTGGCCTCTTTTTCTTAATGGTGACACGGACCATTCATAAATTAGGAATATTCTTCACAATCGTGAGCAGGGCAGTGGGTTGGGGTAAGTGAAGACAAACAGCAACAATTCACAATAACGTCTCTCATTCCTCCTGTCCAGGCCGCACAGAAGAAGCATTTTGGTTCCTGATATTCATTCCGACGGTGCAGATAAAATATAAGGGATAGGATTCTACAGGGCGGGGTATTAGCGTGTGAAAACGGTCCCGATCCAAGGATCCCCAGGCATGCACCTCCAGATGGCGGAGGTGTCAGGTGCCATCCTGGTACCCAGGCATCTTCACCTGGTCGCAAGCGGGCCGATAGCTTGGCTTGGCAGATTTCAAATGCTGGGTCCCTCTAGTCTAGCATCCTGTCCTCACGGCACCCAGTAATCTATTACAGCGGCGCCTTGGTTCTCAAACGCCTTGGTACTCAAACAACTTGGAACCCAAACACTGCAAACACACAAAAGCTCATACCAAGAACAAACTCAGTTGGTCTCTAAGGTGCTACTGGAAAGAATTTTCTATTTTGTTTCGACTATGGCAGACCAACACGGCTACCCACCTGTAACCGGAAGTAAGTGTTCCGGTATGTGAACTTTTTTCAGAAGCCAAACGTGCTCCATTTTGAGTGTTACACTTCCGATTTGAGCGGCTGTGCTGAGGCCTGTCTGGTTTTGCTATTTATTGAGAGTTTTTGTTTTTGCGGCTCTTTTTCGTTTCGTTTCTGTGACTGTGTGGAACCCGGTTCAGCTACTGATGGATGGATTGCGTGACTGCAGTACTTTCATTTTATGGATCAATGGTCTCGTTAGATAGTAAGACTCATGTTCAACTGCTGTTTTAGGGGTTGTTTTTAAAGGTCTGGAACGGATTAATCCATCTTGCATTACGAATATGCAGAAATGGACAAAATGAAGGGAAGAATCCGGGAGCAGAAATTCATCAAAGACTGGCTAAAATTTACGAACTATCTAAAAGACAATTTACAACTGAATATGCTAATAGGACTTCAAGAAGTTTTGTAGTTAATGTGTAGAACTATTATTGTAAGTGGGATAGTAATAGTGAAGGAATTTTTCTTTTTTTATATTGTAAGCAATGGTTGATTAAAGAAATATAATCCTAAAATATAATTTAGAAAGCCATGTGAAGGGACTGAGGGAAGTCACGGCTTGTTAGCCAAATGGAAAATGTACGAAAATGTCTGTTTAAAAGTAGTATTGTATAGTATTGTAGTTATAGTGTAAAAATAATAAAAATCATTTTTAAAAAATCCATCTTGCATTACTTTCTATGGGAAAGCGTGCCTTGGTTTTGGAACGCCTTGGTTTTGGAACAGACTTCTGGAACGGATTAAGTTTGAGAACCAAGATACCACTGTATTATTATTATTATGGGGTGGAATGGGGACAGAGGAACTGCAATATCTGGGTTGGGTATGTTTAGCCTGGAGAAGAGGCGATAGCATATCTGAAAGGCTGTTGTCACATGGAAGATGGAGCCAGACTGTATTTTTCTGCAGCTCCAGAGGGGAGGACCCAAACCAATGGATTCTGGCAAGAAATGAGATTCCCTCAACAGTGGGAAAGACTCCCTTGAAAGGCAGAGAGCGCTCTCCTTCCTTGGACAACAGAGGTTGTGTGGCCAGAGAGGGGTTCTTTAGCTGCAACTCCTGCATTGCAAGGGGTTGGGCTGGATGACCCCTGGGGGTCCCTTGCAACTCGTAAGGTTCTCTGGTTTTGGGGCCTGTGGCAGGACGCTGAGTGGGAAGAAGCATCGAGCAGCCGCCATGGGCAACTGGCCCAGAAAGAGAGAGGGAGAGGGAAGAGATTGAGGGTGGCAGCCAGAGTCTGGCAAGCGGCCGTCGTCTATGCTCAGTGTTGCGTCAGCGTCAATGTGCAAATCCCTCTGCTGAGTCTGCAATGCTCAGCAGGGCCCTTTTCTCTTTCTCATTCTTTCCCTCCTCCTCCCTCCCTCCCTCCCTCCTCCTCCTCCTCCTCCCTCTCCCAAGCCCCACCCAGCATAATATGACTGTCAGCCCTTGGGTTCTATGTGGGATAAAAACTTTTCGCGCACCTCCCAAACATTTCATTTAATAAAAAAAAAAAAAAGCGAAACCGCGGCGCTGCTGGAGTGAGAGCCTCGGCTGAGAACCACAGGCAAAGCGGACGACGCCTCTGGAGCCGGATTAAATACATATTTTTCCTCCCTCTTGGAGCGAGATTCACCTTGTGTTCGTTTTTTTTCCTCCCCTCCACCCTGCCACATCTGCAAGAAAGGATCTTTTCTTCTCCCGAAGGGTTTCCCCGCCACGTGAGGACCTGCCAACCCGTCTGGAGACAAAGGATACAATTTTCCGCTTTGGGGAGAAATTTCCTGGAAGGGTTTTTATTATTATTATTACTGTATTTCGTTTTCGGGAGCGATTCGGCGAAGAAGGCGTCTCCTGGCGGATTTTGGTGAGTCCCTTTATTTCACCCGACGCGGTTTGGGTTCTCTGTAAGGATTTCTGCCAGCGGATCCTTTCCCCACCCCACCCCACCCCGGGCGGTGGGGTCCGTCCGTGCCTGGCTCTTGCTCCTCCGGGGTCAAATCCTGCGCCATTCCCATTCCCACCCCCACCCCCCACCCCATCTCGACGGGAAATGCTCAAAGGGGCTCCTCTCCAAACCGGCCAGACAAAAGAGTTCCCAGGGAAACGTCTGGCCTCGCTCAAGCCTCCTTTCCGTGCATCACTTTTCAGAAGATCCCTTTGACATTTTTCATGTCGTCGCTTGGGCTTCTGTGAGGAGAAGGCGTGGGGGGCAGGCACAAATCAAAACCAGTCTTTCCACCATGAAATCCGCCAAGCGTTTGAGTTTCAATTGCCACTGCATTTGTGCGTTTTTACGCACGCACTGGTGTATTGAACAGACTCACACGGGTCTATTGTACACGAACGCCCGTCTGCTACATGCACACACGGGTCTCTCTCTCTCTCTCTCTCTCTCACACACACACACACACACACACACGTCTGCCTTACAAGCACACACAGAGAGGGTCAATTCACATACACACACACACACACACACACGTAACCCATGAGAATAAGCATGCAAAGCTCCTGCCACCGTGGAGCTTACTCCCGAGTAAGCGGGGAAAACGCCTCAGATCGGGCCTCCTGAAGTCCCACGAACTAACAGCCGAATAGATCTTTGCATTCTCTCTCTCTCTCGCTTGCTCCCCTCTTATAAATAATTTCCACCGGATTATTGGAAAGGCTTCCCGAAGGATACCCTGTTATTTTTTTGGGGGGGGCTCTTGCGGAGGGCGGAGGGGGGGGAAAGGAGACTCACACCATTCATCAAAAGCTCCTTTCTTTTACACCCGAGTCTCTCCCCGCCCCGCACCCGCGCGCCTTTGCCGTGTTAGAGAGAGAGGCGAGAGCCACAGTCTCCTCAAGAATAATCTTCTGTTCTTGTGAATAAGAGACTCAGCCAAATTCCGGGGTGGGGGGGGGGAGTTGGCCCCCTCCTCCCAAACATGATTATCCCCACCAGACACACACACCACTAGAAAATATATATATATTCAACATCCCTTTATCCTGTTTAAGTGCAGACACAGAGCCCTGCGGTCATGAGCGACCAAAACCATTTGGGAGTTTATTGTTGGGGGGGGGCGAGAAATAATAATCGTCCTGGTCTGTTGGATCTGTCGGGGGGTGGGGGGGGAGAGAGACTTGTTTGCTCTTTAGATTTCTGAACACACAGCCCAGCCTAAGCCCCATTCCTTGAGGGCTAGAGGCTTAACATACACGCACGGGTGTTTTCTCAGGAAGCTGCGAAACTGCAAAATTATTTAAACAATTTTTGGGTTTGCGTGGGTGGGTGCTTTCTTCAATTTTTTTTTTTGGGGGGGGAAGGGCGGTTTGTTATAACACCGCCGCCTCTCTCAATCTCTCTTCCCATGGACGTCCATCTACGTCCGAAGGAAATGGAAGGCAAATTTGGAAACTCAATCTAACTGGGCTTATTTTTTTTCCAAGACGGAAGGGCATTTCTCCCATTGCTCGATTCAGCTGTGGGTTTTCGTTTTTTTTGCCTTTCCAAAAACTGGGGACAGCCACACAAACATACAGGAGGGGACCCACACCCCCCAATGTATTCTGCCCACGTAGGTACGTCTCCCACCCACTCTCATTGTTAACGCTGCCCATTCAGCTGCTCTCCCATTCCCCCCCCCTCTTCCTCTTCCCACCCTGCATTTCCATAACCCGATCAAAGGGGGGGGGAGCTAGTTTAGCCTCCAAGGACACAAAACCCCCCACTTTATGCCTCCAGGGCGCCACTTCCAGGAGGGGTTCCTGGGATCATCTGTCACGGGGGGGGGGGTGTTCCGGGGGTCGGGGAGCCCGCACAGAGTCTGACAGCACCTTAATATCTGTTCTGGAAAGGGGCATGGGCCTACTCTCCCATTCCAACCCCCACCTGGCTGACCTAAGCACCCTGCACTTTGAACCCCATCCCGCCGGAGAACCACCCTGGTTTGCTCCCTGCTGGCCAAATGCACTCTGCACGCGTATTCAGAAGCCTGTAAGAAAACTAGGCCTGTGTTTGGATAGTAGTGGATAATGGCCTTGTGTGCGTGTTCCTTTTCCAGACTTCATTTATTTCTTATTTTTGTTCATTGCATTTACACGATACCTTTCTCCAAGGCAGAGCACCTAGTTCTCCCCCTCCTCATTTAACCCCCCCCCCAAAAAAAAACAACCCTGCGAGGTTGGTCAAGGGCTGAGAGGCAGTGGTGTGGTCGGGGCCACCAAGGTGACCCAGTGAGTTTCGTGGCAGGGTGAGGGTTTGGACCCTGCTTCTCTCCCCAGGTCCTAGCGCTTCATTTGATCTCCACAACAACAACCCTGCGAGGTGGGTGAGGAGGGCTGAGAGGCAGCCTCCCCAAGCCCGACCAGCCAGCTTCGCGGCTGAGCGAGGAGGAGGATTCGAACCCTGGTCTCTCCCAGCCCAACCACTACACCGCAATGGCTCTCTGTTGTTTCAGGCAACCATTGCGGTCGCCTCTTTCGCGAGCCTGTTGGGCCCATTTCACACGCCCGTTCCACTGAGGCACCCGGTTTCCATTCCCTGCTGAAATCAGCAGCAGCAGCAGGAGGATGAGAGATGCCAGAATACTCCCTTATCTAATAAACTCCGTGGGAGAAAGAGGAGAGGCTGGAGGCTGGGATCTGCTGGCTGCCCTCTTCGCTCCGAGGACATTTGGAGGTGGGAAGTATCGCGCAAATCTTTCCCTGCGCCTTCGGTTAAGAAAGGAGGCTGGCGAGGCGAGTGGGCGGACCAAGAATGTGTCATTCGGGCGCTCGGGTTCGTTTTATTTTCTCTTCCTCCCCCCCCCCCCGAAACGCCCTGTGCGATTGGCAGAGTCTGTTGGGGAGGACGCCTCGGGGCACCCTCCTCCCTCCCTCGCCGCTTTCGGACCTGCTCACACCTCGAGCGTAGGGGGGGGAGCCACCATGGTGCTCTTGCGTTTTTGCAGAAGGTCGTGCGAAGGAAGCTGCTGCTGGCAAGGCTGGGGCTGGCGTGGCCCTCTTTTGCCTGGCGTCGCAAGCTTCCGGGTGACGGGGGACTCCTCGTCAGAGAAGGACAAAGAGCCCGGTGGGACCCAGAAGCTTGCTCGCTTGCTGTTAGGCCAAAGAGGTGCCAATTTTCCAAGGAAGCTGAGGCTTACTGAGCCAAAGTTGGGGGCCATCTCTAGAATGGCTAGGAGGTATTCCTCACCCTTCTGTTCCTGCGAAGTAGGACTAAGAAAGCACTCTCCCATGGGGAGAGGGGGTGACATTTCCAGGCGCCTGTGCTTTCCGCTTAACCTTTTCCACGCCTTCCAGCGGCGGCAGTGTGCATCCCATAATTCTCCGGCTTCCCTTTAGATTTTGCCGAATAAGGACCTCCCTCTCCCTCTCTCAGGCCTGCCTTGCAGATCTGCACCCCACATTTAAAGCACTCTCCCCACAAAAAAGCATGGGAACCGTAGTTCAAGGGCGCTGGGGGGTTGAGGCTCGGTGGCGGAGCAAACTACAGTTCCCGGAATTCTTGGGGGGGGGATTTGGGTGCTTAAAGTGCACGGGACAAGGGCCTTCATGCAAAACTCTCTTCCTCGGCAGCAAATGGCACTCTGCACATGCCCCTCTTCCTTTTCGCCCGGCTGAGCCCGCTTTGCACTGAAAAGAGCCTAGCCCCTGTGACATATTCAGGCATGGATTTATTTGGGTAGGTGAGAAGCTGCCGAATTTCGGCAAGGCCACCCGGAGTTCATTGCTCCCGGAAAACTGTTCCCAAACCCCTTGCAGCCTCTTCACGAAAGGGCTACGTGTTAAACCCAAATACGCAGAGTTAGGCCCGTTGAAATTGAAGGACTTAAGCTACCCATGCCCGTCAATTTAAACCTGTAAGTAGGAATTAGATATATGACTTTGATATTCCAGATCTTTTAAAAACCTCCCTCCTTCTGAAAAGCAGGTCAAAAGGGGGGGATATTATTATTTTTTAAAAAAATCTGGGTCAGAGATGTACCGTTTTTGCTTATGAAACTCTCTCAAGCTGGCATACAGAGGCCCCCCCCCTTTTTTTTTAATTCTGCGACTGGGCCCAGATCGCCCAAGGTGGTTCACAGAGGGGATTTCAGCCCTCTGGCCTGGCCACCCCTCTATAGAATCCCCACCACCCCAAAATATGCCTTAACACCCCCCCTAAATGCACCTATTGTTCCTGGGGCTTTTTAATCTCCCCTTTCCCCACCAGGGGGTGCCCTTGTTTTGCTGGCTCGATTCAGAGCCGCTCCAGATCATGTCCAGCTGACAATAAGACAACAGAGCGGGATAACGTGTGTTGCCCCCCAAGAAGCACGAACTTCAGGACCCAAAGGGCTTTACTCAGCATGGGCAGGATCCTTCAGCAGCTTCGTAAGCTTCCCAAGAAGAAGAAGGGGGCGTTGGAAACCACCCCCCCTCCAGATCTCTCCATCACTGTGCGTCACGACCTCAAAGGACCCCAGATTTAAACCTGGGGGTGTCAGATTATAGATGACATTGCTTCGTAGGGGCTCCTCGTCATCTGGCTGCTTGCGTTTTTCCTCTCCCACCAAAACCCACCTTTCCCAGAGAATTATATTCCCCCCCTGCTGGTAAAATTGTTCTAGTTATCCCTAGATCACTCCAACTCAGTTTTCTTAAGTTATCCTGGGCGTCTGCAGAGCTGGGGTGGGGGGCGGTGGCTGCCGTCTCATCTAAGACCCCCGGGGCCCACCTGCACTATGCGTTTAAAGTGGTTATCGTAACATTTCATGTGAAAGGCTGGGCTGGATGAATCCCAAACCGGAATTAATATTGCCGGAAAAAATATCAACAATCTCAGATATGCTGATGACACAACCTTGATGGCAGAAAGTGAGGCGGAATTGAAGAACCTTTTAATGAGGGTGAAAGAGGAAAGCGCAAAATATGATCTGAAGCTCAACATCAAAAAAACTAAGATCATGGCCACTGGTCCCATCACCTCCTGGCAAATAGAAGGGGAAGAAATGGAGGCAGTGAGAGATTTCACTTTCTTGGGCTCCATGGTCACTGCAGATGGTGAGAGCAGTCACCTGCTTCTTGGGAGAAAAGCAATGACAAACCTAGACAGCATCTTAAAAAGCAAAGACATCACCTTGCCGACAAAGGTCCGTATAGTTAAAGCTATGGTTTTCCCAGTAGTAATGTACGGAAGTGAGAGCTGGACCATCAAGAAGGCTGATCACCGAAGAATGGATGCTTTTGAATTAAGGTGCTGGAGGAGACTCTTGAGAGTCCCATGGACTGCAAGAACATCAAACCTATCCATTCTCAAGGAAATCGGCCCTGAGTGCTCACTAGAAGGACAGATCCTGAAGTTGAGGCTCCAGTACTTTGGCCACCTCATGAGAAGAGAAGACTTCCTGGAAAAGACCCTGATGTTGGGAAAGATGGAGGGCACAAGGAGAAGGGGACGACAGAGGATGAGATGGTTGGAGAGTGTTCTCGAAGCGACTGGCATGAGTTTGGCCAAACTGCGAGAGGCAGTGAAGGATAGGGGTGCCTGGCGTGCTCTGGTCCATGGGGTCACGAAGAGTCGGACACGACTGAACGACTGAACAACAACAGCTTAGGGCCACGAAGACCACCACCCTGTCTGCTCATCCGTGTTGGCAGTATTGAGCTTCAGGGACCAACAGCATCGAGCTTCAGCACCAGGACGTTCCTATTTAAATCAACTTTTGATTTAATGAGGACTAGAGTCTTGGTTTACCTGAGGCATCTCCAGGTAAGGCTAGGAATTCTGCCCCCCACCCCACCCCACCGCCTGAAACCCTGGATAGCTGCTGCCAGACGTTGTGGGCAATACTGATCTCAATGGACTGTTGATCTGACTCAGAATAAAGCCCCTGAACAGGAAAGTTAAGATGAGGAAGTATTTCTTGACACAGAGCAGTGGTTTGGCCAAGGAGAGATGCAATCTTGCGGGTATCAACAGAGCGCTGGCGGCGAAGAGCCCTGTGAAACCGCCAAAGCTTGCCTACACCAACCTCTTTCTTGCTTTTTCTTCCAGATCTTGGTCATCAAGTAGGTTTTCGTTGAGTCTCCATCTGAACGTTTCCCCCCCTCCAATCCTTTTATTTCACAATATATCGGATTATGATCAGACAGTGTTCTTGGTCGAATTTCAATTTTCCCAATTCTTTGTGCCAATTGGCTGGGAATCATAACACAATCTATTCTCGCTGTTGATTGGTTGGGTTCTGAGAAATACGTGAACTTGTTTATCTAATGGGTGTCTCAGCCTCCAAATATCCGCTAAATCACAACTTTTCGCCATTGAAAAGAAAGTCTTTGCTAATTTACCCTCTTTAGAGTCGATTCTTTTCCTTGTTCTGTCCATTTCCAGTGAGATAAACCCCATTCATATCACCCATGATTATCCTTTTTTGATCCAAATATTCAAAAAGCTTTTTTCCTCCAGCCACTGATAAAATTCTGATTTATTTCCATCCAGTGCATAGATTCCAACTACAATTAATTTTTCGCCTTGTGTCGTGGACTGGACCGCAATTACTCTTCCGTTCCCTATACCATTTAAGTCTCCGTGTTGAGCTCCTTTGGGGATCTCAGCTCAGCTACTAGGTCGATTTGATCGATTTATCAACACACTGGTGATAAAAAACACTCCAAATCAACAAACAAAATATTAGCCAGGTCTACCAACGATTCCTGCCCGCCTCCATCCCAAAGTCCCCGGAGCAGCATGCCGGCTGCTCGAGAGTGCCTCTGAGGACATACAGAGTGATTTCCCCTGGCCGTTAGCCCTAACCTCTAAGCCAATTTACAGTTTAAATTACGGGCAGGGTTTTTTTCAGGCCCGCCTGCACACCTCATTTGGTAAAGCACTTGAGAATAAGCACCGCTGGGACTTAATTCTGAGTAAATAGACGCAGGATTTCAAGTCAAGCTTTTGCTATAACCCAGATGTTTCATCCCAGACCCAAAATCTATTGCCGTACTCAATCCTCATCACCCAATCTGCAGTAAAATAATAATAATAATAATAATAATAATAATAATAATAATAATAATAAATTATCTGCATTGAGAATGCATCGATCCATATAATTTCCAGCCAGCTATCTTCTACTCAAGAGTAAACCCATTGAAATGAATGGACCTCAGTAAACTGCGTTTGTTAATTTCAACGGGCCCATTTTGCGTACAGCTTAACATTGGCTGTACATCTAATACAGAATTTTGCTTGTTGATCTAGAAACATGCTTTCTTTTTGAGAGGGATAGAATGAGCACAGGCCCATCTGCTCTGGAGAGATTTCGGAACGAACCTCTCAACTCTCAAGAAGCTGCTTCATAAGGAGTCAGACCATTGGTCACTATTGTCTGTGTGGGGCCTAGATGGTGCAAGTCGATTCAGAAGGAACCTCCCGCTAGATTAATTTTACCTCTAGCCGCCGGCGGGTCAGACTGGATGACTTCTTGGTTCCCTTCCACGAATCCTATAATAAAGACTCGAGGGTGCCGTTTTGAATCGTAGCGGTGATGGATGAAGGCAACAACCCCCCTCAGCTTCAGGGAATAACAGCGCTGACTCCTTGCTCTGACAGCCCAGCCTGTGCAGCAAGGCAATGTGGCGTAGTGGTTAGAGCGTTAGATGGGAACCAGAGGAGAGCTGAATTTGGACCCCTGTTTAGCCAGGAAGCTCATTGGGTGGCTTTGGGCCAGTTACACTGCCTGCCTGCCTCTCTCTCCCTCTCTCTTTTGCACACGAAAGCTCATACCAAGAACAAATTTAGTTGGTCTCTAAGGTACTACTGGAAGGAATTTTATTTATTTATTATTTTGTTTTGACTATGGCAGACCAACACGGCTACCTACCTGTAACTACCTTACAGGGTTGTTGTACAGGTAAAAGGTAGGGAGGAGAGCTGTGTTTGCTGCCTTGCGGTTCTTAGAGGGGGTAGAAATGCAAGTAATCACAAAAGAGACACCAGGGGGGATGCCTGGGAATGCAAGCACCATATTATTATTATTATTATTATTATTATTATTATTACTACTACTACTACAGGTTGAGTCCCTCACATCTGCACTCAAAGTTTCCTTCCTTGTAGACAATACTGAGCTTGATAGCCAACAACAAGCCTTCCTTCTGTGTCCCTATTTCTGCGGCGCTCTGCACATGCTCCAATACATTCTTTGTTTATCATATTTTCGCCGTGCTTCCACGAGGGAGCTAAGCCTCTAGCTAGCTAGCTACACTTCCCTCGTGAAAAGAGAGTTTTCACCTTAAGGTTGTATCCAACCAATTTTAAACCAGAGTAGGCCATTAATTTGGACCATGGAGGTCCATTAATTTCCGTTGGGTTTACCGGTAGCAGGGAGGGACTGCAGTACAGGGCTGTTGTATTATTTCGTTGCAGGGGAGTTTTTTTGGGATTACTTAATAATAATGAAAACAAAATATAAAATCAAAAAATCCTTCCAGTAAATTGTACATTATTGTTGTTGTTGTTGTTGTTACTTATTATTAATAATAATTTATCATCATCATAATCAATTATTACATTTATATACCACTGTTCATCTGAAGCGCTTTGCGTGTCTCAGGGCTCCAACCCTTCCCTTAAAAAAAGAAAAGAAAAACCCACTACTTTTATTTTTTAAAAAAACATTAATTACAACAAAAATATGCCAACCCTCCTTCCTCCTTGCAATTACATCCTCCCCATTTGGGCTTCTGTATCATCTATCAATAAATCCATACACACACACACACACACACACACACACACAGAGTACAATCGATCTCTCTCTCACACACACGTCTCATTCTTTAATACTGTAATCCTCTTTGTTGTAGGAAGAATTTATTATGAATGGCCCTTTAAAAAAAAAAGAGCGGGGCGGGGCGGGGGAGGAAATACGGGGCCCGGCTCTACCCCCCCCCCCAAAAAAAAAGAAAGAAAAGAAAAGAAAAGGCGTGTGGGCGGAGAAAGGGGGGTTAAAAAAAAAAACCTCCATCCTGGCACCCAAAGGCCCCGCCCACTATGGCTTGATGGCGCTGGGTGCGCGAGGCATCAGGTCTCCTTTTCCACGTGGGGGAGATCCGGCAGCCGGCCGCCATTGGCCCGCCGCGGTGGCGTCTCGGCGTTCGGAGGGCTGGGATTGGCCGCGGCGGGGCTGGGGGAGAGAGAGAGAGAGAGAGAGAGAGAGAGAGAGAGAGAGTAAAGAATGAATGGGGAGGGGAGAGAGGCTCCTCCCCCGTTTGGAACGTTGATACATTATAACTTTCGCTCCCCGCCGCCCCGCCCCCCTTCTCATTCTGGCTCTTCCTTCCCCCCCCCTCCTTTCATCTCCCCTCCTTTCTTCTGCGCTGGTTAGTTTCACGCCAGACCTCGGAAGCACCAGCAGCAGCAGCAGCAGCCCTGGCGGCGGCGGCGGCGGAGGAGCCGGCTGCTTCGCTGCTCCGTCTGTGTGGCCGCGGGTTCGAGCCTAAGGTGGGGCGGGGAGGAAATAAATTATTTTTTTTAATATATCTTTTTTTAAAAAAACCTTTTCAACTCCTCTGTATTTCAACCAGTAGACAGGTTTGGGTGTTTTTTTGTGTTTTGTCTTTTTACAAAGTCGCCTTCCCATTGTCTTTTAAGAAGAAGCGGGGGGGGGAGGGGAGAATTGAGGAGCGTGAGTTTTGGGGGAGGAGGACAAAGGACGCCGCCTCCCCCCGCGATCTTTGCACGCGAGCGGCGGCGGGGGGGGGGTGGACAGAGAGAGAGAGAGAGAGAGCGAGCGGAGGACGTCTGGAAAGCTTGCACTTGGATTTACTCCGGCGTCTAGGGGCCCCTCGTGTGAACGCTGGAAGCGGAGTCGCTCCGGTTTCTCGTGGAAACGTCGAGGCGGCGGAAAGCGCTCCTTTTGTCTGACTCGTATCTCCCTTGTCTTCCCCCCCCTCTCCCACACCCACCTAAAACAAAAACAAAAATTATTTCTAGGTAATCGAATGGACCACCAACCTACCCCCAGGAGCTGCAGCCGGGGGCCCCCAGCCTGCGACGCCGTTCAGAGCGAGCCGTCCATGAATGTGCTTGTTCACACGACCACCGGGGCCCGGTATGAGCTGTCTGTGCCCGTGGAAGAGACGGTGGAAGGTCTGAAGCGGCGGTTGTCCCAGAGGCTGAAGGTCCCGCGGGAGAGGCTGGCGCTGCTGCACAAAGAAAGGTAATTACACGTGTGTGTGTGTGATATTGCTAATTCCCACCCCCACCCCTTCCTTTTACTTTCTTCCTCTCCACCCCATCCCGAAGACCCGGGGTTTAGAGGAGTTAGGCTTAAATCGGGAGCTCGCGGGGAGCAAGAAGTTCAGGGTTGCAGCCTACTAAGTTTTACTCGGGAGTAGACCCGCTGTCGCTAACGGAGCGTCTCCGTGTCAGTGGGTGGTTGTGAACTCCGCTCGGGAGGAGACCCGTGGGAAAGGGATGTGCCCCGAGTTCGCTGTCTCTCTTCCCTTGGGTGGGGAGCTCTACTCGGGAGTAGACCTATTGGGAGCAATGGGCCTGAGGAAGCTACGCGATTTCACACGGTCAGCTCCGGCGGGGAGCTTGGGGATCCAAGCGCCTCGACTTTTTGACCTGCATCCCGGAGCCCGAAGCGTTGTTCTACTCTGGAGTAGGCCTCCGCGGCTGAATCCAGTAGGGCTTAATCCCAGGGCCAGGTGGGATCTTGGCGGAGCGGTGTGGGGGGGGGAGGGGGTGGGGGGGAAGAGAGTGGTCTTCTCGGGAGTAACCTCAGCCGGGAAGCTTTGCTGTGCAGCCAGTGCGTGTACCGGGGATCGCACCCTGAGAGAGGAAAACTTTATAAGGAAAGTGTAGCGGATCGCGTTCAGAGTAGACCCGTTGAAAGGAGTGGAAGTGAGCTGCAGGCTTGGGTCCGTTCCTTGCGATGGCTGGATTTCAACCGAGGAGGGGGCAAAAAAAAATCATGTCTACTTGCTTTTGTGGGGTGGGTGTGTTTGCACCCGTTCACACGTATGACACCCTCTTGACCCTCCCTCCCCCCTTTTATATCCCTGCTATAAACCTGTCTTTTGATACGTGTTGGTGCATATTTGCCTAAAAACGCCTAAAATGTATTATATATACTGTATTGTCATTTGGATTCCTTTTGATAGCACCAGACTAGGATGTGCAAAGGGGGTGTGCGAATATTCAGTATATTCAGCCTAGATTTGGCGTGTCCCCAAAGTACTTGTTGTCCCCGAATAGCCCCCATCTCCATTTCTCCTCCTGTTTATGAAAAAAAGGGGGGGTCTCGAAAAACCACACTCAGAAATGCCCCCCCTTACGATTTCCTTGAGATATTTGGTGAGAATATTTATGTGGGTCATTGGATGGGATAGCTGGTTTCCCTCCCCCCCTTGGGGGGCATATTATTCATAACTATTTCCTCCCCCCCCCAAAAAAAATCTGTCCTGGCCTCTCTTTTTTTGGTTCCCACAAAAGGGTTTCTCTAGGCATAGCTGGAAATTCCCATTGCGGGCCCCCAAATCTAACCCCCCCCCCAATCCTGGCCTGGCCCTCTCCTTCCTGTCCTTTGTTTGGAAGGTAGATTCTTAGTGCAGGAACAACCCCCCCCTCCCCAAAAGCATACTCCATCTTTCTGCAAACCGTACCTGCTTAAAATTTTTTTTAAAAAATCAATATTTGAGGATCCCGGACGGCCTGTAGTACGTTGCAGGGAATCCGAAATACTGTATTCTCTTAATTTTTTTTGTAATTTCAGAGGGTTTGTGGAAATCTTAATTGCAATTGCGGCTGATAAGGGCCGGGCTGGGATGGGGGGGGCGGTCTCCGGCCTCCTCCTCCTCCTCCTCCTCTCTCCCTTTGTTTAACAAAATCTCCTTAGCTTTGTTAGGGTAGAGAGAAGCAGATCGTTTCCTAAGATGCAAGGGAGATTTGCCTTTTTGTGATGAGCCCTTGAGGGGGAAGGAAATCTTCCTCTCCCCCCCCCCCCCAGATTTGTATATCTTCCCTCCCACTCCCTGTCTGATCTACTTTTTATTTTATTTTTTTTAATGCATAAATCCCCAAAAAATTGCGTTTTTTATGGTCTCCCTTCTTCGCACAACTAGGTAAAAACAGGGGGCAGTTCAGACTTAAAAATACGGTGGGCCCCCCCTCCCCACTCAAAGGGAATAGTAAATCAGAGTCATTTAATTCTTTATTTTTCACTTTAGGTACTGGGCCTTGCAATGTAATGTAAAACAACAACAAAAAGCCCCCCCCCCCATTTTTGCAACCATAAATTTATCCCTTCCTCTCTCCCCTTGGGGAAAAATATGGCAATGGTTGCAATTTCTCTCTTTAGATACAATGGGGTTTTTAAAAAAATTGCAATAAATGAATGAATAAAATGATCTACCCAGATCTGTTGCTGAAAATTGTCTGGCAGAGTGGGTTTGTGCAAAGAGATAGTTGTTTGACGGATGACTGCGGAATTCCAGCTGCCCTGTCTGGGGTGGGGGGGAGAGAGAAAGAGAGACATATTATATTGTGTTTACATAAGGAGCGGAAAGAGGCTGAATGAAGACACTCCCCACCCCCACCCCAAAAAAGAAAAATACTGAAAAGATGAATAATCAGAGGTTCTGTGTCCTGAAAGCAATTTAATTATCATTTGTATTTTATTTAAAGTAACAGTGCTTTACCCCCCCCCCTCTCCATCTCTTTCTCTCTCTCTCTCCTGCTCACCCCCTCCCCAAACAAAAATATCCTTTTTTAGTCGACTTAATTCGGGGAAACTTCAAGATCTGGGGGTTGGAGACGGCAGCAAGTTGACCCTGGTGCCGACGGTGGAAACTGGCTTAATGGTAAATAAGTTTCATTTCTTATCTTCCCCAGCCCCCCAGCGTCAGGAGGAGCCAAGATGTGGCGCCCACTGGGTGCTGTGAACTATAACTCCCACCCGCCCCAACTTGGGTGCGTGCGAATGGCCAATGATTATGGGAGTTTGTAGTCTTGGCTACCTGAACCAGCAGGTTATTCCCTCTCCTGCGAAGGACGGTGGGTGCCTTTTTGAGACTACAATTCCCATCATCCCTGACCACTGGTCCTGTTAGCTAGGGATGATGGGAGTTGTAGTCCCGAAACATCTGGAGGGCCGAGTTTGCCTGCGCCTGCTCTAAGGCACTAATGACAGTGATAGTTTTTTCACGGAGCCGGGGAATCGTGGAGTTGAAAGGGGCCCCCCAAGGGCCATCTAGTCCAACCCCATGCAATGCAGGAACCACAGCTTAAAAGAATCCCTGGCAGATGGCCACCCAGACTCTGCAGAAGCTAGTAAAATTCTGCTCGCTTTTTTGTCTGGCCCTGCACACCGCTGGCATGCGGCCCCCAGAAGATTGGCCCTGGGCGCATTAGGCCCCCAGCTGGAAAAGGTTCCCTAACCTTTAATTTAATTTTTGGAGCACCTCTGCGAGACAACAGGTCACTTCAAGGGCAGCCCGGGGTGGGGTGGGGTCCCCTTGGGTTCTTTTTTCCTTCCTGCTCGCCTAGAGGCGATTCGGAATGCTCTGTAGGCGACTAGGCAAAGTGTCGATTTTTGGAAAAAGAGATTTATCTTCTCGTCTTCTTGTTCCCCCCCCCCCCAACCCACCTTCTACAGTCGCAAGCATCCAGACCGGAGCAGTCCGTAATGCAAGCGTTGGAAAGTTTAACAGAAACTCAGGTAAGGGCACACTGTGTGTGTGTGTGTGTCTGTGAAAATTTCTCCCAAGAACCTTATTTTGTTCCATTGCCTGAAATCCCTCTGTGAGGACCACCAGCCTGCCTCCAGATCTGTAAATCCCTGGTTTTCCTAAAATGTGGAACCCCCCCCCCCCCGGTGCATTTAAAAGAAGGATTTCAAAAGAAAAACACTTCTGCCTTTAGGTAAAACTTCCTCCAAACTTTCATGCGGTTTATTTTGTAGGTCGATTGTACATCTTCTCCTTTTCTTTTCCCCAATCGCCTGTGGTCCAGGATATCTTTGGCTCCACGTATATTTTATTTTATTTATCATTCTATGTATCTTTAATAGATCGGTTGTACAATTGCCGCCATTTATCTTGCTTCCCTCCCCTCCGTGGGGGTCTTAATTTATTCCTTGTTAAGTTGCATCTGCTTAATAACCTAACTCCACATATTTAATGTACATATTTTATGTACACTGCTATTTTTACCTGTTGCTAGCTGGCTTTGGCTGGGGAGGGCAGGATACAAATAAAAAATTATTATTATTATTATTATATTATTATTATTATTATTATTAGTTTTATTATTAATGCAATATCTTGGCACTTTAAAGCAGTCGCTCCCCCAGAAAATCCTGGGAATTGTAGTTTTTGTTTTGTTTTTTGTTTTGTTTTTGTTTTGATAAATAAATATTTTATTGTATTTCGATTTCTTACATCCGCCATTATCTCAAACATAAGTACAAATGAAAAGTATGTACAAAATGTTTGGGAATTGTAGTTTAAGGGTGCTGAAACAGCGAGAGAGTGCTGCAATTCCCAAGGCGGTTAAACAGTCCACCCCTCTTTGTAGGGGAACTCTGGGAATTGCAGTTCTCTGGTGGGAACAGGGCGCTGCCTTAACAACTCTCAGCACCCTGAAACTACGGTTCCCAGGATTCTTGGTTCACCGTGACTGCTTGAAAGTGATACAGCGCTGCTTTAGATGTAGAGTGATGGGACTCGAGAAGGGGGAGTGTCTGCTTTGTAGGATGTGCTCGTTTTTTCCGTGAGGCTTAAATCCCATAGAGCTGAAGGAGGAAGTAGGAAAGAGTGCCGCTCTTTCCTACTTCCTCTTTCATCTCTATGGGCTTTTCGAGGCTCTGGATGAATTGCGACCGAATCTGAATTTTCGTTTTATTTTAGCCTGATCTGGGGAAGGGAGGGCAGAATGGCTAGAGGGTTGCTATGGGGCTCGCTCCAAAATTCAGATGCGTCTGTGGGGTCTTGATAAGTTGGCAACCCCTGCCTTAGAGATAACCTGAAAGGGAAAGCCTAGCCTTTTCATGGATGTAACTGATTCTGTAAGGGAAACTTGTGGGTATTAAAGGAGTGGGTTTGTCTCCCACATCACGATGGGCTTTCAGAGTTAGGGGATGGGGCAGGACCCTTGGCTAGCCAGGGTTGTCATTATTTTTTATTATTATTATTATTATTAATATCAATATTATTAATATTTATTAGTTTATTTCAGGAGTCATCAAGGGAGGTTGCTTAACACTGATTTGGATTGGGAAAGTAATATTTCAAGGCTAGAGGAGAAAGGCAGCAGGATGCGGGCGTCTCAGCTATAGGTCTACTCTTGAGTAGGGCTAACATTGCACATGGCTCATGGCATTTTAAATTACCTAAACGAGTCCTGGTCTGTTGGTCTTCTGCGGCGAATGAATCTAGAATGCGCTCAAAGAAAACGGGATGGCAGGCCAAGAACTGGACCAAGGGGGTGGGTGAGAAATATCTCCCCTTTATAACCCCCAGCCCCACCCCTCTTGCAAACAAAGGAGTTCCTTTAATCTGCCAGATGACCCGTTTCATATCTCTCCTAGCTTTGCCCGTCGCCATTAGTCTTGCTAGCCACAGGAATGAACGAACAGGAGCGACCGCAATTTCAAACACATCGCAAAAGGAAAAAGCATTGGGGAGGGAAGAGGAAACCAAGCGGGCTTGAGGGGGCAGCGAACAAAATTGGATATAAAACCCTATTGTCTTTATAATCCTAAAACGTGATCAAAACGTGCCTTCTGAAAATGCGATTTAAAATGAAGGTGTGAGCCCCTTTCCAGTCCCCGCCCCTGCGACCCCGATAAGTAAAAAGAAGCCCGCAGGATCAGGCCAGTGGCCCACAGGGCCCTGTTCTCACAATAGCAAACCGGATGCCTGTCATTAAATTTCAATAGACCCAACAACTTGCAGCATTCACCCAGTTTGGGGTGGTTTTTGTTTGTTTGTTTGTTTGTTTGCAATTACTCACCAACCCCAAATTCACGAGAGCATCGTATCGCTTATGAGGCGCCTCGAATTTACCAGGGTTTAAAAAACTTAGGCACGACCTGCCCGCATTTATTTTTTAATAAATTGAATATATAGCAGGGGAATGTTGTGGAACGGTCACTTAATTTTTTATTTTTGGTCTCCTGCTTGTGGGGCTTGTGGCTGGCGGGGAAGAGAGATTTGGGGCGCAGAGTCAGTAGCAGCCGGGGAGGGGGGAAGAGTCCCATTTCTCCTTCCTCTTCACCCCCCCATCCACCCCGCCCCCATTATATGGAGAATAGGAGGAGTCTGGATTTATTTCCTGCACCCCCCCCCCCCCGGTCCCCATGGGAGTAGGAGCCGCAGGAAGAGGCAAGGGTGGAATTTGAGGGGGGTGGATGGGTTGGCCTATTGACGGCAAGGGGGGGGGTGCACGCCAGGAATGCTTCCATGCCTTGGGGGGGGGGGGTAGGTGGAGCTGAGCCCAGCAGCCAGCCAGCCAGCCAGCCATCTGTTTCTGATGGGGCTGGCTCTGATTATTCTGGCTTCTGCTAAACCCGCATTCCTTCCTCTTTAGCAAAAAAATGTCTGGTGGGAAGGTTTTTCGGGGGGGGGGGGGGAGAGAAGGGTGCAGAATCTGGCTGCGGGAGCGTGGCCGGGTTTAAGGCTTGCCGTCGGCTCCCTCTGACGTTTTGATGCTTGCCTGCATGCCCGACGGCATTTATTTCGAAGTTCTGCTCCGTTGAACGGGCCCTAGTTGCGTCCTAACGGCTGTGCTGAATCGGGCCCGGTGGTTTTGGCGCAGAATCCTGGCCGGCCACACGCTTTCCCTTTAATTTTGAGCGCGTGCTACTTAAAATCATAGTATGCATTTAGTATGCGTTCTTTATTTTATTTTATTTGTATGGTGCCCATCTGACGGGGGGTTTCCCCAGCCACTCTGGGCGTCTCCCAACAGAATATTAAAAACACAGCGAAACGTTCAAAACTTCCCTGTCCAGGGCTACCTTCAGGTGTCTTCTGAAAGTCAGGTAGTCGTTTTATTTCCTTGACATCTGATGGAAGGGGGTGTTCCACAGGGCGGGCGCCACCACCGAGAAGGCCCTGCAACCTCGCTTCTTGCAGGGAGGGAACCACCCTAACTAAGGTCCCAGGCTGGGTGCCAGCAACTTTTTAAAACAACTCTGCAACCGTAAAAATAACCATTTAGTGCCTTTTGCTTAGTAAATATTCATTGTCTGCTTGGTAAATCAATATTATTCGCCGCCGCCTTCATATTGCGAAACGTTGCGTTGCTTTTAATGTTGTGGACCGCCCTGAGATCTATGGGGCCGGGGCCGAAACGAAATTTAACAAAAAAGCTCCCTAGAATCTGTCATGTCCCCAGTGTGTGTGTGTGTGTGTGTGTGTGTGTGTGTGTGTACAGGTGAAACTCGAAAAATTAGAATATCTTGGAAAGGTTCATTTCTTTCAGTAATTCAGCTTAAAAGGTGAAACTGATATATGAGATAGACTCACGACACGCAAAGCGAGATATGTCAAGCCTTTATTGGTTATAATTGTGATGATTATGGTGTACAGCTGATGAGAACCCCAAATTAACAATCTCAACTTTGGGGTTTTCATCAGCTGTGTGCCATAATCATCACAATTATAACAAGCAAAGGCTTGACATATCTCGCTTTGCATGCCATGAGTCTATCTCATGTATTAAACTCCACTAGCTAATGAAAACAATTGCTTATATAAATGATCTTTTCCACGATATTCTAATTTTTCGAGTTTCACCTGTATGTGTGTGTGCGTGTATATCTCTGTCTATCTATAAGGCAAGCTATGTCCCCAAAGGCTTGCAATCTTTATTATTATTTTAAAATACGCATGCATAATGTTACGGAAATTATGGGGGGGGGTCACCTAAGCAAAGTCTCCTCCTGAGTAAACTCATTTGGGGTATGGAGTGATGCCCTTAAGGGGACCCATCTCTCTGCCATGATCCAGTAGGCGAGAGACCAGGTACACAGGGAAATGCCTCAGCAGGTAATCTCTGGGTGCTTCAGGCTAATATCCCTCAACCAGAATCCCATTGTTCTCTCCCAGATAAGTGCTCAAGGTATCCTTGCCAACACCCATTCACACTTCTCAGGGCTATCTCCCTGATATTGCTCTGTTTCCCCCATATGCTAATCTTGTCTTTCCTGTTTTTCCTATATGTAAATCATGTATAACCCTTCCCATAGTGATGATGTAGTAATGATGTTTTTCAAACTGTATTCTGGGATATGATAGGGGTTTTAAAAAGTTCTTCTAACACTGCTCTGGGTGTGCAGTTTGACTGTAACCTATTGCGCAATAAACCCTGTCTTGTCCTTGCTCCAGTGGCTGGACTTCTTTTATTTAACTCCGCAGAAACCAGTGGGCCTATCCCTAAGGGCCAGGTGGCTGGGCAGTTCCACACCTGGGATTTTTTCCGTAACAATAAATACACACACAAACACAGACACACACACGAGGAAAGAGAGTTGGGGAGGGAAGAGGAAACCAAGCGGGCTCAAGGCACCAAAACACATGTGAGCACCCCGGCCACTGGCACCCATCTTTTGCAAACCCACAGACGCCATCCCTGTTGATGATGGTTGGAGAGAGAGAGAGAGAGAGAGAGAGAGATTTTCCCCAGAGAGGAGAGCCATTAGTTTCTGCATTCTTCCTACGATGGCCGGGGGGGGGGGGAGAGAGAGAGAGAATCTCTCCTCTCCCCCAATTCCCCCTAGCAAACCTCTTCTTCGCGTAGCTTTTCCGCAGAAGGGAACTCCCAGTAACTATCCGGGTATTTACTTGTGGGGGGGTGGGGAGAGGGAGACAAAACTAGGAAGCCCCACCTCTCATTCATCCTGCGGCTGTCCGCTTCCTCTGCTAAGAGCAGCGAAATCTGCTTCCTCGAATGTTTGGGGTGGGGTCTTACGAAAGATCTCTGACGCCCTTTCCTGAGATCTGGGTCCAGGGCGGGTGGCTGAAATGCCTCGCTTCCGTATGTTGAGAGAGCGGTGGGGATGTTTTATTTATTTGCTGTTGCTGCGTTCTCCAAGGCAGCCCTCCCCCCCACAACGACCCTGCGAGGTAGGATAGGCTGGTAAAAGGTAAAGGGACCCCTGACCATTAGGTCCAGTCGCGGACGACTCTGGGGTTGCGGCGCTCATCTCGCTTTACTGGTCGAGGGAGCCGGCGTCCAGCTTCCGGGTCATGTGGCCAGCATGACTAAGCCACTTCTGGCGAACCAGAGCAGCGCACGGAAACGCCGTTTACCTTCCCGCCGGAGCTGGACCTATTTATCTACTTGCACTTTGACGTGCTTTCGAACTGCTAGGTTGGCAGGAGCAGGGACCGAGCGACGGGAGCTCGCCCCGTCATTGCGGGGATTCGAACCGCCGACCTTCTGAACGCCAAGCCCTAGGCTCTGTGGTTTAACCCACAGCGCCACCTGCGTCCCTAGGTTAGGCTGGAGGGGATGCAATTGCAGGGGGGGGAATTGAACCCCTCGGTCTCCCGCAGGTTCCCTGCCCTCGATGAATCCCCTGCGAGGTTGTCCAGGCCGAGAGAGCCAACGACCGCCCCAAGGTCACCCATTGAGCTCCATGGCCGAGTGGGGATTCGAACCCAGATCCTAGTATTATTACCCCGCTTTTACAAGTCTCTGTGGATTTGCTCGGCCCAAATCGTAACCTCTCCTGGGTTGTGTTTTGTTTTGGGGATGGGGAGGAAGAGGGCGCGGTCTCCCCGCCTCTCGGCTCCGATTGCTAAACCTCCGGTTCCTCCCTGACGTGGGGTGGTTTTTTTTGTGTGTGTTTGTTTGCTTTGCAAGGGGTGGGGTGGTCCAGGACATCTGTGGGGCGCCCCTCCAGTGATGCGTGCCGCCCTCCTCTCGGGGAGGGCGCAAACCGCCCGCCCGCCCCACCCACGAAGCGTGGCCTTGGTGCCACCCTCCCAGAGCGGCGGGGAAGCGGGCAAGGCGAGGGTTACCTCGGGCCAAGAGTTTTCTGAACACAGTCAAGAAAGAATTTGGTGTACTCTGAGTCATCCCCTGGTTTCTGGGAACTGAGGCTCAGCGCTCGAGCTGGATTCAGAGGCAATCAGTTTATTAAATTTCTTCCTTTGCGTCCTTCTCTCTCTTTCCCGGGGTGGGGGGTGGGGGGGTGTCGGCTTTCTGAATCCAAGCAGGAAAATAATATTTTTTTTCTTTTCGGGTGGTTGGCGCAGAAGAAAATCTCTCTCTCTTTCTCCCCGCCTTCAACCCAAACCCATTGCCATCTCTCTAGAGAACATGGAGGTGGGTTTGTGTGTCTGTGTGTGTGTCTTTTTCCCACCCACCCAGTTCACTCCCAGAAGAGTGTGCGGTTGTGAAACTTGCGTCCTCCGGCGCAGATATGAGGCTGTCCTCCCTCTGAAGGTTGTGTTGCAATCACGGTGGCTGCGGGGTTGTTGTTTTTTTTTAAGTTCCCACCCCAGTTTGGCGGAAAGGCTTACCGGCGGCCTTGACACATTTGTCGAGGGCGGCAGGTTCCCTGAGCATGTGCAGAGCGCGTTCCCAAGGGGCGGGTGCGCCGTTGTGCAACTTCATCCTCCAGAGCAGGTAGCAGGTTTTTGAGTTTTGATTTCCCCCCTCTGCTGTTTTGCAGAAAGGTTTGTCTCTGCTTCGAGGGCGGCAGGGTTCCTGAGCACGTGCAGAATTTCATTCCAACACCACCCTTGCCTCTGTCGTGAACCTTTGCGTGTATTTCACATTAGGGGAAGTGACAAGTTAAGAGAAATTGACCAGAGTCTGGGCTCTGTCTAGCCGCAACCGAGTGGTAAAGCAGCTGTTTTGCATGTAGAACGTCCCGGGTTCCAATTCCCAGCATCCTCTACAGGAAGACAAGAATAAGCCAGCCAGATAAATACGTAATAAAGCAGTTTCTTGTGTTTCCGGCTCTAAACCAGGAAATGGCAACAATTCCTTAGAGCATGCACAGAGCGCCTGGCAACCAGAGCCAGACCCTACGGACCTAAGGGGTTTAGGGAACGGCATATCCACACTGGAAGGTGTGACCTCAAGTTGTCTTCCTTCCCATTTTTAAAACAAGTGGTGTCTCCGAGCCCACTTCGCTTTTCCTCTTCCCTCCCCAGCCCTCTTTCCTTTCGTGATGCGTATTTGAAATGCGCCGCTTCGTTCATAGAATTGTAAAGCGGGAGGCATACCTCTAGGGTCCTTTAGCCCAACTCCTTGCGATGCATCAGATTATGGGTATGCTTTTTTTTTTCCTTCTTAAAACACCCCCACCCCCAAAAAAACTTTCTCTCTTTTAAACCAGGCCCAATGAGGTATAAAGCTGGCACGTGAATTGGCCAACCTGGTGTCCTCCTGGCATTTTGGGACTCCCAGTTCCCACCCGCTCCTAGGCATCAGCTGTGTTGGTTGGGAACTGTAGTGCAAAGCGCCTGGCGGGCGATGGGCGGCATGGCAGACTGGTTTCCTCATTCGTGGTTCCTTTGACCCGTTGTCTCTGATGCCAGGCTGGCAAATCTGTGCAGGATCTGGCTGCTGTTTCTGCGTATTTGTGTGTTTTTTGTGCTTGCATGCAGATAATTGAGCCTCTTCCTTCTCTCTCTTTCTCTTTCTTTCTTTCTTTCTTTCTTTCTTTCTTTCTCTCTCTTTCAAAAGAAGCGAGCGCCAGCGGAAGAATTTATTTTTAGTCCTGCCACGATCCTGTGGCACCGAGGTAGCTGGGTACTCAGGGAATCGTCAGCCTCCGGTTAATGACAGCGAAGGGCGAATCTCCTCCGTCTTCAGCTTGGCCTCTGACGTCAGAGGAAACGCGAGGAGGAGGGCAAGAGCGAGAGACGGGCTCTCTTCTGCGGCAGGGGGCAGAGCGCGTTAATGGTTAGAGCGCCAAGCAGAAAACAGATGGCAGTTTAAAAAGAAAAAAGAAAAACTGAGGAGGGGGCGTTGAGCCTTAGGGGGCTCAGAGCTATGAGTCACGGGTGGGTTTAGTTTCCTCCAAGCTGCAGAGGCTTGGAGAGCCCTCCGTTCTTATTTCAAAGAGCTGTGGAACTGGAAGGGGGACCCCCAAGAGTCATCTAGTCCAGCCCCTCGCAAGGCAGCATTTGTTGGGTTTTTTGGCATCAAATGCATGTAGGTTCTAAACTGTTTTTCCCCGTGCTGGTGCATAATCCCAAATTAATTTGTTTTTGGTGTTCGTTTGGCTCATTTCTCCCCCTCCCTGTGCTATATCGTCAGTCGTGGAGTCTGTGAAATGGGTTTGCGACATCCTCCGAGGCTGCAGTGATATAATGTGCGGTCGTTATTTCGTTTGTTCTCTATTTGCGTTAGTGAAGCGCTTTATTGGTGAAGTTGATTGCCCTTGCGATTTGCTGTGGGGGTGTGTGTGTGTTGCTTTTTAATTTTTCAACGGCTGGCTTTTGTGGGGGTGGGGGGGGCCCTCTGCGAAACAGGTCTCTGCATTTCTGGACCTCCCTCGTTCCCCCGGTGCCTGGTTCCTATAATAAACAGATAATTTATTTACCTGGAGGTGGGGGGGCAGAATACACCCCCCTCCACAAAATTTATACCCCCCTCTTGCCAGGAAGACAGTGTGCTTGGCAAACCCAGCAGACTCCTTGAGCGCTGCTGAAATCCCAGCAGAGGGGGCTGCTTGCGAATTTACAGCGGTTGGGGGGGGGGGAGAAAGAGAAAATTTATCCTTGGACGAAAGGCTCCCCCCCCCCAAGACCTTTTCTGCATATGGAAATTGCCATCTGGGCTGGCATGATGTTTTTTGTTTTTTTTTTTTGAGAACAAAGGAGAGCCTTCCATTCAGCTGGTGGAGCGATATTTTTTTGGGGGGGGGAGTTTGAGCCTTTAAAAAAAAAGCATGCATTTCTCTCCCCCCCCCCCCGATGGAGAGGTAGAAAGATTCTCTTCCGGCTGCGTGCGACCTCCCCATCCCTGTTTAATCAAAATCAATAATAAATATTGCTTGCTGCATATTGCAAGGTGATGGGTGGTGTGTTTTTTTTGGGGGGGGGTTGTTTTAACCTGGCGGGTGTCCAGCGGTCTTTTGTGCCGCCGGCGGGGGCGGTCGCTGCAGGGAGAGACGCGGACCGGGAGTCGTGACTTGCGGTTGGCGAATGGGGGGGGGACACACACACACACGAGAGGGTGCTTTTGGAATTTCGTGACTGGCGCAGGCTGTGGGGGGGGGTGCCAGACGCCTGGAGATTTGGAGAATGCGGCTTTCCCCCCCCTCTGCCCCCCCCAGCTCTCCAGGCTTGGGGGGAGGAGGCCAAGTTTCCTAGTCCTGTCGATCTGACCTGGGTCACCTCAAGCCCTTGTTGGGGGGGCACGAGGTTGTCATTTGTTTTGGCCCTGATGGAAGAGACCACCCTTTGCTTCATTGCACTCGCAGATAGACTGCCCTTTTCCATGGCTGTTCCACATACTAGCGGTTAGCTCCAAATACTCAGTTGGAGGGGGGGGAGATGATCAGTTGTGGGTTGCCTCCCGCTCCCCTCCCCTGCTTCATTCGTGCTGCAACCCTGCAAGGTAGTCTGGACTGTATGCTTGAGAGGCTCTGAGCTTCACGGCTGTGGGGTGGGCTTTGAGTTTGAATTCTCTCCTCCAGAGGCACCATGAGGGTCATCTCGTCTGACCCCCCTGCAATGCGGGAGACAGGGTCTCCACCCCCACCCCCCAAAATCACTGAGTTGTTCCTGGGTTTCAGTGCAGTCTTTCCACATACCCTTCCACTGTAACATCCTGTGGCAGGGAGTTCCATAAGGTAATTACCAGAACAGGCGTGTTTTGCCTCCTTCTTTTGCCCCATGTCCCTGATGGCAGTGTGGCGCGCTGCGGCAAACAGGAAACCCAGTCTCTGCCCTCGAGGCGCTTACAGTCTTGGCCTTCGGCTGCGAACGAAGGCAGGAAGAGTAGACCGTGTGACAGAGGAATTAACGTCCACGATCTTCCGCTTCCCTGGGGATGGGAATGCTTTACTCTACAGCTAGCGGGGGCTGCACTCTGCACATGCTCAGGAGCCCCTCGTGGGTATTTTTTGCAGCAGTTCCATCCCAGTGTTGGCGAAGGGAGTAAAGAAACAGTTACCCGGTCTGAATATTCTAAAGCGTACGGTTTGTTAAATCAATTTATATTTATATATATATTTTAACAAACTGGGTTTTTTCGCTTGACGCTTTCGGCATCTGTTTCGTTCACGGCGCTGTCCCTGCAGAAAACAGCAGAGTCGACGTCCGCCCTGCTTCTCCTCTTTAGATGCCTTCTAACCTTTTGAAAACAATAATAATTTTTTAAAAAAGTTGCGTGCTAGAGGTGGTTTCGGGTCTGCTTCCTGCAGATAGCAGCCTGCTAGCCTCGCTCTGCTCCCCAGCTTCTCGGGTGTCCGAAACCCAGAGCTTCGCTGCTTTTTTTCACCCACTGCCTGCATCCGGTCGATTCACTTGCCTCCCCCCGCCTCGGTTCCCACGAGTTTCTCAGAAACTTCGAAGCCGGGGTGCATGTGTTGCTTTCCGTTTCTTCCGTGTGTAGATGGGGCATGAGCAGTTGTGGGGGGGAAGTGGGGAGGTCCAGGGTGTCGAGAGGATCCCAGCAGGTGCCGGGCGGGAAGAGCAGGGTCACGGATGACGCAAGCAGTGTTTTTGGGCGTGCTTAGATTCCCCCCCCCCTCTTGCTTTCACTGACGTTTCTGCAGGAGCAAGAAAGAGCTCTCCTCTCTGTTTGTGTGCATTGCAAAAAGTTTTTCGGAAGCTTCCATAAAAGCAGAAGGGAAACTCTGCTCCTAAACCTCCACTGGAGGAAAAGGCTCGGGAATAAACTCTCCGCAAATCCCGACGGCCTTCTTTTATTATATAATAATTTTTATTTAATTTTACATGTTGTTGTTGTTGTTCAGTCGTGTCCGACTCTTCATGACCCCATGGACCAGAGCACGCCAGGCATGCCTATCCTTCTCTGCCTCCCACAGTTTGGCCAAACTCATGTTAGTAGCTTCGAGAACACTGTCCCACCATCTCATCCTCTGTCGTCCCCTTCTCCTTGTGCCCTCCATCTTTCCCAACATCAGGGTCTTTCCCAGGGAGTCTTCTCTTCTCATGAGGTGGCCAAAGTACTGGAGCCTCAGCTTCAGGATCTGTCCTTCTAGTGAGCATTCAGGGCCGATTTCCTTGAGAATGGATAGGTTTGATCTTCTTGCAGTCCATGGGACTCTCAAGAGTCTCCTCCAGCACCACAATTCAAAAGCATCAATTCTTCGGCGATCAGCCTTCTTTATGGTCCAGCTCTCACTTCCGTACATTACTACTGGGAAAACCATCGCTTTAACTATACGGACCTTTGTCGGCAAGGTGATGTCTTTGCTTTTTAAGATGCTGTCTAGGTTTGTCATTGCTTTTCTCCCAAGAAGCAGGTGTCTTCTAATTTCGTGACTGCTGTTAATTTTACATATATTCTTTTAAAACATCCGTTAGTATTCATCTCTTATACATCTTTTTGACTCCCATCAACCACATCTCAAGATTTTCACATTTCCTAATTTCTTCTTGCATTTCCAACTTCACAGTTACTTTTTTATCACAACAATTAATTATTACCATCCATTAAAATATTTCCTAAAGTTAACCTTACAAAACTTTATGTAAACCGGGCAGCGTGGTTTGTTGTTTACAATTGTCTTTCAAATGTTTCCCAAATTTCGTCCATTCTTTCAGGAATTCCTAGTCCTGTCGGTTTCGAATTCTTCCTGTCATCTTGTCTAATTCTGCACAGTCCATAAATTTTATCTAAATCCTTAAGGCCTTCTGTGCCTCCTTCTGGCAACTCCTGCAACCAAGCTGGTTGCCGAACCCTTGTTCTGCTTTCCTTTGGACCCGAGGCCAGGGATTGTCCTAGCGCTGAGCTGTGTGGCCCTCCCATTTCGTAGAATTGCTGGAAAGGGTCCCCGAAGCTCATCTAGCCCAACCCCCCCTGCAGCGCGGGAACCTTTTGCCCCACGCGGGACTCGAACCCAGAACCCTGGAATTAGAAGCGTCCCGTGGTTTTAAAGACCCACCTGCTTCCCGGCTGCTTTGCAGAGTCTTATCTCGGTGGCGGCGAGGAAGGGGGTGGGGAAACCAGATTATTATTCCTTTTGCTCCTCATACCCTTTACCTTCTTAAGTTGGCGAGGACGAAATGTCTAGTTAGGTCCTTTTAAAAGGATCCACCCTAGATCAGCGAACCCCACCTGTTTAAGCAAATATTTACTGCAGCCACCCCACACAGACCCCTCCCGGGGACCAGGGCTTGTTCTGGGGCTTCCCCACCCAAATCCCGGCAGATCGCACAGGTGTGTCGGGTTATTATGGTCTGCCCACAGTGGTGATGATCCTCTCGGGGCATGGGCTGCAAGGCCTGTGTTTTGAGAAAGCCGGCCCTCAAATCTGCTGGCTGTCTCCTCTCCCCCTCCGCCCCCTAAGTGGAGAATCAGCCCCCGGCAGGCGGAAATCCGTCAGGTGCAGCTGCTCTCAAACTCGGAATGACGGGAGGCAGAGCTGCACCTGTTGAACGGGCTGCCTGCCACGTGACCCAGCCTTTGAACTGTGAGCGGTGTGGTTTCGGCATGCTCTCGACTTGACTAACCCTCCGCTGGAAACCTGGGCAAAACGGAAACTCGGTTGCTGTATTTGTAAGGACTGGCGGATAATAATAATAATAATAATAATAATAATAATAATAATAATAATAATAATAATTTTATTTGTATCCCGCCCTCCCCAGCAGAGGCCGGGCTCAGAGCGGCTAACATCACAAAAACAACACAATATGCATGAAAACAGGAGTATAATGTAACTTAAATAGAAAACTATCTTTGCGGGGGGGGGGATTCTTCCAAAAGCATTTTATTTTAAAAATCCAATTGATTTTTTTTATTTTAATTAAAATTTAAATCACAGAGTTTTATCCACACTGCTTGATTTCAATGCAGCGCTTGTGGGTGTTCCCCCCCCCCATCTGCAAATTCCGAGGTGTAAAAATGGATCTGGTTTGTTTCGTTTTTGATACCTGCCGCCTCTCAGTTCCTCCTGTTCTTCCCTCCCCAGGTAAACGACTTCCTCTCGGGAAGGTCTCCTCTCACCCTGGCCCTCCGCGTCGGCGACCACATGATGTTCGTGCAGCTCCAACTCGCCGCGCAGCAGAGCGGCGGGCAGCTGCAACATCGCCACCTCATCGCCAGCCGCGGCGAACCCCCGGCCCCGGCGCCTCCGGCCGGCTCCGACTGCCACGCCCTCCACGGGGGCAGCAGCCACGCCCCCCACTTCGCCCGGGTCCCCGCCCCTCCCGCTTGCCAGGAAAGCCCCGCCTCCCCGCCGCAGGCCCCGCCCACGTACTGTAGCTCCGCCCACCCGACGCCCGTCACGGCCGGCATGTTCCGCTCGCACGGGGCCCAGGCGGCGAGCAGCGGCGCGGGGAACGCCTCTTCATGCTCGGAGGTGAGTCGTGGTCTCGTCTGCGCCACCTGGTCCAACCCAATCTTTTTGCCCAGCGTGAGACTCGAACCCACAACCTGAGCCTCATGCCTGAGCTATTCCAATAGGGGATTGTTTAGGGGAAATAAGGTTTTCACTGTCAGGGCCCTCTACGTCTGAATTGGGTGAGGGGGGTCTTATCGTCCACCGTCACAGGAAGGAAATACGTCCGGTTTTGGCGCATTGGTATCAGAAAAACCTGGCAGAATAGGAAGCAAGGATGCCCGATTTGGGCAGCCGTGGTGCCAAGAGACTGTTGGCTCTGGTTGCAAACTGCCATTGATTTCTCCACCCTGCCTTGGGAAAGGAGACTTCCCCACCGGTGTGCAATGGGCAAAACTGCCGCAGGTCCTCCCCAAGGGGCGAGTTCGACAGCAGGACAGGAACCAAACGTTGAGAATTGGGGGGGTAGGGGTTAAAAAAGCAAGTTTCTAGCCCCCAGTGGTTGCAAAAGGGAGGTTTGTGGAGCTCATAAGCCGAAGGCTGGAGGGCTGCTTCCGATTTTCTTAGCTTGCCTCTCCGCAGCGGTTGCTCTCGAGACAAACCGAGCAGTTCGTGGCAGCTAAGCCCTGCTCCTAAGTAGACCCGTTGAAACGAATGCACACAACTAACAGAACGCAAACCCGTTCGTTTCAGTTGGGAAGTGTTAACAGAAGAGCTTGAGGCTCTTGGGGTCATGGGTTCGAGTCTCCCACGTTGGGCGAAGGATTCCTGCAACGCAGGGGGTTGAACTCAGTGACGATCCCTTCCAACTGTTACATGATCTCATTGCATTGCCCCCCACACACACCTTGTTCAAAAGTTTAAACCAAGGGCTAAAACCCAGGGTCCAATCTTCAAAGCCGGTGCCATCCTCTGGCTCCTGAGCATGTGCAGAGAGCCCCCTGCGAAGTAGCCTTGAGCCCCACATTGGACAAAAGATTCCTGCATTGCAGGGGGTCGAACTGAGGGACGCTCGTGGCCCCTTCTACAATTCCATGAGTCTGTGAAACTCTGTGATCTTGGGCAGAAGCCTCTAAGGCTCTAGTCCTCATGAGGGGCCGATTTAGATAGGGAGAGCTCCCTTACATGCTTCTGTATTGTCTGCACCGATTGGCAGCGTCTCTCCAGATCTCCCTGGAGATTGAACCTGCATTCAGACCAAACGCTCTCCCATTGAACCCACAGCTTCTCTTGCCCCTGGCACCGGAAAGCCCCAATTTTGGCCCAGGTGAACTTCCTCCAAACGAGACTTTTTGGGGGGCACCCTATGTTTTCAGGAAAGCCTTTTCTGAAGATGGTTTGGGGCAGGGGTTTGCATCTCTCTTCAGGAGGTTTCTAAGCAGAGGTTGGGCAGACATCTTTCAGGAATTCGTTGCCTGTGGTTCTGGGGTTGGACTAGATGACCCTGGGGGTGCCCCTTCCGATTCTTTGCACGGACTTCAATTCCCCCCCCCCTTTTGCCCTCCTTTTCACAGGTCGATTGCGCCACGCGGAGCAAACCTTCGCCCAGCGCCAGCCCGGTTCAGCCTTCCCGACCCCGTAAACCCGGCGCCGTGATCGAAAGCTTCGTCAACCACGCTCCTGGTGTCTTCTCGGGGACGTTTTCTGGTACGTCTTGGTTGACCCCTTACCCTTCTCTTCCTCCGACCCCTCCACCTTTCGTGGGAACAAAATGCAGCTTCGTGTTGTGGGGGTTTGCGAGCTTCAGAACATCACAGGGTGCTTTTTCTGGCTGAAGAAGAGCCCCGTGGAGTCCTGAAGCTGGCGGAAGCCCATGTGCCGTTTTTTACAAACGAAAATGGACCCAAATGAACTGGGGGAGCCAACTGATGGGTTTCTGTACGAAGCAGGTCTGAACCAGATCTGTGCTGGTTTCCAACAAGAGAAACCCAAGGGAATTTGCAGCTCAACATTTCTTTAAAATACATATATATCTGTTTGCCTGGTTCCCTTTTAACCAGGCCTTTGGTTGATCTGATTTACATCCTATGTCCTTTCAAAATGTGGTTTTTTTTCCGGTGGGGGGACGACGACTATTGGGCTGTTGTATTCATTCTTATTTGTTATTTTGCAGTTTTATATCTTGATTTTATTAACTGCCCTGAGACCCCTGGGTATAGGGTGGTATATAAATTTAATTTCTTATTATTAGTAGTAGTAGTAGTACTATTTTAAAATTGTCTTGTTGGTTGCGGTTTGGGAAGTCTGTGACACCCCCAGCCCCTTCTACAGATGTTGCTGCAGGACTCTGGTATATCCACCAGCATTAGCCAGCATGACTAGTGGTTGGAGATAATTGGGGCTGTATTCTAGACTTTCTCAACTTTTGGTCCCCCAAATGATGTTGGCTAAATCTCTCATCATGCCCAAACCACTGCTTGGGGGTAGTGGGGTTTGGAGTTTGGAGAGCCAAGAGTTGGAATAATTTCTTGTCGTCCGGCGACATTGAAGAAGCTCATCAGAGAGTTTTAAGCAGACGTTGGGCCGAGATGTACCCAGCCAAGTTTATTTAAAAAAAACAACAACAAAGGAAAACACCAGATTATTGCCCCTTCCTCCTCTCATGAGGACTAGAAACCTGCCCTTCGAAAATTTTAGCATTCATCCTAAGCAAGCGCAGGAAAGGGAAGTTAACAAGACTCAGCATCGGGAAGAATTTTCTGACAGTCTCTCTCTGCAGGTGGCGGCCTCTCCTTCTTCCTTGGAGGCTTTTCAGGGAGTTAAGATTCCTGCGTTGCTGGGGGGTTGGACTGGATGACCTTTGGGGTGTCCCTGCCCGCTGTACAATTTCAAACCCTCCTGACCACAAACACAAAATTTGGGAGGGGAGGAAATACCAGCCAAACAACCTCACCGTGCGCCAGGATGTGTTTCGATTGAAGCTTTCGAAAACGATAACCTTGAGGACTAGCGACTTGACCGCGATTCCGCTTCTCCCTCCGCAGGCACTTTGCACCCGAATTGCCAAGACAGCAGCGGGCGGCCCCGGCGGGACATCGGCACCATCTTGCAAATCCTCAACGACCTCCTGAGCGCCACGCGGCACTACCAGGGGATGCCGCAGTCGCTGACGCAGCTGCGGTGCCAGACCCAGTGCTCACTCTCCTCGGCCTCATCGTCGCCGTCGCCCCAATCCCCGGATCTCGCCAGCAACACTACCTCAGAGAAAATCGCAGCAGCTGCTAGCCAGTCCTTACACTTGGGGGCCCCGTGCGCCAGCCAAGTGGCAGCCTCTAAGCCTTCCGGTGAGTTGGGGTTTGAGGGTGTGTGGGGGTCTTCCTCTGTTTTGTTGTTGTTCAGTCGTTCAGTCGTGTCCGACTCTTTGTGACCCCATGGACCAGAGCACGCCAGGCACGCCTATCCTTCACTGCCTCCCGCAGTTTGGTCAGACTCATGTTGGTAGCTTCGAGAACACTGTCCCACCATCTCATCCTCTGTCGTCCCCTTCTCCTTGTGCCCTCCATCTTTCCCAACATCAGGGTCTTTTCCAGGGAGTCTTCTCTTCTCATGAGGAGGCCAAAGTCTTGGAGCCTCAGCTTCAGGATCTGTCCTTCCAGTGAGCACTCAGAGGGCTGATTTCTTTAAGGATGGATAGGTTTGATCTTCTTGCAGTCCATGGGACTCTCAAGAGTCTCCTCCAGCACCAGAATTCAAAAGCATCCATTCTTTGGCGATCAGTCTTCTTTATGGTCCAGCTCTCACTTCCATACATTACTACTGGGAAGACCATAGCTTTAGGTATACGGACCTTTGTCGGTAAGGTGATGTCTTTGCTTTTTAAGATGCTGTCTAGGTTTGTCATTGCTTTTCTCCCAAGAAGCAGGCGTCTTCTAATTTCGTGACTGCTGTCACCATCTGCAGTGATCATGGAACCCCAGAAAGTAAAATCTCTCCCTGCCTCCATTTCTTCCCCTTCTGTTTGCCAGGAGGTGATGGGACCAGTGGCCATGATCTTCGTTTTTTGGATGTTGAGCTTCAGACCATATTTTGTACTCTCCTCTTTCACTCTCATTAAGAGGTTCTTCAATTCCTCCTCACTTTCTGCCATCAAGGCTGTGTCATCAGCATATCTGAGGTTGTTGATATTTCTTCCTCTGTTTACCTTCCTGCAAAGGGAGTCCAGAATGTGGCACGGCTCCGGCATCTAACGAAAAATCCTCGGGTCATGAGGACTAGGAACTTGCTTTGCAACGGGAAGGGCTGTTTGTCAGTGAGGAAGCCGCTGCTCTTTGCATGCAAAGGGCCCGAGTTCGAAAGCTGGCTTCTCCAGGTAGCAGGGCTCTGTCTGAAACCCCTGGAGAGCCGCTGATGGCCAGTGCAAGCAATGCTGCGCTAGGATAAGCCAAGTCCCAAATTTGGAACCATGAGGGCTAGCGTCTTGACTTTCGTGACTCCGCAAGGAGCAGCCTTGTACATGGATATATTTAGCCCCAAAGAGCTTTCCTCGCACTAGGTCCCGGGTTCAGTTCTCCGACGGCACCTCCCCTGCTTCTGAAACCCTGGAGAGCTGCTGCCGGTCAGTGCAGGCGGTATTGAATTAGATGGGCTCGATACCGGGCACGTTCCTTTTGCTCCTTTTTCCCGTTCCTCCCTTCTTAAAAAAAAAAGAGGGAAGAGCGGCCTTGAAGGGCCTCTTAACGTCTGCGTGGAAATGGGGTACAGCAAAAGGAGAGGACTTGGATTGATTTTATTTTATTTTTTTATTTTATAATGGTTCCTCCAGGCTGGGGGCGAGGAGAAAGAAAGATGTGCTCTTGATTTTATAATTTGGCTCGGATATTCTAGGTCAGGGTGACCCTGTTGGCTGCCAAGGACGAAGCAAACAGCTTCTGGCTAGATGCTAATGGGTGGCATTAACCCCTTTTGCAAAACCGGGAGATGTTTTCTGGAGACTATTCCCAGTTTTAGCCTCTGCTGTTCAGTTTCCATGGGTGCAGTTGGTGTATGCCGGCCCGTCTCTGCCAAAAATCCCGGAAAACGTCTTTTTCTCGTGCATGCTTTTAATGGGGGCCACATAATAATACTAATAAATAATAATGATGATGATGAATTTATTATTTATACCCCGCCCATCTGGCCGGGTTTCCCCAGCCACTCTGGGCGGCTTCCAACAGAATATTAAAATGCAATAGTTTATTAAACATTAAAAGCTTCCCTAAACAGGGCTGCCTTCAGATGTCTTCTAAAAGTCAGATAGTTATTTATTTCCTTGACATCTGATGGGAGGGCGCCACCACCGAGAAGGCCCTCTGCCTGGTTCCCTGTAACTTGGCTTCTCGCAGGGAGGGAACCGCCAGAAGGCCCTCGGAGCTGGACCTCGGTGTCTGGGCTGGACAGTGGGGGTGGAGACGCTCCTTCAGGTATCCTGGACCGAGGCCATTTGCATTCACAACCCGTTCTTCCCAGTTTGGATCTGCTAAAATGGGGGGGGGTTCCCCCCACCCCTTTCCCTCTGGCAAAAGCAAGAAATCCCCCATTTCCGGTTCTTTTCAATTATGTGCCCTCTTCTTGTCGCAGATCTCTCAAGGTCTCTGCCCTCAGGTGCTTACAGATAAAAGCATATTTAGGCCAATCCAGAGGTTTGGAGCAGCCCACCCCCCTTGCCCCCATCCTCCGTTCACTGATGGGAACTGTAGTTCGAAGCGTTCAGAGGGCGCCGGGCTATGGAATGCTGGGGGAAAGTATGTGAATGACTTTTGAGCAATCCTATCCTACTTATCGAAGTCCCATTGGACTGAATGAGTCATTTTGCAGCTGAGACGCACATAGGGAATGCCCTGTGAGCTCAGAGTTTCATTTGGGGCAAATCGTGGTATAGGAGAGTTGGGAAGGGACCCCCCAGAGTCATCTAGTCCAACCCCCTGAAGTGCAGGAACCTCTCTTGCCCGACACGGGTTTCGAACCCACGACCCTGAGATTAAGAGTCCCATGCCATCCCAAATCCAATTTAAGGATTAAACTTGACCAAATGTTGCATGAGGACCCGCGTAGAACAGGCACCCCAAAACTCTGCCCGCCAGATGTTTTGGGGCTACAACACCCATCATCCCTAGCTAACATCTGGAGGGCCGAGTTTGGGGGTGCCTGCCGTAGAAGAACATCTGTATTTGTTCTCCAGAGGTGCTGGGGATCCCAACACAAAAGTGGCATTTACACGGTCCTTCCCTGCGAGGAAGATTAGGCCGAGAGTCAGTGCAACCAGCCCCCTGTGAGCTTCACGGGCAAATAGGGTACGATTCGAACCCCAGTCTCTGCCAGGTTCTAGTCCGACATTTTAGCCACTGGACCACCATTGCACTATGGAACTCCCCGCCGCAGGAGATCCCTTGAAATTCACAATCCTGCTCCTTCCGGTGGGTCTACTCTTGAGTAAAACCCAGTTGGCCACCCCACTCCGCCCACCTTCCCCCTTTTGTGCGCTGTTGATTTTATCCTTCCTCGCTAGCTCCACTGGGAGAACACAGAAGCTCTCTTCCATCTCATGGTTGCGGGTTCGAGCTCCGCCTTGGGCGAATGTTTCCCCACATCCCAAGGGGGTTGGGCTGGATGACCGTCGGGGTCCCAGGCACAATGGCACCATTCCTCTTACCCATGTTGTTTTGCAAGCCCCGTGGGGCTGAGTTAGCAGATTAGCGAAGTGGTGGGGGGGGGGGTGTGATAGCTGCTACATAGATTCCTTCCTCCCTCCCTCTCTTTTTCTTTCTCTCTCTCTTTCTGCTTTCACGCCTCTTCCTCTCCGAACCCCGTAGGCTGTGTGGCAAAGGGCCCCCCCCGTCCCAAAAATAGCAAGGCGAGTTGGCGGGGGCGCAGCAGAGAAACCGACACGGTTCCTGCTTTTCTTTCTCCTCGGCGGGCCGCTCCGCCGCCCCCCCCCCCACCGCCACCTCTCTCTGTGGCACAAACGGAAAATTGGAGTATCCTCTCTCTCTCTCTCGTCTTCTGCCTGCTGCCCTGTTTGACGTCTGCGGGAAAGAGGTTGACAGCTCTCTGTCTGGCAGCCAAGTTCTGGCAAGGCAGCGTTCCAGGGTGGGAGGACAAGGGCGGATCTGCCTCTCTTCTCCTCCCCCCCCCCAAAAAAAATCTGGCCATAGCTCCCGACTTCCCTGCCCCTCCTGCCTCTCTCTGTGTCTCCACCTCATTTGGGTTATTTTTTGTAAAACACTGGGTTTGCAATTTTCCTTGCTGCGAGAATTTCAGGTGGGAGACGAGTGTGGGATTTTTCCCCCCTCCCTTCTCTCTGTCTCTCTCTCTCTCTCTCTCTCTCTCTAACTCACCTGCCCTGCTCCCCTCCTGGCCGTGCTGGATTCGAACCCGCTTCCTCTTGGTTTGACCTTCACCCAGCCAGGCTACAAAACAACAACAACAAACTGCGCTGTGTTGCTGCACAGGAACGAAAGGGGAACGCAGATAAGCCTTGGCCGTAAGCGGTAGCCGCGAGGCTGTTCCCCTCTGCCCTCGAGGCAAGTCCCTAGTCCTCATTGAGGCCGCGGTGGGCAGATGGCTCCAGGCTTTAGAGACTCTGTACGGAAACACAAAAGCATTTGATGGGACCTAGAAACGCCTCACAAGAATCACTTCCCCCTTCCCTAGGGGACCTCGGACAGTCGCCCCACACGACTCTCCAGAAACCATGAGCTTCTCTCCTCCTCCGCCACCTTCCCCTGTTCGCACACTGCCCTATATCCGCCGCACGACACCTGCCAGAGTGGGCGCCCCCCCCCAGTGCCCACCCTGCAGAAAGACTGGCACCTGGTGACGTGCGGCGCGTCTGTAGTTTTTTTTCCCCCTCGCATGTGCATGAATCGTGAGTGCTGTGCATAGTTCGGATTCCACCCTCCACATCCTGCTCCTTGCTAGCCCCCCACCCTGCATATCTCCGGAGTAATTTTCTCATCCTCTCCCCAATCCGGCCACTTCCCTTTCTTTTTTTGGAGGGGGGGGGAATTGGATGGAAACAGGTTTGTTATTTTTGGAGTGGCGTGGCTGTCAGAACATGCCGAACTGTGTCAAGCATGGCTTTGCGCCCAGTTTCTGTGCGCACACCTGCAGGTTGGCAGTTGCGTTCATCAAGGGGGCGAGCAAGCCCCCCACCCCCTCATTTCCTAGATTCTTTGATTTTTTCCCCCCCTTCTCACTGCTTGAAAACAGGTCCCCTTCCTTTCTTGCCCCCGTTTCTGAACCATAAAAGGTTTTGACGGTTGTTTTGACGGTTGTTACCCCTTGGTGGGGCTGGGGTCTAGGGGAAGGCCGCCACTTCCCGACCTAAAACGCGAAAGGAAGTGGGGCGAGAAAAGAGCAGCCATTCAGCTTCGGGGGGGGGGGGAACGTGTCCCATTTAAATAGAAAACCTTCGCTAGTTTGCAGATGGTTTTTGTCTCTGAGAGATCACCCTGATGAAAACATTTTTGCATGGTCTCTAGTTTAGTAGGACCGTACAATTGTAGAGCTGGAATGGGACCCCCAGAGTCATCTAGTCCAACCCCCCTGCAATGCAGGGATCTTTCACCCAACATGGGGCTCAAACCCCCCCCCCCCCACGATCCTGAGATTTAAGTCTCGTGCTCTACCGATTGAGCTATGGGTAGGCAAACTAAGGATCCAGCCCAATCGCCTTCTAAATCTGGACCATCGGGGAATCGGCGTGTTTTTACATGAGTAGAATGTGTGCTTTTATTTAAAATGCACCTCTGGGTTTATTTGCGGGGCATAGGAATTTATCTACTTGCACTTTTGACGTGCTTTCGGACTGCTAGGTTGGCAGGAGCGGGGACCGAGCAACGGGAGCTCGCCCCGTCATTGCGGGGATTCGAACCGCCGACCTTCCCATCGGCAAGCCCTTGGCTCTGTGGTTTAACCCACAGCGCCACCCGCGTCCCTGGATTATTGAATAAACCTCCCCAATTATGAAACTCTTTTGCCTTCCTCAGCCTGTCCACAATCAGTCTCTCTCCCTCGCTCTTATCCGGAGGTGTTAGTGCAATCGTGGTCTGTTCGGATGAATTCCTCTAGAATAAATACCGCCCCCAGTTTATGTCCTGCCTGTCACCAGCGTGGCACATACTTCCGCCTCCTGCCTCCCTTTGGCTCTCATTAGTGTGCATCGCTCAATCTTTTCTTCTCCTTTGGTTCCCCCCACCCCCCCCCCCCACTTCCCCCACGTAATTTGACGCTGGGGGAAACTGAGGCACGGGGTGCAACCGGCGGCTCCGCTATCCATCGGCTTTTGCCTTTTCGGTTTTCCGCTTCCTGGTTCTGCAGAGGGGAGGGTGCTTTGGATTCCTTTAAGGGGGGGGAAGCAGAGAGAGAGAACGACGGACCCTCCTGGCAAAGGCGGGCGGTGGGTGGGGATTCGAACCCTGGACTCTGCCGGCTCCTAATCCGGGACTCTTAGCCACTTTGAGGGGGGTGGATAGCTCAGCTGGTTTGAGTGTGGTGCTGAAAAGAAAAAGGTCGCAGGTTCGATATACTGTACGCTGAATATTCCTGCATTGCAGGGGATTGGACTAGATCAGGGGTCAGCAAACTTTTTCAGCAGGGGGCCGGGGTCCACTGTCCCTCAGACCTTGTGGGGGGCCGGACTGTATTTTGGGGGGGGGGAATGAACAGATTCCTATGTCCCATTAATAACCCAGAGATGCATTTTAAATAAAAGGACACATTCTACTCATGTAAAAACACGCTGATTCCTGGACCGTCCGTGGGCCAGATTTAGAAGGCGATTGGGCCACATCCGGCCCCCGGGCCTTAGGTTGCCTACCCCTGCTTTCATTCTCATTTTGACTCAAGAAAATTGCCATTTGATAGAAAATAAATAACAGTCAATGGACAAAAACTATAAAGATTCACAAAATGTTTAGGGTGGGGTATGTGTACCCCTGCGAGTGTGTGTCCCTCCAGAGAAAAAAAAAAGCACTGCCTACAGGCAGGATTTAAAAGGCCGCAAGACACAACCATTTGCACACACGCCGGATCGAAACCCCTTGCGTTCCTCGGAGGAAAAGCGAGGTAATAAAATGCAATAAAGACGTCTCGGCGGTCAGGTTTTGGCAAGCTCCCTTTTCGTTTTCGCTTCCATCCCCCACCCCAAACAACTCGCCGTTTTCTGGCGCCTCCATCCCTTCTCTCTCTCCTCCCCCCCCCCCGGCTATTGCAAAAAAAACCAAAAAACCGCTCAATTGTTCTCCCGCCCACGGGCTGCTATAGCAAGCCGCGGAAAAGGGGGGGGAGAGATAGAGAGAGAAAAGGCACCCTGTTGACGGCAGAGAGTGGGAGGCACGAAGCCAGGGGCGACTTCTTGTTCTCCTCTGAGAGGGGAAGTGTTCGAAAACCTCCGGGGGGGGGGGAGGAAGGAGAGCTAGAATGAGAAGAAAGAGAGAATATATTTTTTTTAAAAAAGAAAGGCATTGTTTTTGATGCTCCTTGAGCTTCCTGCCTCTGTTGCCATGGAGACAGGGCCTTTAGTTCTCCGCAGATGCGTCCCCCCATGCTGAGGTGATGGAGGAGGTGTGTGGGGGGGAGTCCTCCATTTCGAGGCTGGCACACCCGGCGCCTGCGTTTCCGCTCTCCCCACACGCACCCCACCCCTCTAGGGCAGGCACGTCCAACAGGTAGATCGTGATCTACCAGTAGATCACTGGACATCTGTGGTAGATCGCTGGCTCCCCCCCCAAAAGAAGCCCAACAAGTTTGGCTCCCCTAAAAAAAAAAAGCTCAAAGCTTTTGCCCTGCATCCCCCCCAAAACGGGGCTTCCCTTCTCCCTAAAAAGAGCTCGGCAACTTTGACCTGAACCCCCAAAGAAACGGGCCTTTCTCCTTCCTCAAAAATGCTCAACAGCTTTGATCTGAACCCCCCCAAAAAGGGGGTAGATCACTGCCAGTCTTTAACTCTGCGAGTAGATCGCAGTCTCTTGGAAGTTGGCCACCCCTGCTCTAGGGCAATGGGTGTGTGTGTGTGTGTGTTTTAGTTTTCTTGCCTCCGATCTCGGTGGGAAAGAAGCGGGGAGAGGGGTTCCACTTCTTGCGGTGTGCCAGGTGGCTGTCCGGGCGGCCGTCTTTTTTTATTTATTAAATTTGTAGGTGTCCCGTCCCCCCCGTCGGCGATGCGCAGTATAAAAAAACACAACAATGCGTAGAGTAATACTGGCCCGCCCGTCCGTTCTAGAGAGGCAGTGAAGTGCGCCTCCGAGGGGGGGGGGGTGAAGCCAAATAGCTGCATTTGCAGAACTGGGGGCGCAATTCGGGGCCTTGAGTCTGGAGGTCCGGTGCTCCCCAGATGACAAGACTCCCCCCCCTCTCTCAGCCTCAAAGATGGGCATCCAGAGGGAAGCGGAGCAAAGGTGTTCGGCACCAGGTTGGCTGCAGGAGTTGCAGGCATACGAGGCTCTATCCAACCGTCTTGGGGACTCTGGATTTGTGTAGGGTTTGCTCCTGAGCATCTTCTAATAATCATAATAATTTTGTTGTTGTTGTTGTTCAGTCGTTCAGTCGTGTCCGACCCTTCGTGACCCCATGAACCAGAGCACGCCAGGCACCCCTATCCTTCACTGCCTCTCGCAGTTTGGCCAAACTCATGTTAGTAGCTTCGAGAACACTGTCCAACCATCTCGTCCTCTGTCGTCCCCTTCTCCTTGCGCCCTCCATCTTTCCCAACATCAGGGTCTTTCCCAGGGAGTCTTCTCTTCTCATGAGGTGGCCAAAGTACTGGAGCCTCAACTTCAGGATCTGTCCTTCCAGTGAGCACTCAGGGCCGATTTCCTTGAGGATGGATAGGTTTGATCTTCTTGCAGTCCACGGGACTCTCAAGAGTCTCCTCCATCACCATAATTCAGCTGTTCAGCGGCTTCCTTTCAACACCCCCTTCTCTTTTTGTAAAAAAAAAAGAGCACGATCTGCTTTTGGCCCCTAGGCAATTCGGCTCCAGGGACCATGCATTCGCTCCATAAGACGCACAGACACCTCCCCTTTTTAGGAGGGAAAAAGTGCGTCTTATGGAGCAAAAAATACGGTAAATAGGTACCGTTCTGGCGGGAAGGTAAACGGCGTTTCCGGGCGCTGCTCTGGTTCGCCAGAAGCGGCTTAGTCACGCTGGCCACATGACCCGGAAGCTGTACGCCGGCTCCCTCGGCCAGTAGCGCGAGATGAGCGCCGCAAACCCAGAATCGTCCGCGACTGGACCTAACGGTCAGGGGTCCCTTTACCCTTTTAGACAGGGAACTAGTGTTGTTGTTTTTTTTGCATGGCCTTCTCAGAATTTCCCCGCGGCCGTTTTATTTCCGCAAGCTCCGTTTCCGACCCCTCGTTTAACGTCTCCGGTGTTTCTTCTTCCCTCCCTCCCAGGCGACCGGTTGCGGCAAACGGAGAACCGCGCTACCCGCTGCAAAGTGCAACGCCTGCAGCTGTTGATGCAGCAGAAGCGGCTGCGCCGGAAAGCCCGTCGCGACGCCCGCGCCCCTTACCACTGGCTCCCGAACCGCAAGTCCAGCCGCACCAACAGCAACAGTAGCGTCTCCAGCGAAGGGAGCCTCGACCTGGACTTCGAAGACTCCGTGTGGAAACCGGAAGTCAAACCGGACATGAAATCCGAATTCGTTGTAGCATAAAAGGAAGACGGAAGAAAAATAAATAACCCCCAAGACCGCAGGGAGGGGAAGGCGAAGAGACCGAAGCTTTTTTGGGGGAGGGGGAGGGAGGGGGTGTCGAACGTGAAGCGGGGGGGGGGGAGAAAGACCCATTTAGTAATAATTAATAATACGTTTTTGGTCCGTGCGAGCAAAAGTCCTCGGGTGCTTGGATCATTTTAGGAAAAAAGATACACACACACACACAAACAAACAACACTTATTTGCTGTGGATCGCGGCGGACGGACCGGCCCTATGGAAATACCTTTAGACAGCTTGAACCTGTTGGAACAGTATTTTCTATTGTTTTCGAAACTCTGTTTTTTTGTTTTAAGAACTGCAGCGGCTTGGGATGGAGCGAGGAAGAGACGTTCCTTCCCAGGAAGTGGACTTGAAAGGAACTTTTTGTTTTTTAAAAAAATTCGGTTTTTCCTCTCTCTCTCTCTCTCGGTTTTGTATGTGTGTGTGTTTTTCCCCCACTCGTTTTCATTTCGCGGTGTGTGTTTTTTGATAAGGAGGAGGATCCTTCGAACAGCTAGCTGCCTTAGACCGACGAGTGGAAGAGAAGACTGACCCAGGCCAGGAAAAAAAGAAAAACAGTGAAGGGAGCTGGACTTTTGAGATGTGCGGAAACCGGGAGGACTTTACAAACCTCTTGGGTTTTCAGGGTTTCGTTAATTTCGAGGAAAGGTTTTGGGGGGGAGGAGCCCTTTTTTGGGGGGGTGTGTCGAATGCTGCTCGCTTGCCTGTGAAATTGGCGGGGTTGTACCTTCCGAAAAAATTGGAGACGGTTTTGTTCCTTACTTTAAAACAAAACAAACAAATGCTGAAAGCTTCCCTTTATTTTAAAAGTTTATCTCTCTCCTGAATTGATTTGGTGGTTTCTGTGTTAACGGGGAGAGCTGTGCATTCTTCAGGAGGAGGGGAGGGTCCGGATTCTGGATTTTGGGGGGGGGGGGTTGGTTTAATATTTTGGTTTGAAAAAAGATGGATTTGAGGATGTGTGCATGTACGTGTGTATATCTCTTGTCTCTCTTCCTCTCCGCCTTGTCCCGCATCCTTAAATAATATAGCATTTTTGACCCCCCCCCCCAGTCCTGTCAAATCGAAGCCCTTCTCTCCCCACCCCCCTCCCGCCCCATCTGCATTGCGAGGAATCTCCATGCACTTTAGAGGTTGTGAGTTGTGAAGCGGTAGAAGCCTGTTGTTGGTTTTTTCCCATATTAAAAAAACAACGACCAGCAGGGCAGGGAGAACGCCCTTCTTGACCTCATCCTGACTTCCTTTTCCCCTCTTGAGAGTTTCCTGTTTTTGTTTTTTTGTTTGCATTGCATTGGTTTGCTTTGCTACGATACTTTTTTTTTTTTAATTGCGTGCATGAAAAATTAGAGGAGACAGGGCGTTATCTCTCTCTCTGCCACCCCTTCCTTTATCGATGGAAGAGGTTTTGCAAGGTGAGAAATCTCTCGAGACCAACCTCTGCAGCTCCTTGGAATCAGAGGAATCTCAGAACCGTTGCTTGCCCCTAGCTCAGTGTCATCCGAAGTCCCCTCCTCGCCAGCAGCTCTTCGTTTGCACTCAAAACACTCCGCCCCCATCCTCTATAGCTCCTCCTCCTCGTGGTACAGTCATCTCCATCGCTCTGGGCTGCCGAACAACTCCCTTTCCCATTTTGAGGGGTGCCCAGGATATTAGCCTGGCAGCACCCAGCGCCGCTGCTGTCCCCCCGTTCCGTTTTTAGCTCCCGGGACGATAATCCGGAATATCCGCTTTCCGTCACGGGGCGGAAGCCCCCCTCCGCAGATAGAACTGCGATTCCGCACGTGTCCGAGCAGGAATCGAAAACGTAAACTCCCCGTTGTAGAGACCAATATTATTACTATTTTTTCAGGATCTGCCCCCCCATCAAATTCTTGTGTGTTTGCGTGCGCGCTTTTTGAAATAAAGATTTAGTGACATAAATTAGTATCTAGTTATTGCTTATTTAGATACTTGGGGTTGGTTTTTTTTTTAAAAAAAGAAAAAAATATTATTTATAGACTTAACAATGATCTGAGCCAGTAATTTTTCATAGGCTGTAGTGGGTTCCCCCCCGCTCCTTTTTTTGTGCAAATCTAGCAACCACAGTGTGTGTGTGTGAGAGAGAGAGAGAGAATGAATGTGTACTCAGCAATAGGAGCCTAACATAAATGGGGGACGGGTGGAGGGTGAGAATACATGTACGATAACTTCGGATTTAGGCCTTAAAAGTTTCCAGCAATGTGGATGCAAAAATAAAGGCATGCATCCGCAAACTCTGATCTGCATCCTGCCCCATCCGTCAGAGTACGGCCCGTTGCGATTCATGGAAACAGCTGCCGCTGTTGCTCCAATAATTTCAGTGGATCGGTAGACTTTGTAGGGGTTCACCTCTCTTTTCCAGAACGGGACCAATTGAAAGTGGGTCGCACCCTTGCAAAGTTTTCTGGGGGGTGGGATTTTGTACTGAAGGGGCGCAGCTGGGAGATTATTATTTTTTTAGCCTCTTGCGGAGGGTTGGACTCTTGATAGCAATGGGGCAGTTACAGACGGGCTTTCCTCCATTGGAGATTTCCCCCTTGTGTTTCAGCTTTCTTTTCTTTCTTTTCGAAGTGTGTACGTCTCTCTGTGCGCTGTGTGTCGGATGAAACCATTCCCATGTCCTTGAATCTAGACCTGTGTATGTGTGCATTCACACCGTTAACGTTCAGTGAGGTTTTTACCGGAACAGCCAAATTAGGTTTTAATCCAGTGACAATTTAACACTACGTTGCTGCTCCAGTGTACATTAAAAAAAAAGAAGAAGAAGAACCGGGGGGGGGGGGGATAAAAAAAGCAGACTGAACTTTAGAAGCAAGTGCCTCATTTTGGTTTTTCTTTGCACATTTTGGTTTTTCTTTGCCTTATGCTGAATTCGTGATCCTCCGTCAAATCAGTGCCCTATTTAAAAAGGTGTCTTCTTAGCCCTTCCCACTGCTTTTGGAAATAGAGAGACATTCTGGGTGTGGGGATTGTAGAGTTGGAAAGGGACCCTAAGGATCTTCTAGCCCACCCACCCCGCTGCAATGCAGGAATATACAGCTGCCCCATGCGGGGATTCGAACCTGCAACCTTGGCATTATCAGCACCAGGCTCTAACCAGCCGGTGCGGGTGGTGCTGTGGTCTAAACCACTGAGCCTCTTGGGCTTGGCGGTCGGAAGGTCGGCAGTTCGAATCCCCGCGACGGGGTGAGCTCCCATTGTTCTGTCCCAGCTCCTAGCACACCAGCGCAAATAGATAAATAGGTACCACTGCGGCGGGAAGGTAAACGGCGTTTCCGTGCACTCTGGTTTCCGTCACGGTGTCCCGTTGCGCCAGAAGCGGTTTAGTCCTGCTGGCCACATGACCCGGAAAGCTGTCTGTGGACAAACGCCGGCTCCCTCTGCCTGAAAGCGAGATGAGCGCCGCAACTTCAGAGTTGCCCATAAAGGGGTCCTTTACTTTTATCCATGGGCTGTATCCATGCTGTGATGTGGGCAAGGATCTCTCTGGCCCCAGAGGACTAATTGCATTTCCTTTCTGTGTCGCTTGCCGGTGTGTTAAATTCATACGTTTTTAATTTTTCCATCCTCCGAAACCCAAACCCGAAATGTTCATTAGCTGGGTTTTTTTTTTGCACTGGTTCAAACCGTGAGCCGTTTGATGCCAACGGGACGACACCCACATAATTGGTATGGCTGTTTCTGACCTCGTGTCGATGGGCCTTCTCTGCCCCCCACCCAAAAAAATCCACAGGGGTGATTTTTCAGTCCAGTCCCTCCAAAAGGGAGAGCCGTATCTCTCCCCTTCCTTCCCCCCGCGATGAAAGAAATCCAAAAACTGCTTCCTCCAGATATTTTTCCCCTAGCCAGCCTAGGCTTGATCCTAAAGAGTTAGCCCTGAAATACCTTTACAAAAGGCAATTTTGGCAATGCAACTTGGTCATGCCTTCCCCGTGACCCTGCCCAAATCCTTTGTAGCTAGCTAGGACAACCCACCCCCCCCCAAAAAAAATAAACTTCTGCGTCTCTAAAAAGGTGCACAGCCACTCCCAAACGCACCACCATATGCCTCTTCTAGCCTTTTCGCGCACTATCCTAGTGGTAAGAGCCCCTATTGGCTGGAGGGAAAGGAAACTGCTCCCCCTCTGGCGAAATAGTGTCGTTACACTTCCTGTTTCCTCCCCCTAGATGTGAAGTTCCTTTTGTATGTGATGCTGTAGCGGGTTTTTAATTTTTTAATTTTTTTTTTAAAGAAAATGTGTTGGTTTTTTTAATTATATATTTAAATGTTACTACTTTTTTTGTATGGTGTGTGAGTGTAATCTTATCATTCCCCCCCCCCTCGTTGTGCATTTCCCCCTCCCTTGTGTGTTTCTGGGTTTTTTTCTGTTCAGGATTTTTTTAAAAAAATGAATGAATGAATAAATAAATAAAAAGTCTATATAATAAAACAGCAAAATTGAGAGCCAAAAGCATTACAACATAACTCTTCTGTGTGCTTGAGCGTGTGTGTGTGTGTGTGTGTGTGTGTGTCTTGGAAGAATGTGGGAGGGGGGGAATACGTAGACCTGTTTTATCACCTCATTTAAGTTACCTGTATTAAAAAAAAAACTTTTAAAAATAATAAACACAAAATAAAGATTGCTTGAGCCACACTTCTTAGCCTAAATCACCTTATTTAATGTTAAAAATGAGATGCACGTTTGCAGGTTGTTGGGGCTGGGACAGAAAAAGCCAAATTCATCCGACATTGGGGGAAGAATGCAAAATTCACACTTTTTTCTTTTGCATCTGTCTCGGGCACTTAAGGATGTGATCTTATATACATGCAACTGGCATTAACCCCCTTTGACCTCACTGAGGCTATTAAGCAAAGACATCACCTTGCCGACAAAGGTCCGTATAGTTAAAGCTATGGTTTTCCCAGTAGTAATGTACGGAAGTGAGAGCTGGACCATCAAGAAGGCTGATCGCCGAAGAATTGATGCTTTTGAATTATGGTGCTGGAGGAGACTCTTGAGAGTCCCATGGACTGCAAGAAGATCAAACCTATCCATCCTCAAAGAAATCAGCCCCAAGTGCTCACTAGAAGGACAGATCCTGAAGTTGTTGCTCCAGTACTTTGGCCACCTCATGAGAAGAGAAGACTCCCTGGAAAAGACCCTGATGTTGGGAAAGATGGAGGGCACAAGGAGAAGGGGACGACAGAGGATGAGATGGTTGGACAGTGTTCTCGAAGCTACTAACATGAGTTTGGCCAAACTGTGAGAGGCAGTGAAGGATAGGTGTGCCTGGCGTGCTCTGGTCCATGGGGTCACGAAGAGTCGGACATGACTGAACAACAACAACCTGTTTGGTTTCCCTGTGCTAGCAAATCCTCTGAACCCCAATTCGCTGAAGCGGTCAACTGAGCATGTGCAAGAACTGTCCTGGGTTTACACACCTCAGCTCAACTAGTTTTCAAATGGGTTTACATACCTCAGCTCAAAGTTTTCAAATGGTTCTGTGCGCGTCAGGCCTCAATGCTACATACAGGTGAAACTCAAAAACTTAGAATAACGTTGAAAGGTTCATTTCTTTCAGTAATTCAACTTAAAAGGTGAAACTAATATGTGAGATAGACTCATGACATGCAAAGCGAGATATGCCAAGCCTTTATTTGTTATAATTGTGATGATTATGGCGTACAGCTGGTGAGAACCCCAAATTAACAATTTCAACTTTGGGAGCCGCCCAGAGTGGCTGGGGAAACCCAGCCAGATGGGCAGGGTATAAAAAATAAATTCTTCTTCTTCTTTGGGGGTCCCTCATAGCCGAATAAGATTGTCTTCCATGAACACGGTTTTAAAAGTAAGTCCGTAAGTGACTCTGGAGGACAATTCTGGATCCACACGTCCTTCCACAGTGGGGACATAGGTTTCCGGGCAGGAGTGGATCCCGGTGTGGGTTTGCCAAGCGTGCCTTCCTCTTAGCACGTTTCTCCCTCTTGTCCTGAGTTCGAGTGTCTTCAAAACCCAAGACACCTTTGGTAAAGGCTGTTCTCCAACTGGAGCTCTCGCAGGCCAGTGTTTCCCAATTGTTGGTGTTTATACTACATTTTTTTAAGATTTGCCTTGAGAGAGTCTTCAAACCTCTTTTCTTGACCGCCAGCATTACGCTTTCCATTTTTAAGTTCGGAATAGAGGAGTCGCTTTGGAAGACGATAATCAGGCATCCGAACCACATGACCAGTCCAACGAAGTTGATGTTGAAGAATCATTGCTTCGACAACGGTGATTTTTCCTTGTTATTATAAACCGCCTTGTCCCTATAAGTTTCCAAATTCTGACCCAGCTGGAGTTTCTGTACCATCTTCTGAGGCAGGCCTGTGCATAACAGGTTGCAGCAATCTAACCTGGCCTTTCTTGGGGCCTATGGACCTGCCGAAAATGTGAAACCTGGCAACTTCGCCGTTTCGCATGACACCCAAATGACTGTTTTCTGGAGATGTGTGGGCAGAGGCCAACCCCTCGCATTTCCAGTAACGCGAAGGAGAATGTGAGCTCGCACACATTTCTCTGCAGTTTGGGGTTTTGCAACCCCGTGCCTTACCACTTCTGCTCAACGAACACATCAAACGGGAGGTGGGGAACGCCGGGGGGTTCTCCCAACCTTATCAGCACCCGGCCAGATTGTAGAGTTGCAAGGGACCTTGAGGGAGCCCAATCCCGAATCTTTTGCACAACGTGGGGCTTGAACCCACAACCCTGAGATTAACAGTCTGATGCTCAACCAACTGAGATGTTTCAGGAACACGTGAAGCTGTCTTATTGTGAGTGTGTTTGGCACGGTGGTCTAAACCACTGAGCCTCTTGGGATTGCTGATCGGAAGGATGGCTGTTCGAATCCCTGCAACAGAGTGAGCTCCCATTGCTCTGTCCCAGCTCCTGCCAGCCTAGCAGTTCGAAAGCACACCAGTGCAAGCAGATAAATAGGTGCCGCTGCAGCGGGAAGGTAAACGGCGTTTCCGTGCGCTCTGGTACCCGTCACGGTGTCCCGTTGCGCCAGAAGCGGTTTAGTCCTGCTGGCCACCTGACCCAGAAAGCTGTCTGTGGACAAACGCCGGATCCCATGGCCTGAAAGCGAGATGAGCGCCACAACCCCAGAGTCGCCTTTGACTGGACTTAACCGTCCAGGTGCCCTTTACCTTTTACCACCTACGTGGCTCACCAATGTCTACGCTGACCATGCAGAAATCTTGGTGCACCAGGTAAAGGGACCCCTGACCGTTAGGTCCAGTCGCAGACGACTCTGGGGTTGCGGCGCTCATCTCGCTTTACTGGCCGAGGGAGCCGGCGTCCAGTTTCCGGGTCATGTGGCCCGCATGACTGATGCTTCTGGCGAACCAGAGCAGCGCACGGAAACGCCGTTTACCTTCCCGCCGGAGCGGTACCTATTTATCTACTTGCACTTTGTGCTTTCGAACTGCTAGGTGGGCAGGAGCAGGGACCGAGCAACGGGAGCTCACCCCGTCATTGCGGGGATTCGAACCACCAACCTTCCGATCAGCAATCCCCAGGTTTAACCCACAGCATCACCCGTGTCCCCTGGTGCACCAGACAGAAGTCTAAATTAACAGGGACCCTGGCAGCTGTTGCCTTGCTGGTGGATTTTTCTATTTGCCTGCTGCAGGGAAACAAGATGCTAAATGAAATGGGCCTTCAGCCGAGCTGAGACGGACCTCAGCAAGGCGTCAGCCACCGAAATCTGCGGCGGCAAGCGCGAAAACCACACAGAGCCCCTCGCGCCCAAGGAAGGGAAATACTGGCCTCTTGTTTCTCAGAAGCCAGGGCTTTGGCACCCACCCACGCACCCATGCCGTGGCAACAGCCCACAGGCCTGTTTTGCTTGGGGCCTCTGGTTACGAGGAGAGGCATTTTTTCACGTCCGCCCACCCTCGCCCCTTCCCCGGCACGGGACATCCTCTCTGAGGCTTCGTGGCCTCGGCGTTCCTCCCAGACCTGCGGTTGAGGTGAGGGAGAGTCTGTGCCCTATACATGCTCAGGGGCGCCCTTGTCCTTGAGCACCGAGCCTTTGTGGTTCCATGTTGCAGGGCGAGTGCGGTGGATGATTTTCGCGGCCAGCCTTCCTGAAAGTTTGTACCGTAGCATCATAGAACGGTGGAGTTGGAAGGGAGCACAAGGGTCATCCAGTCCAACCCCCGGAAATGCAGGAATCTTTTTGCCCAGTACGGGACTCGAACCCATGACCCTGAGATTAAGAGTCTCATGCTCTATGGTGCTACTCAAATACGCTCGTCTCTGTCCTCCATTCAGGGCGAGCAGAGATCACGGAAACATTTCCAGCTGAGTGAAAAACGTTTTATTGCATTTTATTGTGTTTTTATATACAGTACAGGTGAAACTCGAAAAATTAGAATATCATGGAAAAGTCCATTTATGTAAGCAACTGTTTTCATTAGCTACTGGGGTTTAATATATGAGATAGACTCATGACACGCAAAGCGAGATATGCCAAGCCTTTGCTTGTTATCATTGTGATGATTATGGTGTACAGCTGATGAAAACCCCAAAGTTGAGATTGTTAATTTGGGGTTCTCATCAGCTGTACGCCATAATCATCACAATTATAACAAACGAAGGCTTGACGTATCTCCCTTTGCATGTCATGAGTCTATCTCACATATTAGTTTCACCTTTTAAGTTGAATTACTGAAAGAAATTGACCTTCACACAATATTCTAATTTTTCGAGTTTCACCTGTAAATTGGAAGCTGCCCAGAGTGGCTGGAGCAAGCCTGTCAGGTGGGTAGGTTATAAACAGTAAAATTATCATTATGGAATTGGACGTCCCTATTTTCATCGGTTAAATGTTAGATAATACATGCCTCTAGTCCTCATGGAGGCAGCGGATCTATTGAAAGCAGCATCCTGGCTTGCTCTCTGCACCCATAACAAACTACAGCTCCCAGTCAGCTGGATAGGTTATAAATAGTAAAATTATCGTGATGGAATGGGGCGTCCCTATTTTCATCAGATAAATGTTAGAAGATACATGCCTCTAGTCCTCATGGAGGCAGTGATCTACTGAAAGCTGCATCATGGCTGGCTTTGTCTCACCTGGAGACTGAGAGGAGATCGGGTTAGAAATTGTCCCTCTTTTCATCTGAAGATTGTTGGCATTTTCCATGAACTCCAATGGCCAGTTTGGTTTGGGTGCAACGGGACATCCACAAACACCCCAACTTGCGCTGGCGAGCGAGGGAAGAAAGCTGCGAGAGAAGAGGGAGGTTGTTTGGGGCCGAATGGAACAAAAAGCAGAAGCAGAATCACGGGGGCGAATGTTACGGCAGGAAGTTGAGCTCGCAGGCCTTTTAAGACGAGAGAGAGAGAGCGCGGTTGCGATCTGGGGGCAGGCGAGAACTTAACACAGGGGCCCGAAGCCTGACGGAGCTGTGGGTGGTTTATTTCTTCTTCTTTGGCGATCCCTCGTAGCCGAGTAAAATGGTCTTCCATGAACACGGTTTTGAAAGTGAGTCCGTAAGTGGCTGCGGAGGCCAATTCTGGATCCACACGCCCTTCCACAGTGGGGACATAGGTTTCCGGGCAGGAGTTGATCCCGGTGAGGGTTTGCCAAGCGTGCCTTCCTCTGAGCACGTTTCTCCCTCTAGTCCTGAGTTCGAGTGTCTTCAAAACCCAAGACACCTTTGTGTCTCCAACTGGAGCACTTGCAGGCCAGCGTTTCCCAGTTGTCGGTGTTCATACTACATTTTTTAAGATTTGCCTTGAGAGAGTCTTTAAACCTCTTTTGTTGACCGCCAGCACTACGCTTTCCATTTTTAAGTTCGGAATAGAGGAGTTGCTTTGGAAGACGATAATCAGGCATCCGAACCACATGACCCATCCAACGAAGTTGATGTTGAAGAATCATCGCTTCGACACGGGTGATCTTTGCTTCTTCCAGTACACTGACATTAGTTCATCTGTCTTCCCAAGTAATGTGTAAAATATTTTGGAAGACACCGTTGATGGAATCTTCCGAGGAGTTAGAGACGGCGTTTTTTTAAGTGGTCCACGTTTCACAAGCGTACAGTCAACTTGGTAGTACAATAGCTTTGTAAACAAGCGCTTTGGTTTCCCCACAAGTGTCCCGGTCCTCAAACACTCTGCCCTTCGATCGGTAAAAAGCTGCACTTGCAGAGTTCGGTCGACGCAGGATTGTGGGTGGCAGGTGATTTCAGCAAGGAATATGGGAAGGGACATGCTCTGTTAAAAGTGAGGGAGAGGACTCTGGGGCGGCTTGAAGGGAGAGGGGAAAACCTCGCACGGGGGGGGGGCGGGGGCAGCACATACTTGGACAGTGGAACTCCCCGCCACAGGAGTAGCTTTAGAGAAGGAGATTGGACGAATTCATTGCGGCAGGGAGGACTGACGTTGACTACCAGCCACAAGGACTCCGCTCCCTGGTTGGAAACCGCAAGAGGGGAGAGATGCTCTTGTGGCTCGGGGAGAATTGGAGAATTGTGCTTCTAGTCCTCATGGGCGAGGATAATACGCCGGTTGTCGGCTGCAGCGGCAAATTACTCCCTTTCCCTTTGTGTGTGTCTCTTTCCTTCTTTCAAAAACCTACAGAGTTGCTTGCAAGATCTGGCGGCAGGTAGCAGCAGAGCCCCACACACTCTGTGGTTTAGCAGCGAAGGTTTGGGCTGCGTTTATCAGAAAGGCTCTGGGTTCAACCAGAAGCTGAACAGCTGGGTTGCTGTTTTTGTGTGTGTGTATGTGTGCATCATCTTGTGAACAGATGAAGCTCTGAGCACAGGAGCAGGATCCGTCCCCCCAGCTTTTTTGGGGTGCCACTCAGAGGTGAAAGTCGGAGTAGAACGCCCACTTAGCATTCAGGAGGTCCCTTGTTGCAACATCTCAAGGTCAGGCTGGGAAAGTCCTTTGCCTGAAAGCCAGAGCCGACAACACTGACCTAGCTGGACTCCGGTTAAATCAGCGTTTTGCTCAGAAACCTGAGGACTAGCTCCGCTCTATTCTGCGTTGGTCAGACCACGCCTGGAACACTGTGTCCAGTTCAGTGGCCTCCGCAATTTAAGAAGGATGTTCAGCTGGATTTATGATGCCGGACTTCTGATGGGCCTCTTTCGGTTTAATCTCTTCTGGTGGAACCTCCCAGGCCAGAGGCAGTCTACCTTGATTCCAAGGTTTTTTTGGGGGGGTTATCCGGCCACCGTGAGAATGGGATGCTGGGCTGTGAAGGCCGCACGCCTTTGGCCTGATCCAGAGGCAGGGCGTTCTTACGGGGGGGGGCGGGACACAAGCAGAGCATGGGGCACCTCGGCTAAGGAGGCGATGGTTTTGCAAGGCCTCCGAGGCAGTTCGGATCCAGCTGAAGCGGCAGCCCCAGGGTTCTCGAGGAGAAGCGACAATTTTGTGGCCGGCGAGAGGAAGCAGCCGTGCGCAGTTGCACAGGCAAATGCCCCAGAGAGGGGGGGGTGAGGCCAGCTGTCTGTGCACTGCGGGTTTCGGCGCACTTGACGTCATTTCGAGGAGAGCGAGGAGGCCTTCCTCCTCCTGTGCCAAATGTGGCGAGGCAGAACTGAACTAAAACAAACAAAGATGAGAGAGCTCATAAGGGAGGGCCCAGCCGCATCAGAGCCCTCCTTTTACGGCAGAAGCGATGTGGGATCTCCCCTGCCTCTGGCACGCTTAGAGAATCGCGCACGGGTGCGTTTTGTCTGTGCGCATGGGAAAAAGTCCTCTTGCACACGCCCTGTGCTTTGGTGCTAAATCGAGGGAGGGGAGGGCCGTTTGTTCCTGGAAATTATAAACTGTGCCACGAGACCACCATCAGACTGCAAGGGCCAGGGGCACTCCTTTCCGGACCAAATAAAAAAAATTAAGCCCCGCATTTAGAAATCTAGCTGTTCAGGATCTCCCCTAGCTTTCTTCTTGACCTGCCATGGCCAGATTGTTTGTATGGTTTAGCTTTGAAGGAGGCGCACTCAAATACTTGAGGCCCCCTAGCCGTAGTCCGAAGTGGTGCAATCTAAAGATAGGAGGAGCACCTCAATGAGGACTAGTGTCTTGTGTCCAGAGCATGGCCTGCAGAGATTAGTGACAGACCTGATGTATGAGTGCCCTTCACGGTTTCCTTCTTATTTATTTCTTTTACAAAACATGTACATGTCTCTGAGCTGATTACTAGAAATATTAATACAATCAATAAATTAATGGCCATTTTTAAAAAGGTCAAGAGTCATTCTCGGAGTAGAGCCGCAGAAATTATAGGACACGGCTGACTTAGGTCCATTCACTTCAACCGGCCTACTCTGAGCAGGACTTACCTGGCAATAACCCACGGCTATCCTGGATTAAATCTCTTTTTTAACCCTGACATGTTTGCATTCTGCGAGAGCAGAATTTTGCTTCTCTCGCTGCACTATATAGACGGAACCTCTGTGTGTACATGTTTGCTTTCTGCAAGCAGGGGATTTTGTTGTTGTTGCTGCTGCTGCTGCTGCTCTCCAAACAGAGCCTCCACATTCAAGAGCAGTCTATCCCTGAAGTGCGGGTTGTCGCCTTCGCACCCTGATTGAGAGGAGGGGGGGAAGGGGCTGGTTTTCCGTACCCCATTTTGCGCGAATGCTGTTGGCAACAGAACAAAGGGTGGGTGGTCTTACCATTGGCTTCTGTAGAATCACAGAATTGTAGACCCCCCTTGGTCTGAAGCTCAACATAAAAAAAAACTAAGATCATGGCCACTGGTCCCATCACCTCCTGGCAAATAGAAGGGGAAGAAATGGAGGCAGTGAGAGATTTTACTTTCTTGGGCTCCATGATCACTGCAGATGGTGACAGCAGTCACGAAATTAGAAGACGCCTGCTTCTTGGGAGAAAAGCAATGAGAAACCTAGACAGCATCTTAAAAAGCAGAGACATCACCTTGCCGACAAAAGTCTGTATAGTTAAAGCTATGGTTTTCCCAGTAGTAATGTACGGAAGTGAGAGCTGGACCATAAAGAAGACTGATCGCCGAAGAATGGATGCTTTTGAATTATGGTGCTGGAGGAGACTCTTGAGAGTCCCATGGACTGCAAGAAGATCAAATATATCCATCCTCAAAGAAATCAGCCCTGAGTGCTCACTAGAAGGACAGATCCTGAAGTTGAGGCTCCAGTACTTTTGCCACCTCATGAGAAGAGAAGACTCCCTAGAAAAGACCCTGATGTTGGGGAAGATGGAGGGCACAAGGAGAAGGGGACGACAGAGGACGAGATGATTGGACAGTGTTCTCAAAGCTACTAACATGAGTTTGGCCAAACTACGAGAGGCAGTGAAGGATAGGCGTGCCTGGCGTGCTCTGGTCCATGGGGTCACGAAGAGTCGGACACGACTGAACGACTGAACAACAACAACAACTCCCCAAGTGTCCAACTCCCTCCTCCATGTGACAGCCCTGAAGATATTTGAAGGTATCTCCTCTCAGTCTCCTCTTTTCCAGGCTAGACATACCCAGCTCCTTCAACCGTTCCTCATCAGGCACGGCTTCCAGGCCCCTGGATCATCTTGGTTGCCCTCCTCTGCGCCCCTTCCAGCTTGCCAACATCCTTCTTAAAATGTGGGCACGCAATGAAATGAGCGGTGCGTTCCTCTCCCACCACCACCACCCCCCCAACCCCATTTCAAGTGGGCGCCAGGTTTGCAGACCATCTGACACAAGGCGAGCACATAGGCAGGAGAGGAGGACAACTGTCTCTCGCCTGCCCACACGCTCACACACACAAAGCATGGGATAAACAGAAGTGTTCTTTCTGACCCCCCCCCCCGTATACCCAGCGATCGCCCACCCATGTTCACATCACTCTCTGCGCTCTCAGCTCCAAATCTCGACTTGCAAGAAAACCCCAGCTTTACGGCCCCCCTCTAAGCCATAGGGAAAGGGACGCGGGTGGCGCTGTGGGTTAAACCACAGAGCCTAGGGCTTGCCGATCAGAAGGTCGGCGGTTCGAATCCCCGCAGTGACGGGGTGAGCTCCCGTCGCTCGGTCCCTGCTCCTGCCCACCTAGCAGTTCGAAAGCACGTCAAAAGTGCAAGTAGATAAATAGGTACCGCTCCGGCGGGAAGGTAAACGGCGTTTCCATGCGCTGCTCTGGTTCGCCAGAAGCGGCTTAGTCATGCTGGCCACATGACCCGGAAGCTGTACGCCGGCTCCCTCGGCCAGTAAAGCGAGATGAGCGCCGCAACCCCAGAGTCGTCCGCGACTGGACCTAACGGTCAGGGGTCCCTTTTAAGCCATAGGGAAGGGTTGGAAGGCTGTTGCATGCTTGCTTTCTCCTGCTCTGGAGGGCAGGATTCGACCCCATGGCTTTGAGTTGCAAGAAAGGAGATTCTGGCTAAACATTCGGCCAGAGGGGAGCGGGGCACACTTTCTGGCAGTAAAGAGCTTTTCGGAAGGTGGTGGACTCTCCTCCTTTGGAGGTTTTCAAGCAGAGGTTGGATGGCTATCTTGTCAGGGGTGCTTCAGCTGAGATTGCTGCCTTGCAGGGGGGTCAGACTGGATGACCCGTGGGTCCCTTCCAACTAAGATTCCATAGAGTGTAGTTTCAAGCTATGGTTTCCCCAGTAGTGATGTATGGAAGTGAGAGCTGGACCCCTAATTTATGTACCGTGGCTTGCCGTTGTTTTATTGATTAGTTTAGAAATTGTTTGTTGTAAATGTTGAGTGGATTTCTGTTTAACTTTTATATGTTCATATTATTTTATATCACACTAATAATTGTTGAATGTTACTTTTTGATGTAGTTTGCTTATTTTAAAGTTTTGTTTTATTGTCACATTTTTGTATTGCGTTATAAGATGTATATTTTTTGTTTCTTCTGCTTGTAAACCGCCCTGAGTAACGTAAGATAGAAAGACGGTATACAAATAAAATGTATTATTATTATTATTATTATTATTATTATTTAAGGAAGGCTGGATCCAAAATTTGGAGGTTCATAGTTAATGTTAAGTATGACCCCCTCCCCCCCCAAAAAAAAAACAACCCTGGCAAGGGTTTGGAGAGGATACCAGATTTGGGGGTTTTGTAATTTATTTTTTTCTGCAGCTTCACTCGGCGGGGGCTTAACCCCACCATGCGTCCCATTTGCTGGTCACGCCGGAGCGTGACATCGGGACAAAGGAAGAGCCTCCTGGATCAGGCCGGTGGCTCACCGAGTCCAGCACCCTGTTAAACAGTGGAACTCCCTGCCACAGGAGGCAGTGGCGGCCAGCAACTTTTAAAAAAAGGATTCGCCAAACGTAGGGATTGCTACCAGCCGCAACGGGTACGTTCTGCCTTCGCAATCGGAGGCGGTGATTTCTCCCGAATATCAGTCACTGGGGGAAGTAGGGTGGGACTGGGAGAGTTGCTCTCGCACTCAGATCCCGCTCGCACATTTCCCTGTTGGGGGGCATCTGGTGAGCTGCTGTGAGAACAGGGCACTGGAGCCTCGGATGCAGTGCGCGAGAAGCCGCTTTTTTCGAAACTTGAGAGCTGTTTTGAAACCAGATTTGAAGAGAGTCGGGTGGGTGGGCGAGTTTTGCAAGAGCGGCAGGGTTTTTTAGAAGCAGATATGACTTCCTCCCTGCCGCCAGCCTCGGTTTCCAGACACCTCGGAAGTCGCAAGCCCCAAATCAGGGGAAGGGGCTAGGCCGGGTCATCGGTCAGGGAGGGACCCACAACCTCCCAGGAGTCATAGAATCGTAGATTTGTAGAGTCGGAAGGGACCTCAAGGGTCATCTAGTCCAACCCCGAGGTTTAGGAATCTTTTGCTCCGCGTGGGACTCGCACCCATGACCCTGAGATTAAGATTGGAGGTCGAGGACTCGTGCTTTTTTGTTGTTTAAGCCAAGGAATCAACATCCCTGAATATTTTCGACGACGCCGGTCTAGACATATTGTCAGAAGGAATGGTCTTATAAAGGATTAAATAGAGATGATAAATTCTGACCTGGCTGGGGGCAGAAAGAGCATCTTCGCACCGAGGGCCACATTCCCTCCTTGCCAGCCTTTCCAGGGCCACATGCCAGTGGTGGGCGGGGCTCCGAGGCGAAAGTAGGCGGAGCAGTCAATGTAAATGTGACCTCTGCACCCTAGACTCCACCCATTAAAGCAAGAGGCGGAGCTAAAGTTCAACGACTCCTTTCCAGCCGGTCAGAAATGCCCCAAAAGAGGGCGGAGCAGGCTCAGCAAGGGGTGTGGCCTGTGGTTCATCCCGAGGGCCTGACAGAAAGATTCCCGAGGGCCAGATTCCTTATTCTATATCCCACTTTCCCTCCAGGGAAAAGCTCAAGGCAGCGTACAGAGCTTTCCTCCTCCCCATTTTTGCCGAACAACAGCCCTGCGAGGTAGGATGGGTTGAGAGGCAGCAGGACTGGCCCCCAAGGTCACACCCCCCCCCCAGCTTCCTGGCCGCTGGTCCCCGAGTGAGGAGGTAAGTTTGCAGGGGGAGTTTATCATGTGCCAGTGCCTTCTTTGAGGAAGAAATGCAATTTAAAATGCAAGGAAATGGGTGTTGGGGAGTTGGCAGGGACCAAGCGGTTGCCCCATGGGATGGCGGGCGTTTGGGAAAGGGGGGCAAATTCAGCAAATATCAGCGGAAAGAGAGAGAAAGAGAGAGAGATGCCCACGCCATGCTGCTCTTCCCGGCAGTTCCTCAGACACAGCACCTGGTGTCTGTGCCAGCGAGCGATTTGGGGTGGGGGGGGGCCCGTTCCTTGCCAGACGCCTGGTGGGCGGCATTCGAATCGCCTGCAGGGAACACGGCGTGTGCTCAGGAACTGGGGTGCTTGGGGTGAAACCGGGGTGTGTTTTTTAATAATAATAATAATAATAATAATAATAATAATAATAAATGTCCCACTCAGCTCCCGAACTGGACAAGCTGGATGGGGAGAAGAAGAAGAAGAAGAAGAAGAAGAAGAAGAAGAAGAAGAAGAAGAAGAAGAAGAAGAAGAAGAAGAAGAAGAAGAAGAAGAAGAAGAAGGAGGAGGAGGAGGAGGAGGAGGAGGAGGAGGAAGAAGAGGAGTAGTTTAGATTTGATATCCCGCTTTATCACTACCCAAAGGAGCCTCAAAGTGGCTAACATTCTCCTTTTCCCTTCCTCCCCCACAACAAACACTCTGTGGGGTGAGTGTGGCTGAGAGACTTCAGAGAAGTGTGACTAGCCCAAGGTCACCCAGCAGCTGCATGTGGAGGAGCGGGGACGCGAACCCGGTTCACCAGATTATGAGTCTACTGCTCTTAACTACTACACCACACTGGCTCTCAAAGAAAGAAAATAAGTAATGGAAGGAGGGAAGTGATGGCGGAAGGAAGGAAGGAAGGAAGGAAGGAAGGAAGGAAGGAAGGAAGGAAGGAAGGAAGGAAGGAAGGAAGTGATGGCAGAAGGAAGGAAGGAAGGAAGGAAGGAAGGAAGGAAGGAAGGAAGGAAGGAAGAAGAAGAGTTTGGATTTGATATCCCGCTTTATCCCTACCCGAAGGAGTCTCAAAGCGGCTCACATTCTCCTTTCCCTTCCTCCTCTGTGGGGTGAGTGTGGCTGAGAGACTTCAGAGAAGTGTGACTAGCCCAAGGTCACCCAGCAGCTGCATGTGGAGGAGAGGAGACGCGAACCTGGTTCACCAGATTACAAGGTCTACTGCTCTTAACCACTGCACCACACTGGCTCTCTGCGAGGAAGCTCAAGGGTCCAATGCGGCCCTCGAGACTTCTCTAGTTGGCCCTCGGGTCTCCTCCCCAGGACACGAACACAACTCACTCCTCAGGCCTCTTCTAGGGTGGCATCCGCTGTGACAACTTGCCAAGACGGAAACCCTGCTTTCCTGGAAACGCTTCCGAATCGAGGCCTGATCTGGGCTAGGTCAGTTGATGGGAGGATGTTGGGGCTCTAGGGCGGCGGGTTCGAGTTCCGCATTGGGCAGAAGGTTCTTGCATCGCAGCGGGTTGGACTAGATGACTCTCATGGTCACTTCCACCTCTACAATTCCCCAAGGAGGGAGGGAGGGAAGAGGGGCATGTCTGCTGCCGTGCCGAAATGCGGGAAGTTCAGGATAAGGGATCTCGCATCTGCTTAGCCTGCAGAAGGTTCGATCCCTGATGGTATCTCCAGGAAAGTCTCACCTGTCTCACCTGTCCTCCCAATGAATGAGCTAGCTCAGTTGGTCGAGCAATAAGGCTCTTAATCTCATACCTTCCAACATTTCTATGATGAAAATAGAAAACATTCAGTTGTTGTCATCGTCATCCATCCCACTCTGGGCAGCTTCCAACATATATAAAAACATAACAAAACATTAAACATTAACAAAAAAAAAACTTCCCTATAAAGGGCTGACTTTGGAGATCTTTAAATGTTTTTTGTTTTGTTACTTATCTCCTTGACTCAGGGGCCGGATAACTCCATCCTCTCCAACATTTCTCCGATGAAAATAGAGACATCCCTGCCGACTTTTCTCCGATGAAAATAGGGCCGTCCTATTCCATACCCTCCAACATTTCTCCGATGAAAATAGAGACATCCCCTCCAACATTTCTCCGACGAAAATAGGGACGTCCTATTCCATACCCTCCAACATTACTCCCCTGAAAATAGGGACGTCCTATTCCATCCCCTCCAACATTTCTCCGATGAAAATAGAGACATCTCCTCCAACATTTCTCTGACGAAAATAGGGACATCCTATTCCATACCCTCCAACATTTCTCCCCTGAAAATAGGGACGTCCTATTCCATCCCCTCCAACATTTTGCCGGCGAAAATAGGGGCGTCCTAAGGGAAAGCGGGACATTCTGGGATCAAATCAGAAACTGAGACGGCTTCTGTAAATCTGGGACTGTCCCTGGAAAGCAGGGACACTTGGAGGGTGTGCAATCTCAGGGCCGTGGGTTCGAGCCCCACGTTGGGCGAAAGATTCCTGCCTTGCAAATCTACAGTTCTATGGTTATTCCAACCTCCCGCCAGTCTCATCGGACAAGAGATCCACGCAGATTTCTCTAAGGGACTTGCGGTGGGGGGGCGGGTTGCTACTGTAGAGGGCACAGGGGGGAGCGGGGTGGTAGGCAAATGAAAAGCAGACAAGCCCCCCCCCCCCGCCTTCCTTTTAAACAGTCTGTGCTGAAGTGGGGCTTTCAAAGCAGGCCAGTCCTCTTAACCTCAGAGGAGGGGAGTCAGGCTAGGATGTCTGGTCGATGAGATCAGAGGGGGGACGCCTAGCTAGGGAGGCCCCCTCCCTCCATCCCCACCCACCCTTCCCCACATTCCCGGGGTTAGGAACAAGTTGAAACAGCTCCCAGAGCGAAGCTGGGAACAGGCCGCCCTTTGTGCCAGCGCAGCTGAGCAGCCTCAAAATTTAGGTCCACCGTCCCCGTCCCCCCCAGCAAAAAATGGCAAGTCAAATCTCAGAGGATGCTTTTTAAAGAAGGGCAGGGCAGTTTTTGCATCCCACCCGAGATAGGAAAGCAAGCTTGAGTTTTGCACAAACCAGACTCTTTGCTCGCTTCCTCTTGGGGGGAAAAGGTGTTTTGAAATTTCGTTTTGCAACGCACATGAAAAGCAGAGGGAGCTGTCGCAACCGCGGGCCCTGTTTTCCAGGGGACAGTCCCGGATTTGCAGAAGCCGTCCCGCTTTTAATTAGGGCGTCCCTATTTTTATCCGGAAAACGTTGGCGGATACAGCCAGTGTCCCCCCCCCCTTAAAAAGAATTTTTTAAAAAATGTTTAGGGGTACTCTCACTTTGACTCAAGAAGATCACCGTTTTGTAGTTTGAATCTGGAAAAATAAATACAGTAAATGGACAAAAGTACAAAGATTCACAAAATGTTTCGGGGTATGCACACCCCACCCCCAAGAAAAAAAAGCACTGGGTACAGTTATGTTGTCGTTCAGTTGTGTCCGACTCTTGGTGACCCCATGGACCAGAGCACACCAGGCACGCCTATCCTTCACTGCCTCTCGCAGTTTGGCCAAACTCATGCCAGTCGCTTCGAGAACACAGTCCAACCATCTCATCCTCTGTCGTCCCCTTCTCCTTGTGCCCTCCATCTTTCCCAACTTCAGGGTCTTTTCCAGGGAGTCTTCTCTTCTCATGAGGTGGCCCAAACTCTTGGAGCCTCAGCTTCAGGATCTGTCCTTCCAGTGAGCACTCAGGGCTGATTCCTTTAAGAATGGACACCTTTCACCCAAGGCAGGACTCGAACCCACGACCATGGAGAGTAAGAGTCTCACGCTTTCGCTCAGGGTTTGGCAGCAACAAGGCCCTGCTCAGGAAAAGCAAAGACACCCCCCTTTCTTTCTTTTTTTTTAGGGAAAAGCTCGCCTTCTGTAAAGCCTTGCCGGGGGTGGGGGGGGGGAGAGACTGGCCATTCGCTTCTGAGATGTGCATTAAAGGGGGGGGGAGAAATCAGCATTTTGGGGTCCCCAAATGGCTCTTTTCAGAGAGGGAGGAGAAGCTGGGGAGGTTTTGCAGCTGCTGCTGCTGTCGAAGCGCCATCAACCGGAGTCACCTGCCCACCCCCCCCTTTGCCCATGCGCCACTCGGCTGCCACGTACCCATTTAGAGCGCATGGAACGCAGGCGCCGCTGTCATCGGGGAGCCCACACATTGGCACACACTGACGCAGCTGCTTGGAGGAGGGGGGTGGGCTCGGTTCTTACGCACTTCTGTCCTCTCTCTCTCTTTCTCTGCACAGCCACCCCCCCAAAAAAAGTCAGCATCGTTCGGGGAATCAGGGAGGGACGCTTCTTGGGCCGAGGGGATGAGAACTCCATGTGGCAGAGAGCAATGCGCCGCTTGGAATTACAAGAAACAGGTGTAATTATGGGCCTGGCTTGGCAGAAGCCATCTCTCGGTTTAACTCGGAACCATGAGGACTAGCAGCTTGCCCGAGGACCGCACTCCCTTCTAGGGCGGGGGGTGGAGAACCACATGCCAGCGGCGATCATGGCAATGGATGCACATTTCACCTTTGGCGATGTTTCGGAGGTTTCAAGCAGGCCATTTGTCCGCGATGCTTTAGCTGTGATTCCTGCGTTGCAGCGGGTGGGGCTAGATGACCGCTGGGGGGCCTTTCTAGAAACACGCACACAGACCCGCCACCCGCCGCCCCTCTCGTGTCCTCTGTCTGGGCAGGCGAGAGAGGCGTTTCTCGAGGGTGCGTTTTTGTAGCCAGGGGGGGAAATGAAATGAATTTGGAGGTGGGTGCAAAACAAGGCCAGCGAGGGGGTGTGGCTTGAAGAGAGGAGGTGTGGTCTGCAGGGAGGGGTGTGGCCTGAAGGGAGAGGGTGTGGCCTGAAGGGAGAGGGTGTGGCCTGAAGAGAGGGTGTGAGGCCTGCAGAGAGGGATGTGGCCTGAAGCGTGTGGCCTGAAGGGAGAGGGTGTGGCCTGCAGAAAGAGGAGGTGTGGCCTGAAGGGAGAGGGTGTGGCCTGAAGGGAGGAGGTGTGGCCTGAATGGAGGAGGTGTGGTCTGAAGGGAGGGGGTGTGGCCTGCATAGAGAGGGGTGTGGCCTGAAGGGAGGAGGTGTGGCCTGAAGGGAGAGGGTGTGTCCTGAAGGGAGAGGGTGTGTCCTGGGGACCAAGTAGAAGGTCTCAAAGGACCACATTTGGCCCTGACCTTCTCCACGGAGAGCCTCTGCCGGGAAAAGTCGAGAGCCTAGTACTGGCTCTTTAGAAGCCTCCTGAATGCCAAATTTTGGAAATCGCAGGAGGTTGGAGAGTTGCTCTTGCGCTCGGGCTTCCCGAAAGAGGCATCTGGTTGGCCGCTGTCAGAAGAGGATGCTGGACTGGATACAGATCTGTTGTGATGGAACCTCCAGGCGCAGGCACAGTCTATCTCCATTCCTAGGCTCCAAGGGGTATTTGGCCCCTGTGAGAACTGGACGGGTCATGGGCCTCACCCGACGGCCAGGATCTTCTGGGGGGGGGTTATCACCAAGCAGAAATCCTCTGCCCACCCGCAGTCCAGCCTGGGAACCTGGTGTTCCTCAGGACTTCTCCACCCCATAGGGTTTTGGCGTGGGGCCAGGCCGCCCCACCGCCAGCTCCACGCCAACCGCCCTTGGCTCGAATCCCACCTAAGCTGCCCCACCTTGCTACGCCCAGCCTGTTTGGAAGCAGGGTTGGCACAGATCCCAGGCGAGACCTTTGGGCGTGCGCCGCCAGACCGGCAGCCACCGACCCCACACCCTGCCATGTCCTTGACTCTCTAAGTTTTGTTTAGTCAGGCAAAGTGGGGGGGGGGGGGAGGGAGAGGAAGAGGAGGAGGTCCTGGAGCTACAGAGATATATATAGCTGCGACCCACAGGTAACAGTGCGTCATGCGCCGGGTTGACGCAGCTGGCAAGGCAAGCCTGAGCTGGGTGTGTTTATTTGTGTTTGTGTGCCCTTCCCTCTGAGATCTCTCTCTCTCTCTTTCCCCCTTGAATCTCTTCACCAAACGCCTTTATTCCGCTCTCCCCCTCCCTTCCTACGGCCCAGATTTAGGGTTGCCAACTCTCTCCTCCTGGCTCTGCTCCTCTGCCCCCTTTTTCTTCCTGCTTGAGCCGTCTCTCTCCTGTGAGCCTGACTGGCACCCCCAGATTTGATCTCTTTCCCCAAAAAGGCTTTGTTCTGCTTCTCTCCCTTCCCTTTGTTCTGCTTCTCTCCCTTCCAGATTTAGGGTTGCCAACTTTCCCCTCCTGGCTCTGCTCCTCTGCCGTTTTCTACTTACCGCCATCTCCCCCCCCCCCCGTGACCAAGACTCAGGAATTGCGGCCCCAGATTGGCTCTCTTCCCCCAAAAGACTGCATTCTGTTTTTTCTCCATCCCCTCCCTCCCATGACCCAGATTTTGGGTTGCCAACTTCCCCCAGTAGAAAAAAACGGCCTGCAAATGCTAAGCAATACACCCGGTACATCTGATTGGCTGGGAACCCTACCCAGACCACCTCCAGGTCCTCCAAGGGCAGACATGAGCCAATCTGAACGCAGTTGTGATAGGGTTGCCAACTTTCCCGCCCGCTCCCGCTCCTCCGCCTTTTGCGTTGGCGCAATCTGTAGGTGCGAAAGGGAGGACTTGCTCACCTCTGTGCCCAGAGCGGTATCACCTGCTGGCTGCTGCTGCTGCTGCAGCTGCAGCAGCTAGACCTACCTGCTAAAGGCGCAGGAGCACACCTGGCCAGGGTTTCGCTGGTCAGTTGGCAACCCGACAAAAAAACAATGACACAGAGGCCTGGGTACCCTATTCCTGGAAGAGTTCTACCCCCACAGTTCGGGAAGCCTTGCTTAACCTGTGTAGAAATCTTTTAAGGGGTAGCAATGTGGTGTTCGGATGTTCTTGACTGCCTTTGTACATTGAGTAATTTCCCACCCTGTTCTCGCCGGTCTGTCTCAACACAATGTTCTTCCTGTGCTGTGCGGCAAATGTGTGTGTGTGTGTGTGCGTGGTGAGATCGCTGTTGCTCACTACACCCTCCGGCCAGGGGCACAAGATGTCCTCAAACCGGGGCCCTGCCGGGAAATCGAGCTTCTCTCCAGCCCTGCCTGGACAGATGCTGGCAGACTGGGAGCAGGCATAGCTCAGTGCTTGGAGCGTGGCCCACCAGATGTTGTGCACGACTTCCAATGCCCATTGGGCCTACTGGCTGCTGTCGTTTCGCCACCTCTGGACGGGCTCCCCCCCCCCCATCCCTGGAAGAGAAAGATGCCCCAGAGATGCCCGCAATACGACCCGAACAGATTGGAGAACAGGGCGCAAACTAAGAAAATAATTTCAGCAGGGACAGATGTCAGGTTCTGCACTTAGGTAGGAAGAACCAGGTGCACAGATATAAGATGGAGCGGGCACACTTGGCTCACTAGCAGGACATGTGAAAAGGATCTAGGGGTCTTGGTGGGCCAAGAAGCTAAACACGAGGCGAGAGTGTGATGCAGCAGCGAAAAAGGCTAATACTATTCTGGGCTGCATCAACAGAAGTCTAGTGTCCAGATCATGTCATGAGTCTATCTCATATATTAAACTCCAGTAGCTAATGAAAACAATTGCTTTACATAAATGGACTTTTCCACGATATTCTAATTTTTTGAGTTTCACCTGTATATTTAAAGAAGATTAATAAGTAAGTTAAGTTAATTTGGATATGCAGAAGGGATTAAAAATAAATTTAAGGAACCGCAGAAACAAGGGGAAGGAAGTCAAGTTCGAAAATGTCAAAATGATTGTAAAATCTGTGAAAAGTATAAATTATTTTTTATTTTTTAAAAAAGAGGGAGAGATCCTTAAACCCTTCTGGTACATGTTGATTGTGCAGACTGACCACCAAATATTTGACCCAGTCAGAGGCAGGAATTGAGGTTCCCTGGGATTATTTTGCATCATTTAAACCTGCTGCAACGCTAGTCCCAGTTCTTGCCACTGGGCTTCCATATATCCATCTTTCTTGTCGCAGAGCAGACTCTTGGATTCCGGCCTACGTTCCACCAGATTTTCCACGGATTCCTCCGGAAGAGTCTTATGCGAATCCCGAGTTGCCTTAGCCAGAAATTTCTGAGCTGCGTTGCACTGAACCGCCAAACCGGCCCGGGTGGGTTGACTGCGGGTGTTGGGAATTGCAGAAGTTCTCCAACAGGGGCCGAGTTCTCCGGCAATTTGCTGGAAGACGAGATTGGGAGATTCACTCCTAAAAAGTCGGCGTACGCTCGTCCGGCGGTGACCAAATAGTGTTGCGGTGCTCGGTCCACGAGACTGTCCTGGGGGGAATCGAACCCAGCTCCCTGCAATGCGGGAATATTTTGCCCAACATGGGACTCGAACCCATGACCCTGGGATGAAGAGTCTGATGCTCTGAGATTCTGAGCTATCCCAAACCAGTTGCTTTCTGTTCCAAGATTTCAAATGCGGACACGAAAGTGAATGATAATACAGCGGCACCTTGGTTCGCAAACGCCTTGGAACCCAAACACTGCAAAGCCGGAAGTAAGTGTTCTGGTTTGCAAACTTTTTTCCGGAAGCCGAACGTGCTCCGTTTTGAGTGTCGCGCTTCCAATTTGAGCGTTACACTGAGGTCTGTCTGTTTTTGCTATTTATTTTGCGTTTTCGTTTAAGCCTGGAACGGATTAATCCGTTTTGCATTACTTTCTATGGGAAAGCGCGCCTCGGTTTTGGAACGCTTTGGTTTTGGAACGGACATTTTCGTTCTGCGTTTCTGTGACTGTGTGGAACCCAGTTCCGCTACTGGTGGATTGAACGTGCGACTGCAGTAGTTTGTTTATTGCTTTCATTTTAGGGATCAGTGGTTTCGTTAGATAATAAAATCCATGTCAAATTGCTGTTTTAGGGTTTGTTTTCAAAAGCCTGGAACGGATTGATCCGTTTTGCATTGCCTTCTATGGGAAAGCGCGCCTCGGTTTTGGAACGCTTTGGTTTTGGAACGGACTTCCGGAACGGATTAAGTTCGAGAAACCAAGGTAGAGACTATAATGTGGTCGATATCGCTTCCTCCATATTCGTATAAATAAGTATACCGCTGCTTAGAAATGACTACCAGACCCCTACGAAGGATATAAAAATTACATTGGCATACAGTTTCCAAACACTTCAGGCCCCCTGCGTTAAATTTATTGTCCAGAGAACAGCGAGATGTTAGGAAAATACTTTCCAAGTCTAAGCCCAATTGTTCGCTCCAATTAAGGTATTACAATCCCCACCAAAGTGGGAAGAAAAGTTGTTGTTGTTCAGTCGTTCAGTCGTGTCTGACTCTCCGTGACCCCATGGACCAGAGCACGCCAGGCACGCCTATCCTCCACTGCCTTCCACAGTTTGGCCAAACTCATGCCAGTCGCTTCGAGAACACTGTCCCACCATCTCATCCTCTGTCGTCCCCTTCTCCTTGTGCCCTCCATCTTTCCCAACATCAGGGTCTTTTCTAGGGAGTCTTCTCTTCTCATGAAGTGGCCAAAGTACTGGAGCCTCAACTTCAGGATCTGTCCTTCTAGTGAGCACTCAGGGCCGATTTCCTTGAGAATGGATAGGTTTGATCTTCTTGCAGTCCATGGGACTCTCAAGAGTCTCCTCCAGCACCATAATTCAAAAGCATCCATTCTTCAGCGATCAGCCTTCTTGATGGTCCAGCTCTCACTTCCGTACATCACTATTGGGAAAACCATCGCTTTAACTATACGTACCTTTGTCGGCAAGGTGATGTCTTTGCTTTTTAAGGTGCTGTCTAGGTTTGTCATTGCTTTCCTCCCAAGAAGCAGGCGTCTTCTAATTTCGTGACTGCTGTCACCATCTGCAGTGATCATGGAGCCCAAGAAAGTGAAATCTCTCACTGCCTCCATTTCTTCCCCTTCTATTTGCCAGGAGGTGATGGGACCAGTGGCCATGATCTTAGATCTTAGGAAAAGTAGATCTTAGGAAAAGTAGATCTGATCAAATATTGGTGCTCGGTGACAGAATAGGGGGAAAGGTAGATGTGTAGACAGAAAAGAAAGATTGCTAATTCAGTTGATTTGCACTGACATAAGATTTTTTTTTTTTTGCCGGCCCAAGTTCTCTCTCTCCCCAATTTCTTCTCATATTTTGGAATCATTTTATGTACACACAGAGCCATGCATGCAGAATACATACACACGGTGTCTAATAATAATAATCTTTTTTTTCATGACTCATGAAACATTAAACTTCTGCGTTTCCTTTCTCAGCGATTCGTTGTTAACGGCGAAGCCGAGGGCAAGTTGCATTCTGTGCATGCTCAGGGGAGCCCTTGCCCTAACTTAGGACTTCCTCCAGATTCATCCATGCAGATTCTTGGCAGGGGTTCGGGCTCAAATTAACCCCTCACCCTTACTCCTCTTTACAAAGTGCACACTTTCAAGCAAAAACAAACTAGAAACGCATGCGAAAGCAAGAGATCGTTTGAGCATGTGCAGAGTGCCTTGTTCGTTGGCGACGCCAGCGTCCCGTCCCCCCCCCCATTTTCCCAGCCTGTACTTGTGGGGTTAAGAGTCCAGGCATATATCAAACCTGTCGGCGAGAGAAATCCAGGAAATCGTATCGCGGGTGCAGACACAGACAATTCCACGCTGTAGGCAGCAATTCACCAGGGAGACTCCTCTGCTGAGGCGAAATTTGTTCTTGGTCTCTGGAGTATCGGAGCCTGCCTTTCCCACAAGACGCGAGGGACAGCCCAGAGAGGAATAATTCGCCCACCCAGCAAAAAATAAAAATTAAAAAAAACCAAAAAACCCTCTCCGCTTCGCTTTCTGGCAGCAAGGATGATGAGCTGGCTGGGTTGGGGGGGGGGAGAGACGTATAAAAGGGTCTCTTGCCCCAAATGGAGGCTTGGGGACCCAGCAGAATGTGGCACGGTGGGGGTTCAACCGGGATAGCGTAAACGCCTTACCTGTTGGATCGCCTGCCTGTTGGGGGGAAAAAATCTGCTGCTGGCCTAAAAGAGCCATAGGAGGAGTAGGTTTGCAAGACGTGGACCCCTCCCCAGCCCCCAGCCCAGGCTTTTTCTTTTTCTCTTCCCCCCCCCCAACAGAGTAAGAGAATGGCTTCCATGGCAACGGGGCCTCCAGGGGGCCTCTGGAGTGTGAATGAATGAATCGCAGATGAATGAATGAATGTTATTTTCCTCTGCTGAGCTGCCCCCCCCACCTTTCCACAGAGCGCAAAACTGACAGCATTAAAAATATTAAATAATCAGAATTAAACAGCCTCTTTTTTTTTTAATTCAGCGTTTTGCTTCTCACTCGCTTTGCTCCTCTACCCTGAAGAGTAGGCAGGCAGCCATCCAACCTGTAAAGCTTCCCACCCCACCCCAAAAGCAGCAATATCAGTTGCAGATTCATTTGTTGTCTTCAGCCCAGGCAGGCAGGCAGGCATTCAACAGGCAAAGCTGTGAGATCAGTGGCAAATTGGTTTTATTTTATTTACAGATACATAATTCACACTTTCATTAAGATGCGTGTACTGTATATTATCTCAAGAAGGATGAAATCAAGAAAAGAAATAATAATAAATACTGGTGTAGAAATCTGCTCCCGTTTTTTTTTAATTCCTGACCATTGGCGGTGCTGGTTGGCTAGAGAGAGAAAACCATCGACAGTCCGATCCGGTGATCCACATCAGGATTTTCCTCTGACTTTAGCGGCCAGGAAGATTGGGTTTCCTTGAGCGGGCCAAAAGGAAAACGGAGACTGGATCACAACTGGAATGGAATGGAAGAATGAAACTCTAGGTTCTGGGTTCCATCTCAGCAAACTGGGACCAGTCATGCGCTGACTCTCAACCCAGCCAACACCGCAGGGTTGTTGTGAGGATAAAATGGGCTCTGCTCAGGTACGCCACCCCCAGCTCCTGGCAGGATGTAAATGTGATAATAATAGTACCTGTAATTTTAAAATTATTTTTTATTTATTAGACTTATTAGATCGACCTTCATCAAAAGGCCTCAGGGTGGTTAACAGATTAATAATTATAATTATAACATTTAAAAGGAAGCTACAACTTGCATAATGATTCAGTTAAACCACCTCTCTGGCCCTAACATTAGATGATAATACATCTCAAACTTAATCCGTTCCAAAACCAAAGCGTTCCAAAACCAAGGCGTGCTTTCCCATAGAAAGTCATGCAAAACGGATTAATCCGTTCCAGGCTTAAACAAAAACGCAAAATAAATAGCAAAAACTAACACTCGAAACAGAGCAGGTTTGGCTTCCAAAAAAGTTCGCAATAAGTTGTTTGAGTACCAAGGCATTTGGGAACCAAGGTACCACTGCATTTTGTGGTTTTTATATGTGATGTATGGAAGTGAGAGCTGGACCATAAAGAAGACTGATCACCAAAGAATGGATGCTTTTGAATTATGGTGCTGGAGGAGACTCTTGAGAGTCCCATGGACTGCAAGAAGATCAAACCTATCCATTCTGAAGGAAATCAGCCCTGAGTGCTCAGTGGAAGGGCAGATCCTGAAGCTGAGGCTCCAGTACTTTGGCCACCTCTTGAGAAGAGAAGACTCCCTGAAAAAGACCCTGATGTTGGGAAAGATGGAGGGCACAAGGAGAAGGGGACGACAGAGGATGAGATGGTTGGACAGTGTTCTCGAAGCGACTAGCATGAGTTTGGCCAAACTGCGGGAGGCAGTGGAAGACAGGAGGGCCTGGCGTGCTCTGGTCCAGGGGGTCACCAAGAGTCGGACACGACTGAACGACTGAACAACAAGCGAGGGGGAAGGAGAGGAGACCTATCTACCCAGCTAAGCTCTGGTCCATGGGGTCATGAAGAGTCGGACACGACTAAACGACTAAACAACGACAAAAACAAATCTTGACTTTACTCTGTGAACCACCCTGAAGACCCCCCCCATAGGGCAGTGTATAAATTCTAACAACAACCCCCCGCCCCACAATGCAGCAAGAACAGCAGGTTTCTCGGCCGCGCTGCGAAGCACCAAGCCATCCCATAATGCAATCCCTTTGAGTTTTTGGCCCTAAATAATGCCAGCCACCACTATCCCAAGCAGTGTTACGAGAGGGAGGGAGGAAAACTTCTCCTTTGGTGGAACAGGCGCAGGAGCTGCAGTGATGGGGGAGAGGTAAGTTGGCAACCTTTGAAGGGACTCAGGCTTCGGACGCAGCCCTCTGACTCGGTCCTGGTTGGCCCCCTGTCATGAACACTTCAGCTGAGATTTCTAGCAGGGGGTTGGACTAGATGACCGCAGGGGTCCCAACTCTCCAATCCGAATATTCTGTCCCCCCTACCCGTGTCCAAAGGCATTGCGGACATTCCTCCGCTGAGCTTAAAGAGGCTTTTTTGGGGGGGCAGACATTCAAAAAACAAAACAAAAACTGAATCCATCTGGTAGGAGAGCTCTGCCACCCCGAGGCGGCTGGCGGCTGCCCCACAGGCCAAACCCCAAACAGAGGGTGGTGGTTTTAATTACAGAGAAAGTTGGGCGGAGAGGATTTCTGCCGAGAACGCAAAACAGCCCTCCCCTGGCTCCCCTGCCATTCCTGGGGTTTTCAGGAATTGAGAGTTGAGCTGGATTTTTCATTCCTCGGAGTTTCGGACACACCCCACCTCCTTCCCAACAAGACAGAACTGCTGCTTTGGGGGGACAGAGGGGGGCAGGTGTGGAGGGCTCCCTGGGGTCACCGTGCCCATGAAGGACCAGGTACGCAGCCTGGGGGTCATTTTGGACTCCCAGCTGTCCATGGAGGCGCAGGTCAGTTCTGTGTCCAGGGCGGCTGTCTCCCAGCTCCATCTGGTACGCAGGATGAGACCCTCCCTGCCCACAGACTTGTCTTCCGGAGTGGTGCATGCTCTGGTTATCTCCCGCTTGGACTACTGCCATGCGCTCTCCGTGGGGCTCCCTTTGAAGGTGACCCGGAAACCACAACTAATCCAGAATGTGGCAGCTAGACTGGTGACTGGGAGAGGCCGCCGAGACCATATAACTCCGGCCTGAAAGACCTATATTGGCTCCCAGGATGTTTCCGAGCACCATTCAAAGTGTTGGTGCTGACCTTGAAAGCCCTAAACGGCCTCGGTCCTGTATACCTGAAGGAGCGTCTCCACCCCCATCGTTCAGCCCAGACACTGAGGTCCAGCTCCGAGGGCCTTCTGGCGGTTCCCTCCCTGCGAGAATTGAGGTTACAGAGGGCCTTCTCAGTGGTGGCGCCCTCCCTGTGGAACGCCCACCCAGCAGATGTCAAGGAGATAAATAATTTCATGACCTTCTGTAGATATCTGAAGGCAGCCCTATATTGGAAAGCTTTTCATGTTGGATTTTTTATCATGCTTTTATGCGGTTGTGTGTAATTCAGCACTTTCAAATTCATGCCTTGGAAATCTGAGTGGATCTACACACAGGGCGGGGGGGCAGGACACACCCGCTATAAATAAGTCAGAAATTAAATAGTTATAACAAAAGAGAGAGAAAAACGCTATGTAAAATCTCAAAGAATTTTTTTTTGCTCTCTAGTGCCATCTGGTGTTGAAGGTTTATAACACATTCAAAGGGCTGTTTTATTTTATTTTTACTAATGTAGCTGAGTCCTCTATCTCCATTCCCACCAGCCTGTCTTCCTAATCCTGCTAATGGATTAACGGCGTAAGAGCATGAGAGGAGGCTGCCGGATGAGGCCCATCGAGTCCAGCATCCCTGTTCTAAGCTCCGTTGCAGAGTTGTCCCCTAGGGAGAGAATCGAGATGAGGATTCAAGACGACAGACTACTGAGCCATAGTGAATTTCCACTGGGACAAATGTCAGGTTCTGCACTTAGGTAGGAAGAACCGATGCACAGATATAAGATGGAGCAGGCACACTTGGCTCACTAGCAGGACATGTGAAAAGGATCTAGGGGTCTTGGTGGACCACCAGCTTAACATGAGCCGAGAGTGTGATGCAGCAGCGAAAAAGGCTAATACTATTCTGGGCTGCATCAACAGAAGTCTAGTGTCCGGATCAAGGGAAGTCATAGTCCCACTCTATCCTGCCCGGCTCAGACCACACCTGTGTCCAGTTCTGGGTGCCCCAATTTAAGAAAGATGTTGACAAGCTGGAAGGTGTGCAGAGGAGGGCGACCAAGATGACCAAAGGTCTGGAAACCGTGCCTGATGAGGAACGGTTGAAGGAGCTGGGTATGTTTAGCCTGGAAGCCGAGAGGAGATAGGATAGCTATCTGAATAGATATGAAGGGCCGCCCCATGGAAGAGGGGACCATGCTTGTTTTTTCTTCCTGCTCCGGAGGGCAGGACTCGAACCCGCGGCTTCAAGTGACGAGGGCTCAACCTCAGGAAGAACATTCTGACGGAAACAGGGCCTTTGGAGAGTTTTGAACAGGGCTTGTTGTGGGGGGGTGGGGAGAGGTCCATCTGCATGGCAGGGGGTTGAGTCGATGACCCTCGGTTCCCACCGTCCATGTTTCTGTGACAACCAGGGTTGGGAATAAGTGCCATGTCCCAAAATACTCCATCTTTCTCTCTCTCTCTCTTTCCTCCCATGTCTTTCTCGAAGGTGTGACTCATCCCTGGTGGTGACTCAACTATGGAGCTGGCCTTCAGCCACGTGGAGCCAGCCAGAGACCTCGGCTGACCCCGCTGGGGAGAAGAAGCCCCCGCCACCCCCTCTTCTGCCGGGATGTCTTAATTCAGGGCAGGGCCTGGCCCCGTTTCTCACCAACACCCAAAAAAGAAAAAAAAAAAAGCATTTCAGAGGAGCATCCTCTGAGCACGTGCAGAGACTGGTCCTCTGAGCATGTGCAGAGTGCTCACGCAGAGCCGACAGGATTAACTCCTCTGGGTTCCAGGAGAGCGATAAAAGGGATTAAACAACTCTTATCCAGAGAATAAGTGTCATTCTGCTTCGGGGGGGGGGGGGATGCAGGGAGATGAGAACTCTGCACGGCCTCAGAGGTCCATTTGCTCTGAGCACGTGCAGAGACAGGTCCTCTGAGCATGTGGAGAGTGTCCACGCAGAGCCGACAGGATTAACTCCTCTGGGTTCCAGGAGAGTGATAAAAGGGATTAAACAACTCTTATCCAGAGAATAAGTGTCGTTCTGCTTCGGGGGGGGGATGCAGGGAGATGAGAACTCTGCACGGCCTCAGAGGTACATTTGCTCAGCGCAAATCCAGCCCAGGATGAGCAGCTATTGATTCAGCTACTGACTCCAGTCACTGTCTCAGAAGCGGTTTTTCTATGCCCTGGTAATTCTAAAGGGAGAGTTGAGGCCCTTCTGATGTTCTCGCGCTCTCTGAGCATGTCCAGAGCGCCTGCCTTACGCAACAAGCTCTGATTTAACAAACGCACTGGATGCCTGTGGGTCTGACCCATGCTCTAGCCAACTGAGCAGGGCCCTCATAGAATCGCAGAATTGCAGAGTGCCTCTGAGCATAAGCAGAGGGCCCTCTGCCTACAAGTCCAGACACAACAGCAGCTGAGCATTCCTTTGTTCCCAAGGCAAGGTTTATAGATTCGGCACCAGGGCATTGTAAGGATAAAGAGCACCTCTGACCATATGCAGAGTCCACAATTCCCACACACCTACGACAATTAAGGAGCTCTGTGTCAAGAGCGTGTGGGGCACATTTCATGCGCAATGCGAGATCTGCTGGTGGGCGGGGCGGCAGAGACAGCTGGCACCCACCCCACACCCTCCCCTCCAGGTGCCCCAAATCCCCAAACCTCTGGGCAGGATTCAACAGAGGCAGGATCCGGGCCCTAACCACTCTGTGTATGCTCAGAGTTACTCTTTCCTTTTGCGTGACTGTCATCATTATCGGAACTCTGCTGCAAATATAAGGTTTTAAGTGCATTATACAAATGGGACACTAGGTGGCGGCGGCGAGTTTATGGCAAATTCAATGTATTATTATTTTTAAATAAAAATATGCATTTCTTTGAAAAGCATTTTCACAGCGTTTCCGAAAGCCGCAACCGTGAGATTTAGAGTCTCGTGCTTTGCTGACTGAGCCATCTCAGGTCAGTCTGGGGCTCTCAGGGTCGCGGGTTCCAAACCCCACATTGAGCCACAGATTGCTGCATTGCAGGGGGTTGGACTAGATGACCCACGGGGGTCCCTTTTGCCCTCTACAATTCTGTGATTCCCCTCCTGCGATGCTGGAACACATAGCTGCCTCCCATGGCAGTCAGTAGCCATCGCTAGCCGCCTCCCCCCATCTCATTTGGTGGCGCATCCCTGCCTCCTGTGGCAGGGAGTTCCGCAAGTTAATGATTCGCTGTCTGAAGAAGCTCTTCCTTTCCTCTATCCGATATATGCAGCTCGGTTGGAGGCGCACGAGTTTCAGCGCTGAAAAGAGACCCTGCCTGCCACCTGCAGGGGCCGGGAGTCCATGCGCCAGCCAGCCCTCCATGCGCACAAACACATGCCGTCTCCTCTCTCGCCGGCGTCACCGGTGCTGCTTGCGTGCGGCCTTCTCTGTGATGCAAAGCTTCGAGGCGGGGTGGGGGATGTGCCGGGGGGCTCCCATTTCTCAACAGGCGAGGGGAAAGGCTTGCTGGGAATTTCAGCGGCCTCCCTCGCCTCGGCGCATGCTGAGTCATGCGGCCCAGCGGCGCCACCTCTCTCTCTCTCTTCCTCCGCTCTGCTTGCTTGCTTGCCAAGTCTGAGATTCCTCCCTCCCTCGCTCCTGCATGTGCAATTCAAACCAGGCCGGCAGTGGGAGGCTGTAGCAGGAACCCCCCAAAATTGGGGTCCTCTCTCTGTCTCAAAATTTCTGCTGCTGTTTTTTGCAGCAAAGTACCCCTGCGTTTTGCCAGCGCCCCGCGAAAGGAGCAATCGGTGCATCAAACGACGGGGTTTGTGCTTCGCTTTAACTAGGAACCGCGTTAGAATCATAGAATCCAAGAGTTGGAAGAGACCCCAAGGGCCATCCAGTCCAACCCCCTGCCAAGCAGGAAACACCATCAAAGCATTCCTGACAGATGGCTGTCAAGCCTCCGCTTAAAGACCTCCAAAGAAGGAGACTCCACCACACTCCTGGGCAGCAAATCCCACTGTCGAACAGCTCTCACTGTCAGGAAGTTCTTCCTAATGTATAGGTGGAATCTTCTTTCTTGTAGTTTGAATCCATTGCCCCGTGTCCGCTTCTCTGGAGCAGCAGAAAACAACCTTTCTCCCTTCTCTATGTGACATCCTTTTATATATTTGAACATGGCTATCATATCACCCCTTAACCTTCTCTTCTCCAGGCTAAACATACCCAGCTCCCTAAGCTGTTCCTCCTAAGGCATCGTTTCCAGGCCTTTGACCATTTTGGTTGCCCTCCTCTGGACACCTTCCAGCTTGTCCGTATCCTTCTGGAACTGTGGTGTCCAGAACTGGACACAGTATTCCAGGTGAGGTCTGACCAGAGCGGAATACAGTGGTACTATTACTTCCCTTGATCTAGACGCTACACTCCTATTGATGCAGCCCAGAATTGCATTGGCTTTTTTAGCTGCTGCATCACACTGTTGACTCAGGTCAAGTTTGTGGTCTATCAAGACTCCTAGATCCTTTTCACATGTACTGCTCTCAAGCCAGGTGTCACCCATCCTGTATTTGTGCCTTTCATTTTTTCCGTGGGTGGGGGAGAGCCCTGGTTCGTAGCACTGCAAAGTTGGAAGGGACCCCAAGGGTCCTCTAGACCAACCCCTGGAATCTTTTGCCCAGTGTGGGTCTCGAACCCACAGCATCTCCCAGTAGGAAAACCCCAGAGAGCCTCTGTGAGCAACACTGAGCTAGGCAACTCAATATATACGGCATACTCTTAGCTGAACCAGTCCTTCATTGCGAACCATGAGGACTAGACTCTTAGCTTAGACGCAGAGCACTTGCTTTGCATGCAGAACGTCCCGGCTTCAGTCCCCAGGCAGGGCAGACTCCCTGTCTGAAACTCTGGAGAGCTGCTGCCAGTCCGTGTAGACAGTATTGGCCAAGGTGGACCATTCTCGGGGGTTTCAGAGAGTGGGGGTCTTTTTTCTGCCCTACCCTGGAGATGCCCGTGGGGCCCTTCTGATGCCAAGCTAAGGATCTAGTCCTCATGGCTCAGCGGTGAGCGTGCATTATATACCGAGTCCACCTAGTTCAGTATTGTCTGCGCTGACTGGCAGCAGCGCCCCGGGGTTTCAGAGACAGAGGACTCGGCTACGTTAGTAAGAATAAAACTTCGTAAATGCGTTGTAACACCGTGGCACTGCGGAGATTAAACTGGAACTCTGTGAAATTTTCAATGGTGAGCTTTAAAATGGTTTTCCCACCAGAGCGTTTCTAGAGCATTTTTTAATAGCTGTGTAGATCCAGCCAATTTCCTTCCCGGCCCTCCCAGGAGATGAGGACCGCGATCTTTCTTCATTCCCAGGTTCTGTAGCCTGTTTACCTTTTCTCCTGGTGCAGGAGATTCTCTCCCCCCCCCCCCCGCAATCTGTCCTTCTTGCAAGGCCCAGCCACTCAGGGGCAAGGAACTGAGACATCTCCGCAGAGCAGGGACATGGGCACTGAGTCAGCGTCGGGGACGAACCCTGACTCAGCACCCTGTGCCGAAAACCTCACCGAAAGGAGAAGCAAAACACGACCCTTTGGTGCCACCGCACCTCAAAGTCATCATTTTGAAAAGGAGGGGGGGAACTTCGCTTCCCCGTCTGGAAGTTAGGATTTGCATGGTATTTGCACGTGCAAAATGGTCACGATCCCAGTATTTGCGGAAGGGCGAGGGTTTTCCTCCCCGAGCTCACGGGCGTGCAGCGAGGACCGAGGCTGGACAGATTCAGGGCAGATAAAAGAAAGCCATTCTTCACGAGCCACATGGTTAAACAGCGGAACTCCCTGCCACAGGAGGCGGCGACGGCGGCTAACTTGGATGGCTTTAAAAGGCAAGAGGAAAATGGGTGTCTACTTAGCCGCGATGGCTATGCTGTGCCTCCAAGTCCGGAGGGCGTAAATGCGTTTGAGTCCCAGTTTCTGGAAACTGCAGGAAGGGAGATTTGCACATGCAATTTTGCAGAAAGGTACGTCATCGCTGCACGCAGTCATTTCCCAAAATCCGACCGTGCTTCCCTGAGATGTGCACCCGCATAGTTTGCATTGCGCCAACTTCTCCGAAATGTCCTTGGGCTTATGGGGAATGAGTCAACCAACCCTTCTCGGAGGGTCCTCAGCCCTCAAGGGAGAATGACACAGGATGGTGGGTTTCTATTTTTTTTTCAAATTCTGCTGATTAAAACCTTCCCACTTCCTTCCCTCTTTAGACGCCACACCCGAGGTCTGGATAATTCATTTCCTGTCAGGGTCAAGCGCTGGGCGGCGTGAAAGACAAAAGGTTTCAGGCAGATGGATCCTTGGATCTCACAAAGTGAGCAGCTCAGGTTTAGCTGTGCCCCTGAAGGACCAGGTGCGCAGCCTGGGGGTCATTTTGGACTCCCAGCTGTCCATGGAGGCGCAGGTCAATTCTGGGTCTAGGGTGGCTGTCTACCAGCTCCGTCTGGTACGCAGGATGAGACCCTCCCTGCCCGCAGACTGTCTCTCCAGAGTGGTGCATGCTCTGGTTATCTCCTGCTTGGACTACTGCCATGCGCTCTACATGGGGCTGCCTTTGAAGGTGACCCGGAAACCACAACTAATCCAGAATGCGGCAGCCAGACTGGTGACTGGGAATGGCCGCTGAGTCCACATAATACCGGTCCTGAGAGATCTGCATTGGCTCCCAGTATGTTTCCGAGCACAATTCAAAGTGTTGGTGCTGACCTTGAAAGCCCAAAAAGGTCCTGTATCCCAGTATACCTGAAGAAGTGTCTTCACCCCCATCGTTCAGCCCGGACACTGAGGTCCAGCTCCGAGGTCCTTCTGGCGGTTCCCTCCCTGCGAGAATTGAGGTTACAGGGAACCAGGCAGAGGGCCTTCTTGGTGGTGGCGCCCTCCCTGTGGAACGCCCAGCCAGCAGATGTCAAGGAGATTATGGTGTCTCCGTCAGGCTATCCGCTAAAACCTCAAGGTCTCTGTCCTGGTCACTACCGCCAGTTCTGATGCCTGGAGTGTATAAAGGTAAAGGTAAAGGGACCCCTGACCATCAGGTCCAGTCGTGTCCGACTCTGGGGTTGCGGCGCTCATCTCGCTCTATAGGCCGAGGGAGCTGGTGTTTGTCCGCAGACAGCTTCCGGGTCATGTGGCCAGCATGACAAAGCCGCTTCTGACAAACCAGAGCAGCGCACGGAAACGCCGTTTACCTTCCCACCGGAGCGGTACCTATTTATCTACTTGCACTTTGACGTGCTTTCGAACTGCTAGGTTGGCAGGAGCTGGGACCGATCAACGGGAGCTCACTACAGTCGCGGGGATTCGAACCACCGACCTTCTGATCGGCAAACCCTAGGCTCTGTGTTTTAACCCACAGCGCCACCGAGTCATCTTATGAGAACCTATTTCAGAATTGCAAGGGGGGGGGAATACCTCCAGTTTAGGTATATTCTGGGTTTCCAGATCGAATGTGCATTTCAGATCTCCCAGGTGGGATCCAGACAGAGGGGTTGGCAGTTTTGCTTACAATTCCTGCCTCGACCTGCCAAACTTCTCTCCCTCCGGCTGGGAAACGGCGCTCTGTTCGTCTGGCCAAATTTTCGAAATCCTTTTAATGCCAGTCGCCCACCCAGCCTTCCTGACCGCCCCCCCCATGCTGTCGCAGCTGGTCCCGCTCTCCAGACCCCAGGCCCAACACCTGCGGGACCCCTTAAAGGGAAAAAAAACTGGATGTACATTTCCAAAATATTAAAAAAACTAATCAAATAAAACCTACATCCAGCAACAGTGTTTTGTGTTGTGTAGGCTCCTAGGATGTAGGTCATGGGCCCCGCCTGCTCCCTAAAATATCACTGCTTTGCTCCTTTCTATATATAGGGTGCCTACATTCTGCATGGACTGGTTGCAGGGCAACATGGGCAAATGGCTTTAGATACCTATCAGGTCCATAAATGACCATGTAGCGTATATTCAACACACAAAAAAACAGCGGCAATTTGTTGTTGACAAAGGACAGCTGGACATATAAAGGGCCCCATTAGCTTCAGTAGCTGAGGGCCTCATCAAACCTAAATCTGGCCCTGACCCAAACTGGTGCCATCGGGCCTGATCCCGCAGGCTCTCCTTGCGCCGCTATGTTCCCAGGGACTGCCTTCTTCTCTCCTCCTGATTTTACAGGCACAAACGCAGCCGCCCTGAGGCCTGCAGCTCAGGTTTGCAAGCGCTGCTCTCCACCCTCCGAATTTGCCGCCGCCTAAGAGGAGGCCAGGAAGGTGGCTGGCTGGCTGCTGGGTGGTTGCTGGGAGGAGAAGCCGTGGGTGGCTCCTCGGGGCTGGCGCTCTGGCAAACCTCTCCCAGGACCGCACGCATTGCAAGGGTGTGTGAAACACAGGCTGCACAGCAAGGGCGCCCCCTGCAGGCGATGCCACAGCACTGCGGACCAGAGGTCTTTCCCTCTCTCCGTTCTGCCAATTCCCTCCCTCCTTTCTTCCTCTTTCGCCTTTACCTCTCTTTCAAATCAGAACCGGTGATGGTCCTGTGTGAGTGTCTGGAGGCGGTTGGAGGATGGATGACGGCTAACAGATTGAGGTTGAATCGTGACAAGACAGAAGGGCTGTTTTGGGGGGACAGGGGGCGGACAGGTGTGGAGGACTCCCTGGTCCTGAAGGGGACCAGGTGCGCAGCCTGGGGGTCATTTTGGTCTCACAGCTGTCCATGGAGGCGCAGGTCAATTCTGTGTCCAGGGCAGCTGTCTACCAGCTCCATCTGAGACCCTACCTGCCCGCAGACTGTCTGGCCAAAGTGGTGCATGCTCTGGTTATCTCCTGCTTAGACTACTGCAATGCGCTCTACGTGGGGCTCCCTTTGAAGGTGACCCGGAAACTACAACTAATCCAGAATGCGGCAGCCAGACTGGTGACTGGGAATGGCCGCTGAGACCATATAACGCCGGTCTTGAAAGACCTCCATTGGCTCCCAGGACGTTTCCGAGCACAATTCAAAGTGTTGGTGCTGATCTTGAAAGCCCTAAACTGCCCAGTATCACTCAGGGCTGATTTCTTTCCATGTCATACATGCGGTAAATTTCATGCCAACACCCCATAACCTTGACCATCTATCAAACTGAATATTATGCCCAATGTCTATTGCCCATTTTGTCATTACTTCCTTAATTTCCTCATCTTTTGTATGCCATTCTAAAAGCAGAACGGGCCATTCTCTCTGGTCCTCGTAAACTCTCCCTGGGCATTGCCCCTCGCTGACCCTGCCTCGCAGCCTCCTAAACTGCTTTTGCCATTCCGAAAGGAGCCCTTGAGTATTCTGAGTTATTCATTCATTTTTTAATAAATAAATAAATAAATATTTTTTTAAAAGTTGATTTTAGAAATGCAAAATTATAACCATATCAAACACATACTCAAATAATAATTAGGAAAGCGCCGACCTCTCTCTCCCCCCCCCCCAGCTTGATTTAGACATGCACCTAACCACAGGAATCGGGAAGCTAAGGCAGGTAATAGGAGCACGTTTTGGGAGTTAGGCAATGTGAGGCTCTGACATTCAGGGATGAACCTGAATCCCAGTTGCTCTGGGAACTGCAGGAAAGGAGAGTGTTCTGGTGTTTGGGTCCTGCTTGGCGGTTTTCACACTGGGGCATCTGCTTGGCCCCGGTGAGAACAGGGCACTGGACTCGATGGGGCGCTGGCTTGATCCAGGAGGCTCTTCTCGGGTTCTTATGGAACCTCCAAGTGCAGTGGCAGTCTATCTTGATTCCTAGGCTCCAAGGGTGCTGGACTAGTTGGGCCCTCTGTGGCCTGATCCAGCTTTGGGGCTCTTCCGATGTTACGATTCAATCCAGACACATTTGTTCGGATTAATAATAATAATAAATTAATAATAATAATGTTACCCCCCCCAAAAAGGAGCATCATTTGGAGCCAACAAAATGCAGCCAGTTGCCAAACGTGCAGTACAGATTCTGCCCACCAGGTGGCGCTTTCTACTAGCCTTTAAATTTCCTTCCTTTTCCATTTCCATGCCTGGGTTCAGTTTGGTCCCTTTAATAAATGGCTAGAGGGGCACCAGGTTGGAGACAGGCTGTCTTGATATATATAAATGTCCATAAATGTACAAGGCAAACACATACGCAAGTATATAAACCACATGGCTGCAATAGTGTTGTTGTTGTTGTTCAGTCGTTCAGTCGTGTCCGACTCTTCGTGACCCCATGGACCAGAGCACGCCAGGCAGGCCTATCCTTCACTGCCTCTCGCAGTTTGGCCAAACTCATGTTAGTAGCTTCAAGAACACTGTCCAACCATCTCATCCTCTGTCGTCCCCTTCTCCTTGTGCCCTCCATCTTTCCCAACATCAGGGTCTTTTCTAGGGATTCTTCCGTTTTGACTCTCCCAAATTGACCTGAAATATCTCTCTGCAAGGAGGAAGGAAATAGGAAAAGTGTTTTTGGACTGTAGGGGCTGACACACACCTCCTGGTAAATACAGCCTGGCAAGTCAGGGACAGTCCACGCCGCGGTAATCCCCCCCCCCCAGGCTACAAATTAATTTACACCAGGATAGAGCCCCCAGGAAAGAGAAATCAGGGCAGAGAAAAGAAAGCACTTATTCACGCAGCACACGGTTAACCTCTGGAACTCCCTGCCACAGGGAGCAGCGATGGCCACCAACTTGGATGGCTTTTAGAAAAGGATTAGGCAAATTCATGCAGGAGGAGAGGACCGCTGATGGCTTCTGGCCAGGTTGGCTCTGCTCTGCCTCCAGTTAGGGGCAGCACTGCTTAATCTGAGCACCTGTTGCCGAGAAACATTCGCCTGTTTTATCTTCTTCTTTATATATCTGTCTGTCTGTCTGTTTGTTATTAGGTATTTATATTCCACTTTTCCCCCCAAGGAGCTCCCTGGTCCTAGTCCTCATTTAATCCCTACAACAGTCCTGTGAGGTAGGCAGGCAGGCAAGCAGGGCTGAGAAAGGCAGGGACCCAAGGAGTCCCCAGACTCCAACTCTCCTTCCCGGAAATAAGGGAAATTTAAGGGACATCAACAATAAGGGGTAGCTGCGGGAAACGGCTTGGAATAAGGGAGTTTCCCTTGAAAAGTACACTATGGGAAGGATAGCCATGCCAGCTTTTCAATAGTCTTGGAGACGGAAAAGAAGGGGTTGAAGTGAAATGGGGGCACTGGTCGAGATGGTAGTGAAACAAAGAGTTATATAAAGATAAGGAGACATGTTGATACACACTCATAAGCAAGAGTGCGTTTTACGTTTGGGTCTGACAGGAAGTCGAGAGGGTTGAGTTTTGTGGTTGATACTGTTTTTCAGTCTTAATTTATGTATTTCCCCCCCCCCAGGTTGTTTTTGGGGGAGGGTGGGGGGTGAGGGCATTTGATTGTTTTTTCATTTCTTGGTTTTTTTTTTCCTTTTTTGTGTCACGTACATATGGATTGATGAAAGGATATGTTCGGTTAACACCATCTAAATTAATGCAGATTTTCATGTAATAATTCAGAAAGGAATGGAACAATAACCCAACAAATTGATGACAATAATTGTTAATGGTTTGTTTGTTTTTTTGGAAAAGTTTTTATTGTGATTTGCAGTTGTAATATTTATTGTAGATCTTTGTTAAACAGTTTACAAATAAACTATTTTGCATTTTTTTAAAAAAGGAATAAGGGAGTTTCCCGCAAAAAAGGGAGACTTGACAGCTATGAGATAGATAGATAGATAGATAGATAGATAGATAGAGATAGATAGAGATAGAGATGGATAGATAGACAGATAGAGATAGAGATAGATAGATAGATAGATAGATAGATAGATAGATAGATAGATAGAGATAGAGATGGATAGATAGACAGATAGAGATAGATAGATAGATAGATAGATAGATAGAGATAGAGATGGATAGATAGACAGATAGAGATAGAGATAGAGATAGAGATAGAGATAGAGATAGAGATAGAGATAGAGAGATAGATAGATAGATAGATAGATAGATAGATAGATAGATAGATAGATAGATATAGAGATGGATAGACAGACAGATAGAGATAGAGATAGAGATAGAGATAGAGATAGATAGATAGATAGATAGATAGATAGATAGATGATAGATAGATATAGAGATGATAGATAGATAGAGAGAGAGAGAGAGAGAGAGATAGAAAGATAGATAGATATAGAGATAAATAGATAGATATAGAGATGATAGATAGATAGATAGATAGATAGATAGATAGATAGATAGATGTCTTTGGCCCACCCACCCCCCGTGCAATGGTTTCCTTAAGGGCTTTTTGGGGCCTTCCTCGCGGCTGAAATGTTCCCCGCAAACGCTTGGCCTTGCCTTGCCTTGCCGGGGAGGAAACAAGAAGGGAGCAAGGATGCTGAGTTGCCTTGGCAACGCAAAAAGGCATGCTCCCTTTCCATCCTGGAGCCATTAGGATGAGGCCTCCCAAGGCTGACTCATCTTGCTAAAAGCCCGCTCTCACGGATGGACGTCTTATCAGCGGAAATTGTCCAGGCTCTTAAATGTGTTTGTCGGTTTGCTGCATTGGTTTAAAATGACCCCACAGGGAGGCAATAGGGACGCAGCAGTTAGGGTGCTGGGAAAACCTGGGGGAGACTCGGGTTCGAATCCTCCCACTCGGCTGTGAAGTTTCACCGGGTGGCCGTGTCGCTATATCCACACACACACACACACACAGCCTGAGCCGCCTCACAGGGTTGATGTGAGGAAGGGAGAGAACCGTGGATGTGAACTTCTTGGAGGAAAGGCAGGATATGAAGAAAAGAAGAAGAAGAAGAGAAGGAAGGAAGGAAGGAAGGAAGGAAGGAAGGAAGGAAGGAAGGAAAGAAGGAAGGAAGAGGTTGTAGAGTTGGAAAGGGCAACAAGAGTCATGCAGTCTATCTATCTATCTTGTGGGAACGTTTATATAATATAGTTGCAGAGTTAAATGTTCCTTATTTAAATCTGCACAGCGGCAAACGGCTCGCTGACTCGTTTGAGTCTTTCGTCCTTTCTTGATTGTCAATCCCTTGATCCCCCTCAAAATAAAGATACACGTGAATCTGATTAATAACCAAAGTAAAGTAATTTACTGACAGATTCATTCATGTACATACCGTATTTAGGTTACAAAACAAAATGAGATAAACTATATTAGTGAGTCTCTTAACAAATCTTTAAGCAGCAGCAGCCTAACAGACAAGAAGAAGAAGAAGAAGAAGAAGAAGAAGAAGAAGAAGAAGAAGAAGAAAAGAGAAGGGAAAGAAGGAAGGAAGGAAGGAAGGAAGGAAGGAAGGAAGGAAGGAAGGAGGGAAGGAAGGAAGGAAGAGGTTGTAGAGTTGGAAAGGACAACAAGAGTCATCCAGTCTATCTATGTCTATCTATATCTATCTCTCTATCTATCTATCATCTATCTATAATTTTTTTCTGTTTTACAATTTAGAATGCTCATTGAAACATCCTTAAAACATCGACTTCCCTTCCTCACTTTCCATGGTTCATTTTGCATATAATAAATCCCTGCATATTTTACATAAACTAAACCATTCAGTATTCCATTATTATCTAGTCCAGGGTTGCCATTCGTCCTGAATTCCCCAGACATATCTGGGATCTGCCCGTCAAAAATAGCGTCAGGGTGGAATTTCTGGAAATCGGTAAAAAAAAAAAAAAAAGCTGGAAAACCCGGGCGGATTTTTTTTGCCCCAGATGCGGCTTGAACCCGCGACCCTGAGGCGGAGACTCTCGCGCTGTACGGACTTTGTACGAACCTTTTGCAAAACCAAGTTCACTATGCCTGCACGGGCTGGCAGCAGCTCTCAAAGCCCTTCCCCAGCTCCCTTTATATACAGTAAATGCATCTTAATATGGGGGTGCCCTGTTGGATTTCTGCCTGCTTCCCAGCTCTTTAAAGGACAAGAGAGGAAGAGGGGCAACCTCTGCTGAATTCTCCTCATCCTGTCGTCCTGGTAATTATTTTTTTCTCCCCGAGGTCCCGGCTTGCTTCATCTGGGTTTAATCTTCCCCATAAGCTTGTCCCGAATTAAGAAACAGCAGGTGACACCTTGGTAACGTAGAGAACTGGGTCACACGGACAGCTTTCCCACTTCCCCAAGCGAGGCAAATGCAGGAATCTGCGTTATCACAGATCAGATCGAACCTAATAATGGCTACACTGAGCGGCAGCTGCAGGGTCTCCAGGGTTATGGAGGGGGGGGGGAGAGACCTTCCTAGTGATACCTAGAGATGCCATCGGGGATCGAACCTGGAGACCTTCTGCATGCAAAAGCAAGATGCTCTGTCCCCGGAGCTGTGCTCCTTTCGGTAAAAATAAAACGGGGTGCTAGTCCTCATGATTGTACTGGTTTAACGGGAGCGTAGGAAGTTGTCTTCTACTGAGTCAGAACATCAGTCCAGATAGCTCAGCACTGTTTATGCTGACTGCAAGTGGGTCTCTGGGATTTCAGATGGCGGGGGTCTCTCTCCTATATACCTACCTGGAGGCGCCAGCGATTCTCCCCAAAACTGTTCACTGGCATAACCATATTAGAAGAAGCTTCTCCTCTGAAAGCGCAGGTGTAGTGTAAATTATAATATACCCTTTGATGGATAGCTTAGGTTAGGGTTACCAGACGTCCCCGTTTCCCGGGGACAGTCCCCGGATTTGCGAAAAAGTCCCTGGACAAAATCCCCCCAAAAATATAGTCCAGGCCCCCCACAAGGTCTGAGGGACAGTGGACCGGCCCCCTGCTGAAAAAGTTTGCTGACCTCTAGCTTAAGTCATGTTACTGACAAAGATAATAGGCTCCCCCTTCGGCAGGCAGGTGAGAATTCCCTGTCCTTAAAGTGAAATGAGAGGCGGCCTTTCTTGGCCGCCCCCTCTGCACCCACAAAAGGGTTTGCATAAATTGCTGTGTTTCTGCTTCTCTGCCTCCACTTGCAAAAATGGCTGTGTTTTCTTCAGCAGCCAAGCTCTGTTTTCAGTCCTGCATTCCAAAGGCAAACAGCAAACAACAACAACAAGAAGCAGATTTGCAATCTTATTCGCCCTCCACATGCTGCTGAGATCCTTGTAAAATGAATTTTGTTTGGAACAGATTCCAGGCTGTTTCAGACCACCAAATTTTGCAGTTAGCAGAGGTAATCTCTCTGTCCACAGCCCTCACGTTGACTCCCCCCCCCCCGCCTTTTGCTGTTGCTGGTTGAGGATTGTTTCATTGTTTTGTCATTAGATTTAATTCCAGATAATCCCCCCTCCCCCCAATGCTTTCCTTTTTAAGCACTTAGTTGAAATGCAATTACGGAAGGTGTATCCTAATGATTTCCTGTTGCATCAAAGGATACAGATAGCTACAAAAATGATAATAGTTACAGGTAGGTAGCCGTGTTGGTCTGCCATAGTCAGAACAAAATATAAAATAAAAAAATCCTTCCAGTAGCACCCTAAGACAGTGTTTTTCAACCTTTTTTGGGCAAAGGCACACTTGTTTCATGAAAAAAATCACGAGGCATACCACCATTAGAAAATGTTAAAAAATTTAACTCTGTGCCTATATTGACTATATATAAAGTAATTCTCTTGAATTTTTCAATTTTCCCCACGGCACACCAGGCAACATCTCGCAGCACACTAGTGTGCCACGGAACAGTGGTTGAAAAACACTGCCCTAAGAGACCAACTAAGTTTGTTCTTGGTATGAGCTTTCGTGTGCATGCACACTTCTTCAGATAGTGTGCATGCACACGAAAGCTCATACCAAGAACAAACTTAGTTGGTCTCTAAGGTGCAAAAATAATAATGTGTGCGCTGTACCTACCAAAATTCAGGGGCATTGCAAACTTTTGCAATCATATTTCTTTCTTCCTTTTTTTGCAGCTATTCTGGAGTTTTATTATGTTTCCTTGGCGCGATGGAGTTTAGAGGAAAGAATATATAATAGCAGCCACACTCTTGTCAAATCAAATATATATATTGTCAAACCACCAACTTTCTGTCGTTTCTGTTTTGGAAGACCTGGCTTCAGTTGCGTATGCTACCCTATTTTCAGTGGGGCAGGAGGGAGACCGCTGCTTGGAGAATACTCATAAAGGCAGTTTGCTGAGATTACAGATTTCTAGCGTAGCCAAAAAATCAGGAAAGAAAGATAAGACGGATTGTGATATTGTCGCTACTGAAAGGTCAGGGATAAAGCATCCGCCGGTCAAATCTTTATGTGTTCCCGGAAAGAAAAAGAGGAAATGTGTCACTCGCAAACAGGCACACAAAGAAGACGTGAAATTTGCACGTGCTGATTTGTATGTGTGCACACAAAAATTAGGAACAATTACTATAATCAAGTAGGAAAACAATGCATCTCAGTGCAGTGGGGGAGAGTGGGAGCAGACAAACTTTTATTTCGGATGCCAACTGGGGGTGGGAAATGCCAAGCACTCATTCACACAACCCTCTTGCCATTCTCCCCTCTTAAGGTTATTTATATTTAAACCGGACTTGGACCTAACAGCCGTCCGGACAAAGCAGCCGTCACTAACCTGTGGTCCTCCAGGCACCATGCCCGTGAAGGAACTTAAAAATGGGAAGCGTAATGCTGGCGGTCAACAAAAGAGGTTTAAAGACTTTCTCAAGGCAAATCTAAATAAAAGTGTAGTATAAGCACCGGCAACTGGGAAACATTGGCCTGCGAGCGCTCCAGTTGGAAGAACAGCCTTGACCAAAAGGTGTCATGGGCTTTGAAGACACTCGAACTCAGGACACGAGGGAGAAACGTGCTAAGAGGAAGGCACGCTTGGCAAACCCTCACCGGGATCAACTCCCGCCCGGAAACCAATGTCCCCACTGTGAAAGGACGTGTGGATCCAGAATTGGTCTCCACAGTCCCTTACTTTTAAAACTGTGTTCATGGAACACAATCTTACCTAGAACAAACTTAGTTGGTCTCTAAGGCGCTACTGGAAGGAATTTTTTATTTTATTTTGTTTTTACTCAGCTACTACCGTATGAATGATCGCCAAAAAAGCAGCAGCAGCAGCTTTTCATTTTATGTTATTTTATGTCGTGTTTGCGTTTCCCCCCTTCGTTTCATGCTACATATTGTTCATTTTATGTATTTTTCCTTATAGCAATCTCTCTCTCTCTCTCTCTCTCTCTCTCTCTCACACACACACACACACACACATACATACAATATATACATAACACACACGAACATATATATGGTATTCGTTATTCTAATGTTAAACTGAAGGGGACAGTTCAAATAGCTAAATATCCCATATTGATTATAAATGCCTTAATTGCTTTCTAAGCTTGTTTATTTGTGTATCATTCACAGCATTTGTGCATTAATATATTTTCTGTATTTTTGTAATATTAAGAGAGACAAAGGAATGTGCCTAATGTTGCTTCTTCAACTATTTCTGGGAAATCAGCCAAAACTGGCCAGCAGCTTCAAGGTTTTGATAACGGTGTACGGTCTGGAATTAAACAATGGCCTGTTAATACAGAAATAGCACCTTGGCTGTTACCATAGAAACACCATCACGAGAGAGGGGGACGGAAAGCCCAGTTTAAGGAATGTGCCGTTAATTGTGGTTAGCCTTTAATGGGCTTAAGAGCTGGTCTTGTTGATTGATCATACTGGAGGCATCAGGCTTGTTGGAGTTGTGTATTCATTACATGTATTGGTATGTATTGATTTATATTTGTGTATTGTTCCTATGGGTCTTTGGGAGAGGGGCAGCTCTGAGTTGTGTGAGCAAGGGGGGGGCTCTCAGCCTTGGACGGGATGTATGCGCTTTCTGAGCAGACAGGAGGAATGCAGCTGGAGTTGGCTCCTGCCAACTGTATTAATATTATATTCAGTCCATTAAGATGTAAGGTATTTCCTAGTTAGTAGACTCATCCCCCTGCATCGGTATTATTGATTTATGCTTTTGTATTTCCTATCTAATGCAACAAGTATTATTGCCGGTTAATTGAAGTTATGCTTTCTTGCTGATTAGGCACACACACATGCCTTATGAATAGGTTCAATCTTCAGCATACAATAGGGGACTGTTGTTGCTTATGTTGCTATATTTCTGGGAAGTCTGCCAAGTATATTCAAGGCTTGCCAGGACATTCCCAGACTGGGGAGAGCGAGTTGGGGAGGCTTTGGGAGGTTGTACTCCTAAGGAACATGTGAACCTTGAGCCAATTTTCGGTTTCTATTTTCGGTTTCTGTATTGCCTTTATAATGAGTACGCGCCAGTCTCTCAGTGCTCAGTCCAACTTTTGGATTGTGCCTTTTGCTTTACATATGTAACTCAAAATAAATCCTGCTGAACCCTGCATGGTTTTTGCCTCTTCGTGTTCCTGAATCCACCACTCAAGAGCTCAAGAGCCCATTATTATGGTCTTACAAAACATATATGTGCACACACAGTGACCGTGGAAAAGGGGCTGCCCCTGAAAACATTTTTATTTCATTTTTATTTTGCGAACTGTGAATGTTATGTGAGGACTTTTGATTGTTTTGCAATGTAGTTATGAGGCATTTTAATTTTATTTTATTTTTTGGGGGGAGCCCTTTTCCGCGCTATGCATTGTGGGCCCTGAGGCAGCCATGATGCTTTCCCGCTCCAAGATGGCGGCCGCGCCCTCCTCCTCCTCCCACGAATCGCCTTTGTTCGTTGCGGCAAAACCGCGCCGCATTGCTGACAAGGGCGCGAAAGTAGGTCAGGGCGGCCACGCCCCCTCGCTCCGCCCCCTCCCTCCCTCGTATATACAGTACAACTGTCTCGTGGGTGAGCGAGAGATGCTCGGAGCTAGGTCTTGCGGCTTGGGGGGCGGGGATGTGTTTGCACCAATCAGCTCACGAGAAGGGCTCGTCGCCCTTACCAACCTAATCGCCTCACCCAATCACGTTTTTCCTTTTTTCACGCGGTGGCGGAAACGGAAAATAAAAGCTTTTTGCTTGCTTACACTCCGGCCCCGCCTCTCCTCATGTATATTAATCGACCTCCCACCAATGGGCGGGGGAGCCTCGGTCGCCGATTACCTCATTCCTTCTCTCCCCTCGAGAGCTTGAGCGGGGTGGAGCGGGCGCCATTTTTGACAGAGCCGGGCTCATTTGCATATTCATGAGGAGGGCGGAGGCTCAGAGCCGGTATATATGCGGAGGCGCAGCCAAGCTGCTGCGTAGTTCGCGCTGGGACTTTGAAGCTCGAAATTGATTTGCGCAGCTACGAAACGACATCGGTAAGGGGGAGGGGGGCGATGCGGGGCGGGCGCACGAAGGAGAAATAGAAATAAAGATATAGAAAAAAAATACGTTTTGGTTGATAATATTAATAACACGGGTGGTGATTCGCAGAAAAAAGGCGTCTTTTTATTTTTACTTAACTGTGGGACCGCTTGGAAGGCGAGCGGCGAACCGCACACCGGGAGAAAGGAACAAAAACAAAATGGCTTCCCGACAGGCTTGTGGGGGAAGGAAGACTCAAAATGGCGGCGGAGCTGGGGAGGGATGCGCCTTGGGGGGTGGGTTGTGTCGCGCATGCGCGAGCGGCTGCTCTAAAGACATGTACTGGAACCGGGCGCGCATGCGCGTAAGGGTGGGTTTATTTCCCCGCCCCCACGCAAGAAGGTCCTGAATGGAAAGCAAAAACGTTGCATTTTAGATGTGTAATAAAATGGCATTATTATTATTATTATTATTATTATTATTATTATTATTATTCTGTTGGGAGCCGCCCAGAGTGGCTGGGGAAACCCAGCCAGATGAGCGGGGTATAAAAAAATAAACTTACTATTTTTGCACAGCCTTCTGACATTTCAGCTGCTTATTTCAATTTGTTTTTTCAACTGCTGACCTTCCTTGCGCGCGGATTTTAATTCTGAGACATTCTTGATGGCTCGTTTTCATATCATTTGTGCTCCCGTTGGTTGCAAATTTGGTTTCGTGCCCCGCTTTCCTCTTGCCATTTAGGAAACAAAAAACGCCTCTCTGGAGAGGCTTCCATAAAGAATATCCCACTTCATTATTTTCGCGAAGGGTATAATGTGCACTTGCATAGAAATACACGAGGAGGCTAAACATTAAGAGAAGGGCCAGTTAAAACTACCATTAACACTATGGTTGGTTGAAAGAAGGGAAGGGGGAGAAAGGCCTTGAATGTACCATGGGCCTTGGAGTTTTAAAAAAAGCATAGGAATGGGCTTGTTTACATTTTCTAAGGTTTTTCTGCTGTGAAAGACTACAAATCCTATGCAATACAAGAATCTACAGTTTTTTCCCCTAATCTGTGCTTTCCTTCCCCCCTCCCCAATACTTTATCCTTTCATTTGCCCACTTGCAAAAGAGGAGCATGCCTCCTGGATTTCCAACAGTTCTGTAGAAGGGGAGGATGTTTGTGGCAAATGTGGCTTTTCATGCAAGGCTGGCTAGTATTTTTTATAAACAAAAGGTTTAAAGGTAATGTAACGGTTTTCTCTTCTGCATTGGCACTCTTTGAAGAAAACGGATAAAACAGGATTTGTGTCACTGGCTGCTAAGCTCCTTAAGTTTTGAGTGAGTCGTGACCCCACCCGGTTGATGATTGGTGAACTTGTTCTAGGAGGGGTGTTGTGTTTTGCCGCCTTGGGCGAATGCTGAACACGAGGCTTGTTTTTGCTCACAGGGGAGAGAATGGCATCAGATGAAGGAAAGCTCTTTGTCGGCGGCCTCAGTTTTGACACCAATGAACAGTCGCTGGAGCAAGTCTTCTCTAAATACGGACAGATCACTGATGGTAATGTAAAAAAATCAAAATGATGTACTTCAGCATTGATTGGTACGTGGTAGGCTCAGCCAGTATAGAAAGATAACCTTGAGTTTGCCCCACACTCAAATTAGTAATGAAATGAGCACTCACATTAGCACGAATTCTCATGGGGATAAATTTGGCTTTACACCCTGCACTTAAGTTGACCAAACGGCTTAAATTTATCCTTCCTTCCTGCCAGTTGTTGTCGTCAAAGACAGAGAAACCCAGAGATCCAGAGGGTTTGGCTTTGTCACCTTTGAGAGTGTTGATGATGCTAAAGATGCGATGATGGCTATGAATGGGAAGGTGAGTTCAGTGGTGGCTGTTCTGAACAGCGGGGCTTGGTAGGATAGAAGTCCTATTTTTAGGATGTGATCACGATGGAACAACTGTTAGAAAGTTAGCAGTTTGGGGAAACGTAACTTCTTGGAGGGCCTTCTCAGTGGTGGCACCCACCCTGTGGAACGCCCTCCCATCAGAGGTCAAGGAAATAAACAACTACCTGACTTTTTGGAGACATCTGAAGGGAGCCCTGTTTAGGGAAGTTTTTAATATTTGATGTTTTATTGTGTTTTTACTATTCTGTTGGGAGCCGCCCAGAGTGGCTGGGGAAAGCCAGCTAGATGGGTGGGGTATAAATAAAAAAATACTATTCCCATAGCTGTCAACTTTTCCCTTTTCTTGTGAGGAATCCTATTCGGAATAACAGAATTTCCCTTTAAAAAAGGGAAAAGTTGACAGCTGTGATTATTATTACTATTAACTGAGGATCTGTTTGACAGTCCCACACAAGTCACCACTTTTGTTTGCGTGTTAATTATAATACCCTTGTGGAGCACTGTGCTAACTCCGAAACTCCTCGTTTTTCCAGTCTGTCGACGGCCGCCAAATCAGGGTTGATCAAGCAGGCAAGTCGTCTGACAACAGGTCCCGCGGGTACAGAGGCGGCTCAGCCGGCGGCCGGGGCTTTTTCCGCGGAGGCAGAGGTCGGGGCCGGGGCTTCTCCAGAGGTGAGCCGGGGCTTGCAAGTGGCCTCTATACTTTCGGACTTTGGTTGCGTTGAATTGGATGCATCTCAAGGCTCTGGGCGGTTCTCCTTTCCCAGGAGGCAGTGGAGACAGAGGTTACGGTGGCAGCCGGTTTGAATCGAGAAGTGGGGGATACGGTGGTTCCAGAGACTACTATGGCAGCAGCAGGTAAGCATGGGAAAGTTGGGTAAAAAAAAGAGCCCCGTGCGCACGCCGGTTTGTAGCTGTGCCTTGTGAACGAGCATCTTCTCATTTCTCCCCACAGCAGGAGTCAAGGCAGCTATGGCGACAGGCCTTCAGGAGGCTCCTACAGAGACAGCTATGACAGTTATGGTAAGCTCTAGATCATAAGGGAAAGGATACACTGACATGGGAATGCCTGGAGCCTCTTTTCTGATTTTTGCAGGGATGATAACCTTTGGAAAGTACTGTTAGGTTCGCTTTGGAGCCTATTGCCGGCAAGCCTCTCCTTGCCCTCGAAAATTGCCGCTCTATTCTGGCAGGCCTTTAAGCACTCGCGCACGGAAAAGCAGGGGGGGAACCCCCGCCCTCATTAATGCATGCGCCACGCTTAGTCAACCGCAAGTCGTTCGTAACTAGCATTTTTTTTTCCCGGAAGCTGGAAATGACGCCAGAGAAACCCTCTCAAAAGCCCAGGAGCGAGGAAAAGAAGAGAGTGCAAAGGGGTGGGAGATTAGGAGAGATAGTGATAGCTGTTAGTAGCCTTGAGGTGCTTTGCAAGCAAGTAGGGGAGGAAAAAATATGCTGGGACCTTTGTCTTTGCTTCGGTGCCTTTACAACTGTGCTGCTTCTTGTCCTCAGCTACACACAACGAGGTAAAAACCTTCCTGGCTCAAGATCGTCCTTCCAATGGCTGTATTTATAAAGATTTTGGGAGCTTCGCTGAAATCGTTCTTGTGTAGTCATCTCCTTTGTATTCTCACTTTTGTAGTAAACTCTCAGTTCTGACCTTGTAAAACAAAAAAAAAAAAAACACCAGCCTCACAGCTTCTAATATGCGATGGTCTGTTCAGACTCAAAAGAAAGCTCTGGGTTTTTCCTCTCAAGTGTTAACATTTTTTTTTTAAAAGCACTTAAGATTTTAGTTCATTTGTGAGCAGAGGTGTGTGTGTGTGTGTGTTTGGTGTGTGTCCTTTAGTGTGTGTGTGTGTGTTTTTTTTTTTTATTAAAAAGAAAAAGACTGGAAGGTTTTGGGGGCCCCGTTTCTGTGGTTTTTTTTTTTTGGTTTTTTTTTTGAGCGAGAAAGGACCGTAATTGTTCAGTAGAAGCTGAGCAAGCTGTGAACTCGGTTTGTTTAGTGCATCGTTTGTAACACACTTTAGTGTAGCAAGGTAGGCACTGTAGCCTGGGTATGACTTTAAATGACTTTAAAGGCGACCCACCTTGGTATACCTAAAGCGGAACTTGCTTGTATGTTCAACCTGCATTTAAGAGACTTTTGCTTGTATGCCATAAAACGTATCCCAGAAAGACTGCAAATCTTAACTCGCAAGAGGCTCTTGGAAAAAAAAATATGTTTGTTTCTATTGTCCTTTTTTTACTGGAAGAAAAAGTATGCCTAATTCAATTGATGTTGTAATTTTGAAGTGGTTAAAAAAGGATTTCTTGTACAGTTTTCCTTTTGGCTTCACGAAGCCTATTAAAAGTCCATCTGGAAAAAAAAATCTGCTCTTGAAATTTTACATCTTGCTGCACAACACAACTCTGGATTTGACCGTCAGAAGTGTACAGTCAGAAAGGAAGGGCAGCTAGCTGCAGAGAGAGGATTGCAGGCCGGCTATCCTAACGGTGGTGGAAAAATATATATGCAAATCTTACTGTACTTTTAAGGCCTAGTTAGACACCAGGTCAGGTTGAGGGTGCTTGAAGGAAGAGTATCTAAAGGAGCTAGTCCACCTCCTTTTCCCATAATGGGGTCAGTTCTCAGCTCGGCTGGAACGGCCCCAACCTATGAAAATAAAAACCACCGCTTCCTATAGTAATTTGCAACCTGGTGACTCGGAGCAGACAGCTTGTGACAAGAGTTAGTGTGTGTGAGCAAGAATTAGCTGACACCTTTGGTAGCTTGAAAGCCAGCCAGACATTCTTAGCCGACAAGGGAAACCGGGGTCAGCTGCTGCTGCTGCTGCCGATTCTTGACAGTGTTCCAAGGCCGATAACTGTGACCTAATTTAGCTAGCTTTGTCGTTGCCTTCTTAAGTTCTGAGAATTCTCTGCTAGCGTATGGAAAACGGCAGTGCCTTGACGAAAAAGCGACGTTGTTGTGCCTACAACAGAGAGAGAGAACCTCTGGGAAGAAAGCTGCTCTCTTGGCTAGTTCATATGTGGGGATAGTCCCGTAATTCGAGGTAACTCCTTTCCTCATGTCCGCATCCTTCCTCCTGTTGAGAGCTCATATTTATTTATATATATATATTTTGAAAGTGAATGTTTTAACCCGTCCGAAAGCAAAATTTTCTCTGCCAATTTCGGTCAGCTGAAAAAAACCACCCTAAAAAAAATACTCTTAAAAAAAAATCTCCTGTACTGAGTCTTTGGTTTTTGTGGCATAAATTCCATGTGGGTCAGAAGGGGTGTTTCGTTCACAGTCATTTCTTTGCCGGTAGGGTAGATGTCAGATGGGGGAAAAATGAATTTCCCCCCCTCCCAAGGGACTAATGCTCATCTCCGGAGATTCTTCCTTAAGCCTTAAGTCCACGTAACTGTAATGTTCTCTACCATCGTGTTTGCGTTGTAACTTTTCCCCCGTAGCCCACGCTTAACTCCTAAGCAACCGCTTTCCTCCGCGACTTAATGCTTTTTGTGGGGGAGGGGGGGTCATGTGCCATTGTCCAGTCCGAGGGGGACGCAGGTTCAGTCTCGGAAACACTTGACCCCCACGATGGCTCTTTGAGAGTCAGTGCGGGTTCGCAGAAACCCCTTTTGCGGGGAAACGCTGGTTGCTGGGAGGGGGGGCAGATTGTGTGAGGGGGGGCAGGGTAGAGAGTGCCGAGGCTTTGCTGTGTGGGGCATATATATATACATTTGTAACCCGAGTTTGTCTTGGCAGGTTGACGGAGAAAAAGAGCCATTGATCAGGAAGTGGTTATGAGGCTGAGCGCGGAACATAACACCGTAAGCCAACTTCGACTCTTAAGCAGGTAAGATGGGTTTGCTAGGCGTAGAAGGCAGATGGGTTTTCTTTTCAGATTAATGCTGACATACAAACTCCTAATCTTTCTTGTCCGGGGTGTTAACTGCGTATCCCCCCCATCTTTTCTTTCAGTCGTGTGCCGCATGGAAGAGGACCGGCCAGGAGCACACCAGCCTCCGGGCTGTGCAGCAAAAGCTTTGAGAGCTGTGCAATTTTTTTTTAATGGATCCAACAAGGCTAATAAAACACAGGGCTACAATACGGTTGAGTTGTGCATATATGCTGAAGGCAACGGGGAGCCATGGCAGGGGGTGGGGGGATGTGTTTGCAACACTCGCATCCCAAAAAAACACAAACCGTGAAGTCATTCCTAGCCTAGTTGAATTACGAAAGGGGGGGAATGTAGCTCTTAAAACTGCTTAGGGATGGCTCTAGCCCTCCATATCTAGGATGCCCTTAACCCACCATGTTACCCTGATATCCTTTGCTTTGGGGCTGGGTCCTGAGAGAAGCCTCCCGGGTTGCAAAGAGTCCTGGCGGAGCGACGCTGAGCATTTAGGGCCGAGAGGAGGGAGCCCAAGAGCTTTTGAGACTGTTTGGTTAAAGGGATGTTTCTTGGGTGTGCAGGGAAGGGGCTAGCTACTACATTATTGCTTATTTTGTTTTTTGTTTTTTTTTAAAGATTTTATTATTTTCCATATGCATATATATATAAAAAAAAACATACACCAATACACTGAAAATACAAGATACAATAAACAATAAACAAATCAAACAACAACACAATAAACATAAGAAAAGCACATACAAACCTGTCTAAACACTTATCTTTATCTCATTCTTATTCTATCTTCTACGTGTAGAGGACTTCCCCCACACCCTCCACTGCGTTGTTAATTCAAATATACTTTGGGTAGCTATATATCTACTTTCATAACTATTAACCATCTTATTTATCCTCAGATTCCTTTACTTAAAACATAGTTCTTAATCTATTCTCAAAATCTTCAGACATTCTTATTTGTATCTTATACTATAAAATTCTTACCAAAACTTTAATTTAAATTTATCTAGCTAAAGCCTATTTAACAGCTAATTCTGCTCAGATATTCAGTTTTACACCATTAACTAAGTAGTCCTTAAATTTCTTCCAGTCCTTCGGACACCTTCTCTCCCCCCCTGGTCTCGGATTCTCGCGGTCAGTTCGGCAAGCTCCATAAAGTCCATTAACTTCATCTGCCATTCTTCCACCGTTGGGATCTATTCACCCTTCCAATTTCTTGCCAATAAAATTCTAGCTGCTGTTGTGGCATACATAAAAAATACTCTATCTTGACTGGGTATCTGTTCATTGGTCATGCTCAAAAGGAAAGCCTCTGGTTTCTTACTAAAGGTAATTTTCATTACCTTTTTAAGTTCATTGTAAATCTTATCCCAGAAGACTTTAACCCTTGGGCATGTCCACCACATATGATAAAAGGTACCTTCCACTGATTTACATTTCCAGCACAAATTAGTCATTGACGGGTTCATTTTAGCAATCTTAACTGGTGTTAAATACCATCTATATAACATTTTCATAATGTTTTCTCTCAAATTATTACAAGCTGTAAATTTGATACCTTCCTTCCACAGTCTTTCCCAGTCCTCCAACATAATGTTGTGTCCCACATCCTTTGCCCAATCTATCATTGTTGACTTAACCATTTCATCTTTCGTATGCCACTCTAGCAACAAATTATACATTTTGGAAAGGTTTTTTTGAGTTCGATTCTATTAGCTCTGTTTCCAGTTTTGATTTTTTCAACTTGAAAACCAATCTTCTTGTCTGCTTTAAAAATCTCATAGATTTGATGATATTGCTTATTTTGTAACCCGTGCACTGCTTCATTGCAGTTTACGAGAATAAAACCCTAAATAAATAGAAATATTTAAATAGGCAGTAAATGATAAGCTCAAAACTCCAACATTCTATATATCTGGGAAGGCTTCGCAAAATGTTTTTAGCAGGCGCTAGAAAGAGTACAGTAAATGATAATGGGTTCCCTGGAGCACAATTCAGGTTCCTCCCTACAGATAAAGCTCGTTGGCCGCCAAAGGCTGGGTTTCAGAAACAAAGCATTTACCTAGAAGCTAAAACAGACATCACGTTGCCGACAAAGGAGCGTATAGTTAAAGCTATGGTTTTCCAGTAGTGATGGATGGAACTGAGAGCTGGACCATCAAGAAGGCCGAAGAATGGATGCTTTTGAATTATGGTGCTGGAGGAGACTCTTGAGAGGCCCATGGACTGCAAGAAGATCAAACCGATCCATTCTGAAGGAAATCAGCCCTGAGTGCTCACTGGAAGGACAGATCCTGAAGTTGAGGCTCCAGTACTTTGGCCACCTCATGAGAAGAGAAGACTTCCTGGGAAAGATCCTGATGTTGGGAAAGATGGAGGGCACAAGGAGAAGGGGACGACAGAGGATGAGATGGTTGGACAGTGTTCCCGAAGCGACCAACTACGGGAGGCAGTGAAAGACAGGAGGGCCTGGCGTGCTCTGGTCCATGGGGTCACCAGGAGTCTGACATGACTCAACAACTCAACAACAACACCTGAAGAAGACAGCCAGCCCCCCAGTAAACAAAAGCAGTAGCAGGTCCAATTCTTGGAAGGCTGTTTCTTGGCGGGTTTATGGCTCGTGAGCTTGTGAATCAGCCCGGCTGCCACACATAATCCCTGTGTTGCAGGAGGCAGTTAGTGTCTCCAGTTTGCGAGCTGTGCATAAATCCAAAAGCTTGCTCACTTCAGCTCCTGCCCATTCTTAACAAAACAAGCTTTCGTCAATTTCCCAGTTTTAAAATGGAAAGTGGGTTTGGTTTTTCGTAAGAAGACGTAAAGAGCTTTGTATCGGCTGTGCAGCCCACCTAACAGCCCAATCTGCTTTTAAGTACAGAGAGGTTCCCAATGTGACTTGCATGCAATCATTTAAGGCTGTCTCTGCAACCTTCAAACACACAAACACTTGAGGGAAATGGGACGTGGGGAGAGGAAGAAATCAAAACCTTGCCAGTGCTCAAACCCGTAATTGTGATTTCTCCTATGCAGCCTTCTGGAGCATTGGAGAAATAAGTAATTTTTAGAATGCCCTTCATCTGGATAAACATAATAAATCCCTCTACCCCACAAACATTAATAGAAAGGGTATAGGACTTTAATAAGGAAAAGACCTGCTTGAAGACGTGTTTCGCCTGGTGTGTGAAGCTGTATTAAAAGGGTCCCAACTGATATCTCGGGGGGGGGGGGGGGTTGTTTCCCTAAACCGGATAAAGGTTTGCAGCCCACTAAATTTAGGCGAGCAGACCCAAATCTATACTTGCCAGTTCAACAAGGAAGTTTGGGGTAGCTCCATAGGGCACGAGATGCTTGATTGCAGGGCTGTGGGTTCGAGCCCCAGATTTTTTGGGGGGCGGAGGAAGTCGCAGGGTGACGCACGGGGTCCCACCCAACTCTACAGTTCCGTGATGAAAGGATGGAATAAAATTGCGATAAAGAGGAATACAGAAAAGCCATAGCGGCAGACTCCTCACTTTAACGTGAGCTGGCACACCATCAAATGGGTCTGCTCAGAATATGACATTACGCTGCATGAAACCCCAAGTCTTCTGCTGCCTGACTTTGAGATACTTGTGACACTGCCTAGCCTTAAATCTCCCAGGTCTGCTAAGGTTCCCCATCGTCCTCGTCAACTTTTAAATGTGAGCATAAGCTAGTAGCCCTCAACAACCCCTCCTCTGAATTTTGGCCGTCCCTGCCTCCTGAGGGAGTTCCATAGTTCCCACTGCGTGAAGAAGTGCTTCCTTTGCCTGCTCCGAATCTCCCGACATAAAAACAACTAAAAGCCATGTCTCCAGATGATGCTCTCAATTGTCACCACCCCTGGCATCCTTTAAAGGCAGGAATGCTTAATCTGAGGGTCATGGGTTCAGGACCCATGTTGGGCGGAAGGTTCCTGAATGGCAGGGGGTTGGACTAGATGGCCCTCGGGGGTGCCTTCCAACTCTTCTGCAGTTTCAGACAAAAGGCTTTCGTTGCTCAGACTTGCGGCTTCTTTCATCTCGCCTGCCTGTTGCCTCCTCCCTGGGCGCGCACAACAACCTTCCAGGAGAGCTGGGTTTTTTGGGTGCCCTCCTCTGATTCCTTGCGGGCGAAAGAAGCAGGATTTTAAAACTGACCCGTCCCTATTTTTCTCAGCAGACGGTGCTTTGTGGCAAGAAAAAGAGAGACACGACGGAGCGGTGATGGCCATTCAGAAATACTTGAGGTCAGGTTTGGGGGACCCCCAGAGACCCCTTGGGTGCCGATGGGTGTGAGACTTGCGGCTCAGTGCTAGAGCTTCCTAAGTTTTCTAAACCGGTCCTTTTTATTTAGAATAATGAGGACTAAGATTCTTTATTCCTAAGGAAGGGAGGTAGTGGCTTTGCAATGCAGGAAAGGGCTGAGAAGGCTGGAAATCCTGGAGACCTGCTGCCAGTCAGTGTAGGCAATATCTAGCCAGATGCTCCAAAGGGGGGGGGGGAGCAAGCTGCCCATCTCCCTGAGTTGCAGCTGAGTGACAACTGGAGGGCTAAAAATCCCGCAGCTTTTAGGGAAATGCCAACCAGACCTTGAGCTGACCTGGCCCTCTAAAGGTGACCTTACCAGTCTTCCAAATGACCAACACCCAGTGTTAAACTCTGGAACTCCATTCCACAGGAGGCAAGGGCACTTATTTTTTTTTGCAACTGACCCAAGGCGCACAAACACACACCCTCTCCAATTTGCATTTCCCCACCTGCTTCTGCCCCTGACCCTTCCCACCCAGAACTTCCATGCCCAGAAAAAGAATACTGAAAGGTGGTTGCTAGGCGGCAAAAATTCACCAGGGAGGCTGCTTCTTTCCAGCCTGGTGCTGTTAAGGGATATTTGGCCGACAGCCAGACCAGCCACTGACACTGGCTGCACGGCTATAGGAACTACAACCTTTTAAGACCTTGAGCTTGCTTCTTTCCTCCTCCCTCCCCTTGTTCCTCATGTGTGCCATCTCCTTTTCAGTCGTGGGCCTGATTTTTATTTTTGTAAGCAGCTCCGATACCCCCCCCCCCTTTCCCCCTGCGTGGTGGTGGGGGAAGGGATGCAAATGCAGCAAGTAAAATATTTCACTGGGCAAAATCGGCCGCCTTTGACAGGGTTCCCCTGTAGGGGGGAGCTGGGCAGAAGGTTGACCTCTCAGGCCCTGTATCTCAGGCCCAACAGAGGCATTCTTCTGGCCAGACCTCGGACGGAGCAGGCAGCAGGTGGATTTAAAAAGCCAGCCCGTGTCCCAACAGTGCGAGCTCTTGAGTTCTGAGCCTCCGCGTCATAGGAATGCCTTTCGTGTTTTTTCTCGGCCTCCTGGGTTTTTATCTGTTCCTCCAGGGTCCCCCTGGGGCATCGAATCTTTTTTTCCATCCAAAACACGGGCTAGTTTCCGTGCTCTCCATCCTCTTCCCCCCGGCCCCTCTGAAGCAAAACAAGAAACAAAAGCCCAGCTCTACGCAGAGAACTGTGCGCTGGTGCAAAATCCATGCATGTTTTGGAAGCTTATGGGCAGCACCATTCAAGTGTTTTGTTTCCTTTTGAAGCTTCTGCACCTTGTCGATTTAATAAAGCTCTCTTGCTTTTCTGACCTGTTTCGGGGAGCCTTGGAAACCTTCCCCTTTTTTGCATTGGGTCAACCTTACCTTTTTTGCAGCGGGAAACGGTTCTGGAATATGGGAATTTTCCGCAAAAGGGAAGTTGACGGCTATGCAAGTGGTTGGACTGCGATCGGGCTGGGTCTCCCTTGTACCGTTGGCAGGGAAAGGCTCTTGCAACTGCTCTTGGGACATTGGGGGAACCCAGAATAACTTTGGCAAGGACTTTGGGACCTTTAAGGGGGAGCTAAGAGCGTCAATAGAGGATGCGGGTGGCGCTGTGGTCTAAACCATTGAGCCTAGGGCTTGCCGATTGGAAGGTCGGCGGTTCGAATCCCTGCGACGGGTCCCTGTTCCTGCCAACATAGCAATTCAAAAGCACGTCAAAGTGCAAGTAAATAAATAGGTACCCCTCTGGCGGGGAGATAAATGGCGTTTCCGTGTTCTGCTCTGGTTCGCCAGAAGCGGCTTAGTTATCCTGGTCACATGACCCAGAAAAACTCCAGCTCCCTTGGCCAGTAAAGCGAGATGAGCGCTGCAACCCCAGAGTCGTTTGCGACTGGACTCAACTGTCAGGGGTCCTTTACCTTTACCTTTAAGAACATCAGAAGAGCCAGCTGGATTGGGCCTAGCAGCCCAGCAGATGCCCCAACGGGAAACCAGCAAGCAGGATTCGAACGCCAGCCCTCTTCCCTCCTGTGGCTTCTGGCACCTGGTGTTCAGAAGCTGTTTCTGCTGTTCAGAGGCAGTGCATGGCAGATCTCTCGCCATGAAGAATTCCTCTATGAACTTGTCCATTCACACACGGACCCAATTTATTTAATTTTTACATTTATATTTTTAAAAAACCAATTTTGACCCCCCCCTTTCTGCGGTTGCTTATATTTCATTCTTTTCACTGCATATCCAAGTTAAACCTAATTACTCTTCATCCAATATACTCAAAATTATTATTTTTTAATCATTGCACGTCTTTATATCAATCCTGCTAATGATTTAACCTGTTTACAATAACGTTTTAAATAATAAAATGATTTCCACTCTGAATGAAAAACACTGTCTTCTTGGTTTCTTATTCTTCCAGTAAGTTTCACCATTTCTGCATATTCAAAAAAAAAATTGCTGCCATTCTTCTTTGGTTGGGACGTTATCTTCCTTCTATCCCTGGGCATAAATCATTCGGGGCGCCGTGATTGCAAACATAAATGAATTTTTATATTGTTTGGGTATCTCTACCCCTATTATTCCCAAAAGCAAAGCCTCTGGTTTCTTAATAAAAGTTATATTAAACCTTCCCGCCCCCAACTCAATATATATAATTTCCTAGTCAGCTTTTGCCTTCTTACAGCTCAGCCACATATAACGCAAGGTAATTTCCTTCTCTTTAAATTTACAACAATTTGATTCGGATTTATACATTTTTGCTAGTCTGTTAGACGTCAGGTACCACCTGTTTTCAAATAATTTTCTTTTACACACTCTAAACTTCAAATGTACCTTCCGCAGTCGTTCCCAGGCTGTCATTTCCGTCTTACGTCCTGTATCCATTTCCCAGCGTATCGTTGATGATTTCACTTGTTCCTTTTTAAAAGCCACCCGACTTTAGTGGCCAAGCTTGTGGCAGTGAGTTCCACAGGTTAACGGTGCGCAGCGAGGAGGAGGAGGAGGAGGAGGATGAGCAGCTTTTATTTCATCTGCCCTGAGTCTCCCGACAAACTGTGCGGCCCTCCATAGATAACTCAAGTCTCTTTGGCGGGACTTGTTCCCCCAACGCCAGCAGTTCTTCGTCCGTTGCAACCTCAGTTGGTGCAAATCGAAGATGGGCACAGCCTTGTTTCCCGATGCTCTAGAGGGATGGATTCGGTGGCAAGAGATTCCGATAAATCGTTGGGAAGAACTTTCTGACGGTAAGGCCTGTGGAATGGATTCCCTCGGAAAGTGCTGGACTCATCGGGCAGCCTCTGGTCGGCCACTTTCTCTTAGCCTGACCTACCCCGCAGGGTGGTTGTGAGAATAAAATGGGGATTTGGGGGCGGGGCAGAGAACCACGCAATGCCGCCTTGGAGGGAAAGGGCAGTGGCAAATCATACCAACAGTTTATCGCCAAGAGGAATAATGTAGGCGCACTCAATAATTTGGGCGATAAATGTATAATCAGGCGGGCAGCTCAAAGAGCCCACCAATTAAATGTGTGAACACAAATAGAAGTCATTAACATTGCAGCTGTTGTATAAGGGATTATTATTTTGACCGGAAAGCAGAAATAAAACCATCAAACCCCATCAGTTCTAGCCACCTAAATTATGTAATTCGGTATCTGAATGACTGGTATTGGCAATTGTATTATAATTTGGCATGGTTATAATGAGGCTACTATTGGAGGGCAATTGGAAATATAAAGGTAAAGGGACCCCTGACCATTAGGTCCAGTTGCGGACGACTCTGGGGTTGCAGCACTCATCTCTATAGGCCGAGGGAGCCGGTGTACAGCTTCCGGGTCATGTGGCCAGAATGACTGAGCTGCTTCTGGCGAACCAGAGCAGCGCATGGAAACGCCGTTGACCTTCCCGCCGGAGCGGTACCTATTTATCTACTTGCGCTTTGACGTGCTTTTGAACTGCTAGGTTGGCAGGAGCAGGGACCGAGCAACGGGAGCTCACCCCATCATTGCGGGGATTCGAACCGCCGACCTTCTGATCGGCAAGCCCTAGGCTCTGTGGTTTAGACCACAGCGCCACCAGTGTTCCAATTGGAAATATAAGCCTTATCAAAATGAATGGGCATAATCGGCCCATTCATTTCAGTAGGTCTGCTCCAAGGAGGGCTGGGTTGGAGCCCGCCCATAATATGTACAAACTTTAGAAGAAGTCCTGACATATATTATCAGAGGTCCTGTATACAGTAGGCTATATTCAATATATTCCGGGGCAGAGGAGCCACACACCACAGATTCAAAGCACAGCCGGCAGGCATTTAGAGCAACATGGGAACTAGTTTTTCTGGGAACTGTAACTGCGAGATGATTGGGTGGCTGGGAAACTAACATTTCCAGGATCCCTGGGGTGTGTGTGTTTGTTTGTTTGTGTGGAATGCCATGCGCTTTAAATGTGAATTCGATGCGCTTTAAATCTGTGCTGCGGAGGCTGCGATCTGTGGCAAAGAGGCTTAGAATTGATTCATCGCCACCCCCAATAGACTTCTTTTTTTTAAAGGGAGGGATAGTGATGGAGAAAAGGACCACGCTCTTCGGTTATATATTTATTTATTTGCGCGCTTTTACATAACCCTCCCCTCCCCTCCCCATTCATTCAAATGAACCCGGGTCCCCCGTCCAATGAGAAGCGTCTCATTATCCTTGAATGACACACGCGCGCACACTCTCTCTCTCATTTAGCCCGAGAGTGTGGTCACGTGGGGTGCCTCCCTCCCTCCCTCCCTCCCTCTCTCCCCCCCCCCCCGCGCAGCTTCCTCTTCGCGTTCCTAAGTGGGTGGGTCCCTTTTCATTCATAAATCCTGTCTGCCCCTTTTTAAAATCCCTCTGCTTGAAATCTGCTTGAAACCCCCTCTGCTTGAAATCTGAAGAGAGGCTCCGGAGCTCTGATTTCTCCTTTTTTTTTAAAAAAAAAATTTTTTTAGTTTATTTATTTATTTATTTAGATGCGAGTGCACGGACTTAGGTGAGTCTCGTTTCTGGACCAGAGTTCTCCTCTCCCCCCCCCCCCCCATTATTGTTATTATTAATTCTAGGAAGCCCTAAATCTTTCCTCCTGCAACGCATAGCATAATTCATTCTCCTTCTCTCTCTCTCTCTCTCTCTCTCTCTCTCTCTCTCTCTCTCTCTGTGTCCATCTGTTACGCTCTCTTCCTCTTTCCATTCTCAATTTCTCCTCCCCTTTTCTCTAGGCTTATCGTTTTATTCCCATTAATAATAATAATAATATTTAAAAATAAGAAATGCAAAGGAAATATCCCTTCCCTTGCCCACCTCCTCCCACCCCTCAAAATCCAGACCATTTTCTCTCTCGCTGGTTTGGATTTTTCCAATATGTTTTCCTCTCCCATTTTTCTTTTTTAAATTAAATTACGAGATTTAACCTTGCTTCAGCCAGTTTTGCAACTGAGCAGAGGGGCGGTGGGGCGGGGGAAAGGGAGAGATGGTGTCTCTGTGTTGTGATGAACGGAGATGGGTCTCCAGTAGGTGAATCTCTCAGGGAGTGTGTGTGGAATTATTATTATTATTAAAATTAAACGATCCGCTTGTTTGTTTTGGAAGAAGCAGGCTCGTAAAAAGAAGGGTTTGCTCAAGCGGCGCTGTTTGCTCACTGCTGTCATTCTGGGGCTTGCAATGGAAGCGCGGGGGGGGGGGGAGAGAGAAACATCCCATATTTTTTTATTTGCATGAAAGTGAAAGTCTCTCCCTCTCCCTCCCGCTTCCTATGGGTCTACTCAGGGAGAGCGTGCGACCTGCAGCTTCCGAGAAACTGACTAATGTTTTCCTGTTGCAAGGACGCAGCTGCACATCCGACCTCTTAAGTAGAAAAGATATCACGAAATTGACTTCCTTTATTGTAATTTTCATTTGGGAGGGAATGATTCGGCGCTCCAATCTGACTCAGCCTTACGCGGGAGTTGAGAACATCCCACCCACCCCCATTAGTCATGTCCATTCATCTCAATCTGTTTTACCCTTGGTTGGATCCAACCATAGCTGCATGAATTGTTGTTGTTTTTAAAAAAAATCATTTTCTGCATATATTTTTACTGCGCAGATAAATTTCCCTCCAACCCCCAAACGGAATCATTAATGCAAATCTAGTTATTATTATTATTAATAATAATAATTTTATTATTAACCCGCCCATCTGGCGAAGTCACAGTTGTTTTGGTGCGGTAAATGTCAAGAGGGCAAAATTAAAAATATCCATGCTTACCCTGGGAGTAAGCCCTGCACTGAATGGATCTGGCCTTGACTTCTGAGTAGACCTGTGCGGGAGTGCCCCATCTCTGTGGGTGTGTTGTTGTGGTGGTTCTTGTTTGGAGATGGTGTTGTCAGGATGGCAGAGGGGAGATCCTCACCTCTGAAGCTGGCGGAGGCTTTTCTGTTCTGGGTCGGATCCTGCTTCCCAGCAAAAGGGGTGGGGGAATTCCTCTCTCTCTCTCCCCCCCCCCACTCGCCAGCTTCTCTATCAGCTGCCAAAATAAATACCAGCAGCAGCTTCTGTGTCTCCTCCCTCTGTTCATCCACCCCACCACCCCGGTATTTAATAATTTTACAGCGGATCCTAACTGCTGTGCAGTGTGAAAGGAGGGGCTGTCAAGAAGCCGAAGGGGATCATGGCTTGTGTATTATTGATCCAGAGGCAGTTTCCTCCCGCCCTTCTATCTGTTCGTTTTTCACATTCCCCCCCCCAAAAAAATCTGTCCTTTTGTTACGTTGACAGCAGCGTTGCGCCTCTTAAACCTCTGATTTCCCTTTCCTTTGAAACTCGCTCCCTATAAGTCTCTCTTGGCTGTCTCTCACTTAATCCGGCCATTGGCTTAAGATGGCAGTTGTGGAGTTATGACTGGGTAGAAGAACTTCCACGGCCAGGAGAAATCTACCCCTCGATATCAGCTCAGTGTGGGTAAGAGCAATAGATCTGGCCTCCCCAGACGCATTTGCCTCGTTGCTGTATTAAACTGAGAACAGCTTGCCCACGGGGATGATTCCTTAAGGAAGAAGTCTGTGTCTGAGCTTCCAGGGCCCTTTGCATGTTTGACTAAACAATTCAGAGGATCTTTCTATTCAAGCCTTTTTGGTTTCTTGTTTTTAAAGGAGTGGAACCTCTATCTCAGAAGCTGGGGGCAAGCCCAGGCCCTCTGTCATTCCTTGCTTGCGAGTTTCCCTGTGTGTGTATGTGTGATGGATTTACCTGGATACCTCAGTTGGTTAGAGCGCAGCGCTGATAATGCCAAGGTTGCAGGTTCGAGACAGCTGCGTATTCCTGTGTTGCAGGGGGCTGGACCTCCCCCTCCAATTCTATGATGTTGCCTGTCTGTCCTGCAGCCTGAGACAGCGCACTGGGTTTAAGGGCAAAGCAGCCTCCCCCGGCCTCCTGCCCTCTCAGCGATTCGGACTATGTCTCCCAACTGCGGTGCCGGCAACGGCTGACGGGAGCTGTGGTTCCAATTCCCCCTAGCCATGAGGTTATTTCTTTGCTGCTGTTAATTCTGTGAGCTGCAGGGTTAAAAGCCCGCAAGCAAAAAAAACCATCTTGCAACTCATATCACCATGGAGATGAAATCCTTCCATGATGATCGGGGAGGGTGTGTGTGTGTGTAAATGAGAAAAAGCAGTCTGTCTGTCCATCAGCACCCCACCTGCTGTGGATCATAGTCAGAAGGGGACCCCTGAGGGTCATCCAGTCCAACCCCCCCCCCCGGAGAGCAGGATTTTTTGGCCCAACATGGGGCTCGAACCCACAACCCTGAGATTAAGAGTCTCGTGCTCTACCGACAGAGCTGTCCCATCACAGCCACAACATAAGCAAAGGTACTCGTAGGCAATGAATAAATGCGCGGCCAAACTGAACGATTTCCGCCTGAATCGCAAACAAGACCTGAAATGGAAGGCGTTGAAGACCGACAGTGACAACCCTCCAGCCCAAGGTTCAAAGCTATTCTGTGGCAAGTAGCTAATCCACTTCCCACATGCTCAGAGGCCGGGTGGCTGGAGACCACACAGTGAGGCGCTAAGCTTTTGTGAACTTTTGGGGAAGTTATGGGACTTGGAGCGAAAAGGCTTTAACGGGGCAGCGTGGGAAACTATTTATTTTGTGGGCGGGCCCACACCATACCTTTAAAGCATGTGACACCCCCCCCAAAGGATCCTGGGAACTGTAGTTGAGCGGCGCTGTCCATTGTACCTCTGTGAAGAGTAAAAACCACAGCTCCCAGGATTCTTGGGGGTGTGTGTGTGTGCCATGTGTATTACGCATGTGTCCGGCGTGCTTGAAAACTCGCTTGACCCATGGCCTATTTAGCTATTTAGCTCGGAACCATGAGGACTAGAACCATTATTTTGGGGGGGAAAGGGTTGTTGCTCTGTGACTGCACACAGAGATGTGGTGGGGGTGGGGGTGGGTGGGGAGAGAGAGAGAGAAAGACCTCTCTGCCTAAAACCCCAGAGAGTCGCTGCCAGCCAGTGTTGACAACCCCAAGCTAGACAGGCCAGTGGCTTGACCCGGTATATAAGCCAGTTCCGAACCAGCCCTTCCGAACCAGGAGGACGATGCAGGGTCAGGGCGGAAGGTTCAACCCCCTCGGATCTTCAGGTAGGGCTGCGGAACAGCCCTACCTGGAACCCTGGGGCAGCTGCTGCCGGCCCGTGTTGACAACAGCAAGGTCGATGGGCCTGACTCTGTGCACACGTCTGGGAGCGTGTGCTCTCTCGCTGCGGGTAGGAGGAATTGCATTAAGATCCTTGCACATTGCACACACGTGTGTGTGTGTGTGTGTGTGTGTGTACAGTACATGCTACTAGCTCCTTAAGCGGTGGGTGGGTGCCACAAAACGCCTTCCCATCTCCCCCAGCTATGCACACACTCAAGGCGAGTCGTTTCTGCGTGTGTCCCACCCACCCACCCATTTTTTATTTTTGCAGCCGGCCGTATCAAAGCCGCCCGGCACCCTTTCGCTGCTCTTTCCTCGGGGTGGGGTGGCTCCCCCCCCCCTCTGCTGCAGCAACCGTCCGCCCCCTCACTGCCTTCCCCTCTTGCTCATCTCTCTCCCGTTGGCGTGAGTCAACCCCGTGTGTGTGTGTGTGTGTGTGTGTGTGTGGGCTGCTGAGCCAGGATCCTAGCGCGTGCATGTGTGTGTTTCGAAAAGGCGATTTAATTTCCAGGCTCCCAACTGCATCTGGGGTGGAAGGCCGGGTTGGGTGGGGGCATCGGAGAGGCTGCCTTTTTCCAGAGTCGGGGGGGGTGGGGGTGGGGGGAGGCTTCTGCCGCTTTTCTCAGCCGCTTTCCACCCCGAAGGCTGCTCTGCGGCCTTCCGCTGGCTCCTTAAAGAAAACCATCTGACATCAGGCAGTGAAGGAGAGAGAGATAGAGAGAGAGAGAGAGGAAAAGGGGAGGAAAGAGGGGTCCCCGAGCCCCTTCCAATCTGCCACCACCTTCTCTTCACCCCCCATCCTGCCTTCCTCTTGAAAAATAAATAAAAAAACACACCAGCCTTTTAATTTTGCTTTCCTTCCTCAGTTGCATCTTAAGCCGGGGAGCCGGCGAGGACCCGGTCCATCCATCATCTCCCGGGGTGTTGCAACCGGAGCATGGCGCTGCCGAGGATCTTGTGAACGGGAACCCACCCGTGATCTTCCTTTCGGCGAGAAACATGTGAGCTGCAAAGGGAGGAGAGATGGAGAGCTGGAGGTAACCGGGAGAGAAAGAAAGAGAGAGAGAGAGGGAAGAGAAGAATCTACAACCTCACCGCATCGCATCTCCTCTTCTGCAAATTTTGATATATGTACATCACATTTCTTTATTCCCCCCACCCTTTATGCCTTTCTCTCCCCCTCCCTGCCTTCTTTTCGATTTAAATATATATATCTATATTTATTAATCTCGTTCTGCAACCGCGCACCGCCGTGTCACTGTGGTTTTTTGTGCCTCCCCTTTTTTTCAGGAGGACATATCTCTCGAGGACGGACAATGAGCGATGATTTGGGCGCATGGGAAAACGCGACGACGACGGGAGGTGTGACGGTGAGTGTCCCTGACGTGGAGGCATTCGGGGCAGGTGGGGGCAATTCTGCGAGGCCTTCCCCCCCCCGGGGGGGTGGGTGATATGCTGTATTGTATCTCCCCACTTTCTCCCACACCATTTTTGGAACACGGCTCTGGATAGGAGAGTTCAGGCTGGGCAAAGTTTTGGCAGGAGTAGCTGTGGGAGTTGCCGGGAGAGGAGCTGTCTTTCGCCCTGTGGATCCTGACCCTGTTTGATCTGCCCAGCCTAGGCAATTTTTAAAATGCATTTAATATATATATTACCTGCCCTTCGCACTAAAGTCCCAGGGCAGGTTTGCAATTGAAAACACCGATATTAGAAAGGATTTAAAACAATTTTGCGAATCGCAAGCAAGTTCTCAATCGGCATCGCTGTTTCCTTTGAACTATCGCGGAGGGAAGAAATTATTTCCTGGGCCCACAAGTCTTGGGAAGGATTGCTGGTCCACCTGGCTGCATATTGTCTGCACTGACTGGTAGCAGCTCTTTGGGGTTTCAGGGCAGTGTGTTTTCCCAGGCCTACTCAAGGTCCTGAGCAAAAGGCTAAGATTTAAATTGGAAACGGTTCAGATCTCAGTCAGGCCTTTGGTCCGCCTAGCTTAGTTTTGCCCGCACTGACCGGCAGCAGCACTCCCACCTTGTACCTGTTGGCGGTTGGATTTGGAAAACTCTGCATGCAAAGCTGGCTAGGCTGATTTATACTGACGGAGCTGCGGTATTGTGAAACCTTGGTAAAAACAAGTAATTGTTGTGGGTGGTGCCTCTGAGCATATGCAGAGTGCCTTTGCCTTGCCACTCTGCGACCAAAGCCCACGGGCAGAGGAATAAAAAGCGAAGGCATCCAAGTTTGGAGTTTGCGGCTTCTATCCGCATCACCCTATCTCTTCATTTGGAGGTTCTGGACTACAACTCCCAGGATTGGCTAGCGCCGATAGGGAGTTGTAGTCCAACAGCTCTGAAGAGTTGTGGGTTTTGGTCACATTACGGCTTCTTTGACTTGGCTAGTACCTGGGGATATTTTTGGGGTGTCTGTGGAGCGAGCCAACCTCAGTCGGTAGAGCAGGAGATTCTTAACCTCAGGGCCGTGGGTTCAAGACCCATGTTGGGCAAAAGATCCCTGCATTGCAGGGGGCTGGACTAGATGACTTTTGGGGTTCCTTCCAGCTTGTGATTCTTTAGGAAGAGGGAACCCTCGAAGGGTTTTCTGCTGAATCAGCTGCTGCTTGCCTTGCAAGCTGATGCAGGTTTTCTGCAGCTGGGCCTCTTCCCTCGGCCAGAGCGCTTGCTTGCCTGGAACGCAGGTGAACCCAGGTTCAATCCTGCCCACCGCCAGTCAGGAACAGACCTTGGAACTCAAGCCACTCAAATTGTTGGCTTCAAAATCTGCAGGAAATGCTTTTGTTATGTCGTTTGCGAAAGTAAGGACCGTGATTGTTCCAAAGCATGCCTGTTCGCCTGGGATGCAATTGGGGGGGGGGGCGCTGTGTCTCCTCCCATCTCTGCACATTTTCCTTCTCTGAAACGATTCGGAACTCTGCGCTGAGGACTAGCTGGTTGCTGAGTCATCAGTAAACGACAGTCCCAAGGAAGGGGCCAGCGGACTTTATGCCGTCAGCCACTGACTTGAGCGCTGGGAGTCTGACTCAGCTACCGCCCACCACCACTGCTGTCCCTGGAATCGTAGAATTGTGGATTTGGAAGAGACCAACAGGGGTCAGTCATCCTGCCGAATGCAGGAATGCTTTTGCCCAGCGGAGGGCTCGAACCCACAACTCTTAAGAGCCCTCGTTCTCTACCGAGGGAGATATTCCAGTTCCTCACATGATCACAGAAGAATCAGAGAAGGGGGTCCCAAGCGTCAACCCCCTGCAATGCAGGAATCGCAGCTTCACTGGCACAAGCTTAAGTTGGGTTCTTTGACTTTGGCGGGTAGAAATCCAACAGGTTGAAAGTTCTGGGGTCTTTCTCTCTGTGCTGGGAAAAGGCTAGGTAGCCGAATCCTTGGCTGCTAAAAGCCTTTCGTCAAAGACCTCTCTTTCAGGGGGTAGATTATCATCACTACAAATTATTGCTGGGCAATAATATGAATAAATTATTGTTGCTCTTACTGGTATCACTATTATTTTATGAATATAGTGTCGGCAATGAGCATCGGCAATGAGCACATAGAATTATAGAACCGTAGAGCTGGAAGGGACCCCTGAGGGTCATCTAGTCCAACCCCCTGCAATGCAGGAATCTCTTAACACATTTAAGAGAGAGGATCTCTGCCCCAGGGAGCATACAGAGCAGATTCATTGCACAGTGGAATCAGCTGGAGTGGGGTGGGAAGAAGTCTGAATCGTGAGGACGGAGAGTTGGGGATGGACACAAAGTTCTTAAAATTGCAAAGATGGAAGGGTGATTTGGGTCCAACCCGCTTTCCAGTCTCTTTCCGCGTGAGGACATCCATCTCTCTGGGCCCTTAACTGCCCTTCTGAGGAGGGTGCCTGTTGCATCCCTGCGTGCTTTGTAACCACGCTGAGATCACTGACTCGTGCAGAGACATGGGGGAGCCATCTCCCAAGGGCAGGCAATTCTTGACTTCGCACACCCTAAACTTTTGTGTGTGCGTGCGTAAAAGTGAAAAGTGTCTCCATCTCTTCGCCCCCCCCATGGTGGAGAAATGTGCCCTCATACTGCCAGGGAATATATATATACTATTTTTTCTGAGTCTCCTTGCTGCAGAGGTAGCTTGTACAGAACAAGGGTGAGGAAACTCAACCCCATCGGCTTCCATAACCCTTTGCACCCATATACTGTACTGTGTTTTTTTATTTCTCTCTCCCTTCCCTCCTTCCCTCCACCCAAATATATATATATATCCCACCTTCCAGACAGTGCCTGGCGAGGTGAAGACCCACGATGGGTATGTCCTGCTGCTGGTACTTCTCTCCATCTTTATCGGGGGGACCCTGGTGCTTCTGTTCGGCATCCTGATCGTCTGCCGGCGCTGCTGCGAGCCAGACCGGCGGCACTCCAGGTAACGGGGGGGGGGGAGCAGAACTGGGACCCTAAGGTGGGGCGGTCGCAGTGCGAAAGGCCGGTTCTGCAACCAAAACAGGAGGGATCTGCTTTATGTGGGAGTCAGAGGCTTGGCCCACCTAGCGCTTTTTCCCTAACCGCAAAGTTAAGATTCTAGTCCTCAAGAGCGTTGATTTAAAAGACGACGGCTTTAACCACAGGACTTTCATAGCGCCACAAGAGTTGGAAGGGACCCTAAACAGGACTGCCTCCAGGTGTCTTCTGAAAGAAAGTTCTGTAGTTATTCGTCTCCTCGACATCAGTCTAGCCCTCGGAGAGACCTGTGCCACGAAACTCACTGTGCATTGTTGTTGTTATTTTTAAAAATAATAGTATTGGGCCGTTCGTTACCTCCTGGCCTACCTCGCAGGGTTGAAGGTCTGCGTGAAAATGAAGCCATTTGGGCGAAGTTGGTAAATAAATGATAAAGGTAAAGGGTAAAGGGACCCCTGATCATTAGGTCCATTTGCGGACGACTCTGGGGTTGAGGCGCTCATCTCGCGTTACTGGCCGAGGGAGCTGGCGTCCAGCTTCCAGGTCATGTGGCCAGCATGACAAAGCCGCATCTGGCGAACCAGAGCAGCGCACGGAAACCCCGTTTACCTTCCCGCTGGAGCGGTACCTATTTATCTACTTGCGCTGGTGTGCTTTCGAACTGCTAGGTGGGCAGGAGCAGGGACCGAGCAACGGGAGCTCACCCCGTCATTGCGGGGATTCGAACCACCAACCTTCTGATCGGCAAGCCCTAGGCTCTGTGGTTTAACCCACAGCACCACCTGCATCTCTAAATAAATGTTAGATAGATAGATAGATAGATAGATAGATAGATAGATAGATAGATCCATATATATACATAGCATATTTCCTTAGTATGCAAGTCATGGCTTATGCAAACCTGGAGCTATTTCGCAAAGTATTTTCTTAGACCTTTTTCATCTCTCTGCCGCGTACGCCTTTTTCATGGTTTCCCGCCCGCCCACCTTCCTTTTTCCTCTTTCTTCTTTTTCAGAGCCAGCGATGACCCCGAAAAAACAAACACTACCTATCTGGATGACTCCCAGCCGGCTCAAGGTGAGCTGCTTGCTTGCTTACTTTCAAAAGCAGGCAGGGCATTTTTTTCCACGCTGCATCCTTTTCTATAGGAAGGTATGGTGGTACCTGCTCTGGTTGCTAGGGCCCGTTGCCCTGGAAACAGTTGCTTTCCCTCTCTCTCCTCTTTTCTTCCTCCTGTTGCATCTCCTTGTTCCGAACCCAGCACCTCTCCAGGGATGCTGCTTCTCTGGTTTAATTCTCCCCCCTCCCCAAAAAGCCTAACAGTGGGGAGGTGCGGGGAGGGGGGGATTTTGAGGAGGGGTTCAGATCAGGTCCATTGCATCCTCGGCGAACTGCGAGAAACCCAAAAGCGGGACCAGATCAACTCTCCCCTCCTGCGGTTTCTAGGAAACAGTTTTGAGGCAGAGCATAGCGATCTTGGTTTTTTGTTGTTGTTCAGTCGTTCAGTCGTGTCCGACTCTTCGTGACCCCATGGACCAGAGCACGCCAGGCACCCCTATCCTTCACTGCCTCTCGCGGTTTGGCCAGACTCATGTTAGTAGCTTCGAGAACACTGTCCAACCATCTCATCCTCTGTCATCCCCTCCTCCTTTTGCCCTCCATCTTTCCCAACATCAGGGTCTTTTCTAGGGAGTCTTCTCTTCTCATGAGGTGGCTAAAGTACTGGAGCCTCAACTTCAGGATCTGTCCTTCTAGTGAGCGATCTTGGTTAGTAGCTGTCTATAGGCTTGTGTTTTTAATATCCTGTTGGAAGCCGCCCAGAGTGGTTGGAGAGGCCCGGCCAGATGGGCAGGGTATCAGTAATAAATTATTATTATTTATTATTATTATTATTATTCTCCTCCATGAATTTGCCCGGTCCTCTTTTAAAGTCACGGGACACAGGTGGCGCTGTGGGTTAAACCACAGAGACTAGGGCTTGCCGGTCAGAAGGTCAACGGTTCGAATCCCCGCAATGACGGGGTGAGCTCCCGTTGCTCAGTCCCTGCTCCTGCCAACCCAGCAGTTCGAAAGCACGTCAAAAGTGCAAGTAGATAAATAGGTACCGCTCCGGCGGGAAGGTAAAGGGCGTTTCCGTGCGCTTCTCTGGTTTCCCGTTGCTCAGTCCCTGCTCCTGCCAACCCAGCAGTTCGAAAGCACGTCAAAAGTGCAAGTAGATAAATAGGTACCGCTCCGGCGGGAAGGTAAAGGGCGTTTCCGTGCGCTTCTCTGGTTCGCCAGAAGCAGATTAGTCATGCTGGCCACATGACCCGGAAGCTGGACGCCAGTAAAGCAAGATGAGCGCCGCAACCCCAGAGTCGTTCACGACAGGACCTAACAGTTAGGGGTCCCTTTACCTTTTAAAGCCCACCATGTCTCAGTGGCCATAATATTCGCAGCCTCCTTTTCTCAGCTTCCGCAAAATATCCCTTTCGAGGAGAGGCGGCCAGAACTGCGCAGAGTTCCCCAAATGCAGCCGCGATTGTGGATTTCTATAACGGGCATTTGTAAGGGTATCCAGTGGCAGGTGGCGTTAAAAGTGCAAGATTGGGGGGGGGCGGTTATCTCTCTCTCTCGAGTTCCTTGCATAAAACATCGAGCCCTCTTCCCTGATCCAACAGCTCCAAAGAAACAATGGCACCCGGTGGATAAAAATGTCAAATTCAGTGGGGGGTGACCTTTTGGAGACTATTCCGTTTCGTTCTCCCTCATCCCCAAAAACGTCGTTATTGAGCCTAACTTCCTCTTTGGGGTGGAGGGGGGCCACTGTGGGTAAGGGTGGGGGGCATGTCCCTTCCTCCTGTTTGTATTTAAATAATAATAATAATATTTGGGTCCTGAAATTTGTGTGTGCCCAGTTTGGATTCGAGGTGGGAGCACCCTCTTTTCTTGTAAATATCTCCCCACCACCAGCAGCTTCAAACACTGGGATGTTGCTAGCTCTAATGGGTGGGCTTCTAAACCCACCCACCCACCGTTGCCTCCCCTAGATATCACCATTAAGGTGGATGACCCCGATTGCATGTCGAGCTCCAGTTACCGAGACGCGGAGAGCGAGAGGTTCCTCTCTTCAGGAAGCGCCACGGGGCGACGGGTGTCCTTCAACGAGGCTGCCCTCTTCGAGCAGAGCAAGAAGACCCAGGAGAAAGGGAGGAGGTAGGCAGGGGTCCTGGGTTCGAGAGAGGAGTGCGGTTAGTATGTATACATCTCAACTTTTTAAAAAAATAAATACATATTTTTCATTGATTTTCCAACAGCGGCCTCGCTATAGCAATTCCAATTTTATCCAGTTGACGCCAAATTCTACAATTTAATCAAACTGCCCCCTCCCCCGCAGTGGATGAGTTCATTCTTCTACCTTTTTTCTTCCAAAATTTAAATAAATTTCCATTCCGTTCAGATATGATAATCCTTTATATAAGGGATCGTCTTTTTTCTTTTTAAAACCTTGCAGCAGCCCTGTGAGGTAAGGACCAGCCGAGAGACTGTAGTCCCTTGATGGGTTTGAGGGCTGGGTTGGGAGGACTTGAACCCTGTACAATGCATGGGGGTCAGACTAGATGAGCTCTGAGGTGCCCCCAAAGGCTTGTGATAAGCCTGTTTTGTGGCTCGGGGTCAGTATTTCTTTCCCAGGATTGCCTACATTGACTAGCGGGGTCTTGGTGGGTGGGTGGGTGCTGCGGGTGGGGGTACTTTCTGGAGGCAAAGGAAGGTTTCTACCTTTCAGCGATGGGCCTTGGAGAAAAATATTCAAGGCTGTGGTTTTTTGTGGGGTTGGAGAGACAGTGTGCCAGAGCTGGCAGGGGCTGATGGGAAATCAGCGTCCAAAATGGCTTTGCTGACTAGGATTGAGGAAAATCATGGTCCAAAATGGTCGCGCCGGCAGGGGCTGATGGGAAATCATGGTCCAAAATGGCCGCGCTGGCAGGGGCTGATGGGAAATCATGGTCCAAAATGGCTTTGCTGACTAGGATTGAGGGAAATCATGGTCCAAAATGGCCACCCTGGCAGGGGCTGATGGGAAATCATGGTCCAAAATGGCTGTTCTGACTAGGATTGAGGGAAATCATGGTCCAACATGGCCGCGCTGGCAGGGGCTGATGGGAAATCATGGTCCAAAATGGCTGCGCTGGCAGGGGCTGATGGGAAATCAGCGTCCAAAATGGCTTTGCTGACTAGGATTGAGGGAAATCATGGTCCAAAATGGCCGCACTGGCAGGGGTCCAAAATGGCCACGCTGGCAGGGGCTGATGGGAAATCATGGTCCAACATGGCCACGCTGGCAGGGGCTGATGGGAAATCATGGTCCAACATGGCCGCGCTGGCAGGGGCTGATGGGAAATCGTGGTCCAAAATGGCTGTTCTGACTAGGATTGAGGGAACTCATGGTCCAAAATGGCCGCACTGGCAGGGGTCCAAAATGGCCACGCTGGCAGGGGCTGATGGGAAATCATGGTCCAACATGGCCACGCTGGCAGGGGCTGATGGGAAATCATGGTCCAACATGGCCACGCTGGCAGGGGCTGATGGGAAATCATGGTCCAACATGGCCGCGCTGGCAGGGGCTGATGGGAAATCAGCGTCCAAAATGGCTTTGCTGACTAGGATTGAGGGAAATCATGGTCCAAAATGGCCGCACTGGCAGGGGTCCAAAATGGCCACGCTGGCAGGGGCTGATGGGAAATCATGGTCCAACATGGCCACGCTGGCAGGGGCTGATGGGAAATCATGGTCCAACATGGCCACGCTGGCAGGGGCTGATGGGAAATCAGCGTCCAAAATGGCTGTTCTGACTAGGATTGAGGGAACTCATGGTCCAAAATGGCCGTGCTTGCAGGGGCTGATGGGAAATCATGGTCCAAAATGGCCACGCTGGCAGGGGCTGATGGGAAATCATGGTCCAAAATGGCCGCGCTGGCAGGGGCTGATGGGAAATCGTGGTCCAAAATGGCCACGCTGGCAGGGGCTGATGGGAAATCGTGGTCCAAAATGGCCACGCTGGCAGGGGCTGATGGGAAGTTGCCATCCAAAATGGCCGTGCTTGGCCTTGTAGGCCAAAACCATCTGTCTGGCCAGGGCCAATGGAGGCAAAACTGGGCTAGGTGGGCATGTTCCCTGGCCCCTGTTTTTGAGGCTGTTCTCTCTCGCTGAGGGATCTCGCCCCTTCCTTCCTTACCCTGGAACGCCCTCCCTGCCAGGTACACCCTGACCGAGGGAGACTTCCACCACCTGAAGAACGCCCGCCTCAGCCACCTGCCCTTGCCCCCGTCCGCCGCCCTCAAGATCGTCACCATCCACGAGTCCAACGAGAACAGCATCGCCATGACGCCCCGGCGGCCCCCAGCCAAGCCCAGCCTGGCCATCTTCCAGGTGAGGCCCAGAGGAGACAGGGACAGGACCCCAGTTCTTTCATTCATGTTTGTAAGCTCTCTGGGGCAGAGACCTGACTTATTACTTCTATTTTTACCGCCTCCTAGAGTGGCTCAGGTTACCCAGTCAGATGGGCAGGGTATAAGAATATTATTATTATTATTATTATTATTATTATTATTATTATTATTATTATATTGTTATTATATTGTTATTATTATTGTTATTATTCCAAAAAAATAGTGGACAAGCGGGGGGGGGGGGCAGGGAGTTAAATTAAATTAAATTATATATTTTCTTACAAACATTTTAACACGTATTAAAATACCATTTTATCATAAAGCTTTTGAATTTTTTAAAAAAGTCCACTATTTTGTGGGAAAAAATAGTGAACATAATGTGAAAAAGTGGACTGTCCACTCAAATAGTGGACACCTGGCAACCCTATTATTGCTTCGCCTCTCTGAGGGTGTCCATAGATGCTCACAAGAGAGAATTTCGCTGAGGCCTCTCCCAGTTCCTTAATTCACATTTGTAAGCTCTCTGGGGCAGAGACCTGCCTTATTACTTAATAATAGTTTACCGCCATCCAGCCAGATGGGTATGGTATAAGAAATTTATTATTATTATTATTATTGGGCGTCTCTGAGGGAGCCCATGGATGCGCAGAAGGAAGAATTTAGCCGAGGCCTCTCCCAGTTCCTTACTTAATTCACATTTATTTGTAAGTTCTCTGGGGCAGAGACCTGTCTTCTTACCTGCAGAGGCCACATTCAGCCCTCCAGTTTGGAGCTTCCCATAGCTGGTCCCAGAGGCAAACTTTTTTTTTTTTTACAGAAACAGAGCCAGGGGTGGGGTGGGGCGATTCGGATGCGTTTTTTGGAAATGCATCTTCTATTTTTATGCCCGAAAAACTTCTGGGAGGTGTGCGAATGGGTCGGTGAAGCTAGGGTTGCCAGGTGTCCACTATTTGAGTGGGCAGTCCACTTTTTTCACATTATGTTCACTATTTCCCCCCCCCCCACACACACACACACACAAAATAGTGGACATTTTTTTATTCGAAAGCTTTATGATGAAATGGTATTTTAATATGTGTTAAAATGTTTGTAAGTTGACTCTTATAGAACATTACAGGTTGCCAGATTCCTGATTTCAGTTCTTTCATATAAAAGACTTCATGGAATGCTTCATGACTATTAAAAATCTAGTAAACTCTATGCTCCATCTTTATCTTTAAGGCCATAATACGGTACATCTAGAGATTGTAAGTAATGCGAAGGAGATTATGCGTTGAAATGTTTTAGTTGATATTTTAGAATGTAAAATGCTGTTTTTATTTATTGATTTGTTTTACCTTGTGGGCTTATAGCTGAATAAAGTATTATCTATCTATCTATCTATCTATCTATCTATCTATCTTTGTAAGAAAATATATAATTTAATTTAATTTAATTTAAACACACACACCCACCCCCACTTGTCCGCTATTTTTTGGAAGCAGACCTGGCAACCCTAGCTGAAGCTATCCCTAACCCTTTCTCACCTTCATCCCTTCTTGGTAGCATCCCTTGCCGGAGACGGCACTGACCAGCCATGGAACCTGCTCCAGTTCTGCCTTGCCGGGAGACACCTATAATTCCACCGTCGAGGCTGGTTCCTCCGCTTCATCGGACTCCGGCGAAGGCACCTCGGTACGTCAACCTAACGCGGTTAGGATTTTTTTTGGGGGGGGGCGCCTGGCTTGAGAGCAGGACATGGGGGGAAACGGATCCTGGGGTCACGGTAGACTGAAAGCTTAGCCAGAGACACAACCGTGTGATGCAGCGGCAAAAAAGCCTAATGCGATTCTAGTCCCGTGCGTCCCGTTCGAGGGAAGTGATCTATTCTTCCTTGGTTGGGCCCTTATATATAGTGGGAGGGTGGGGAGGGGTATGACTCAGAAGGGTGGTGGGAATGGGGGATCGGCTGACGGGTGCGGAAAACCTGTTGACGACTGTTAACAACTGCAATTGGTCTTACAGGAAAAAGCAAGGGGTGAGATGGCTAAAAATAGCTTTGTCATGTATAATGAGATAAGAACCCAATGTCTCTATTCAGACCAGGTCTCTCCATGGTTTTAAGTTCGGTAATAAGTTGCGATTCAGCGAACTTCTCCTTCCAGTCTGTTTCTGAAATTCTTCCGTAATAAGGCAGCTACTTTGTGTGTTTGATGGTTAGAGGAGCGTTTCCATCCCAGTGGCAAACCCACCGGCCGCTCCTGACAGATCCTGGGGAGACCCGGCCAGATGGGCGGGGTACAAATAATAAATTATTATTATTATTATTATTGCTCCTCCTCCTTCTCTCCTCTCAGTCCGACAGCGCCGACCAGAGTCCCAAGGGTGCTGGAGGGGGCGGTGCCGGGGAGCCCCCGCCGGCCCCTGCCCAGGGCACCGTCCTTCACTTCTTCACCCGTCTGCGTCGCCATGCGAGCCTGGAGGGCGCCGGGCCCTACTTTCGGATCAAGAAGTGGAAGCTGGAGACGAGCCAGAGAGCTTCTAGCCTGGACACGCGAGGTGGGTAATACTCTGGCCTGGCGGGTACGCTGTGCTCCTCCTTGGGTAGTTGCCCATCATTGGTGCCCACCTGGCATGCAGCTCTCACTGACATGATTCGAGCGTTGCACCAGTGAACTGGGGGCACCAATGCAACTCCTCTTGATCCGGTGGCCCCTGGGGGCAAAAGAAAGCCTTGTAGCCTCTTTTATGTGGTATTTAACTCGTGAGAAACGATTATCCTCGTTAGCATTTCCATTGAGCTTTGCTGCACACATAGAGTTGCCATATTTCAAAAAGTAAGAACCAGGGCACCCCAAAAGATGCTGAGCGTTTTTATCAGGAAATCCCCCACCCCCGAAATTATTTAGCTTATATTTAAAGGTAAAGGTAAAGGGACACGTGACCCAGAAAGCTGTCTGTGGACAAACGCCGGATCCCTTGGCCTGAAAGCGAGATGAGCGCCGCAACGGCAGAGTCGCCTTTGACTGGACTTAA